>NC_141368.1:27113837-27448468 GCF_963921425.1 Dryas octopetala | reverse complement strand
TAGCCATTCTGGCTAGAGACAGAGTTCTCTGCTTCTTGCTTCACAGGCCTCTCTTCAAACTGATGCTGCTGCTGCTGCAGACTATTGGAACCACCATTGTCATCATGATCTGGTCCATTACATGAAGAAATGAACCTTGCTAGCACGGTCTCCACTTCGGGGCTCGAAGGTCGAAGGTAACGAAAATCGCGAAAATCCTCACCCCCACCACCACCACCACCATTATTGTCCACCAGGTCCAACAGAAATGAGCTTGGAGCAGACCGATACCGCATTAGGCCAGAACTCAGCTGCTGCTGTGGCTGTGGCTGCTGTTGTTGGAAAATATTTGAATCCATGAATTCTGTGTGGTTTTTCCTCAGCTCTGCCTCTGAAGACATGAAATTAGGACTGTACAAAACGCTGCTCATAGTATTATTTTGCAGATTCTGAAGACCACCAACAAGTTCTTCCTTTCTTCCTTTTTGTGCTAACCTTAATTTCTTGAAAATTCAAAGATCACACAACATTTGGGTGGTTTTAAGATTCATCTGCTCGAGCACTAGACCTCTAAACTTGGATTTTCAGATAATACCCAGATAAGATCTTCTTCTTCTTTGATCTAAATTGAGATCAAATCTGCCAAAAAAAAAAAAAAAAAAAAAGGAAAAGTTAAAACACAATCTAAATCCCACAAATTTACATTGCATAATAGCGTAACTATAAGTTTCTGTATAGCTGGAAACAAACTCTGGAGGAATAATATTTGCCAGAAGACCAGTACCAGTTCACAAGAAGAGAAAACCAGCAGCTCTGGTACAGCTGAGAAGTCGGAATCTTTGTGGATTTTTGTTCCTCTGCAATGAAATTGTAGCTTCAAGACAAAAGATTCTCTTTAAGAAAAAAAAAAAAAATGAATTGGGCTATAAGTAATGAACAAATATGGAAAAATTAGTCCTCATTTGAGTTCTGAGATTGGGTTTCATCAATTCAAGTACCTATGCTTTTCTGTCTGAATCTGAGTCAGCAACCAACAGTCTCCTTCAAAAACACAGGTAAAATTAAGAAGCTTTGTCTGTGTAATGTGCTCTCTCCACCTTTACATTTACATATATGTACTACAATGGTCCATAACTACCCTCTGTTTTCAATGTTATTACTGTAATGCCATTGACCCATGGTGGCATCTATGGCACGTCAGCACATGAGTTGACCGACTACCTTGAGTCCCTTGTTTGGAGGCTGGGAGCCTGGGACTGGGTACCATAAATTCAACGAAATCATTACAAACACGGCATTGTCCATCTGTCATGCGGATATTTTATGATCCTAAAATGTTAAGAAGTTTACATTTCAACTACTAGGTATAGATTATCTATTATCATTTAATGTGTTTATATGACATAAAATATTTATACCGTACATGTTTTCCAGTTAAATTAAATTGAGATATGAATCATCTCACAGTTCAGTTCAATCTCATATCTATTTTGTCTAAGAAACTGAGATACATAATCATGTCCTATAATATTTAGTCCCAACAATCAAAGGAGGTTGAGTGCTCATGTTAGTGGGATTTGGCTTTGGGAGTTTCAAGGACGGATGTTCACTATTGTTTGTGGAAATAACGAGAAGCTTATTTTGTTTTTTCTGTGATTGTGTTGTGTGTGTTATCTTCTTTTTCATTTTTTTTTATATCTTTTTGATGGGATATAGTATTTGTTTTCTTTATTTCTGAAAACAACCTTATCTATAAACTTTTTGAAAGGATAATGGTATATTGGTATATGGTGCTTTGCTTATGGACCAAGCGACTCTACTCCAACTCCGAGGGTAAAACTAAAACTGTATGCTGCTATAAAACATTGAGTGGTCTTTGGTTTGAAGGAAGAGACACTGGTAGCTAGGCACATGCATATTCTCTTTCATGAAGATTGGTCGACATTCATATGTAACATTAATCTAATTAATTGATATTTTGCATCCTATCCATCTAGGAAGCTATGTTTTATATCTTGCTTACCGAAATATTATTAATTAATAGCAACAAATTGATTAATTTGTTTCATTCTTTTGGTGTACTTTTAGGTGCCAAAAACTGCCTGCTCACACATCATTAAGAAAAGTGAGTTTCAAATAGGAATCTGAATATCATAAAATGCTATTAATGTACATATTTCCGATTGTAGTCGAATGAACTAAAACTTGATTATGAACAAAATTGAAACATTCAACTCAAAATTAATCCATAATAAGAGAAGAGGGCCAAAACCTTTATAAACACTTACACAAGATTGTAATTTTTCAATATGAGACAACACACTTTACAATCTCACATCTCCCACATGTGTGGCATCACATAAGTCATACACATGGACAACTCATATTGAATGATGTAGAGTACGTATAGTCACTTGGCTAAACACACACAGGTGCACCTGCTCTGATACCATGAAGAAATTGGAATATTCAACTCAAAACCAATTGACAATATGAGGAGAGACCCAACACCCTTATAAACACTTAGGGCTCGTTTGGTACGTCGGACTGTACTGACTAATTTCTATCGGATAGTATTAATCTGTTCCGGAGAGTACTGACTGTTTATTCAGAATATTATCAGGCGTTTGGTACTGTTCTGGATAAACAGTCTGAATAAGTTATAATCAGACTATTTTTTTTTTTTTTTGATAACTTAGTGGAAATTGAAGAAAAATACTGCCCAAGCAAAACTTGGAAGAAAAAATCATAACCTAATTCCCAAAAAAAATGTAATAAAAAGATCTATTGAATAAATCTAAAATAAAGAATAAGAAGAAATAATCAGACACCATTTATAAAAGAGGAAATATATAAAGAAAGCGAAGATGAAGAGAGAAGAACAGAGAAGAAGCAAGAAGAAGCATATTGGAGAGAGTATGATAGAGAGAGAGAAAGTGAGAGATGGATACTTGGAGAAGAGTGAAGAGAATAACCTGTAGAGAAGATAGTATAGAAGAACCCTAGGGAGAAGAAGATGAAAAAAGCGTCTGTTGGTTTTCAGCGTGTTTTTGTTTTCCCAATTTTTTATAATTAAGCGTGTATTATCTAATTCTAGGTGTATGGGTTGTATTAGTTAGTCAGGTAAGGAGAGTATTAAAAGCCCAGTCCGGTTTGCATAGTCAGGTAATTAAATAATACAAATTGACATCAAACAATTGACATAGACTATTTACTCCTATTCAGAGTCTAATACGATGTACCAAACATGCCCTTATACAATATTATAATTTTTCAATGTCAAACAACATACTCCACATTCTCACAATAACAAAATACTCTACCCTAATAACTATTTGGTGTTTACCTAAAAAAAGAAAAAAGTGACCGTTTGGTCTAATAGTGATCATCTCCAAGTTTCAAATCCAAGTCCAGTGAACTTGATTTGAAAACCTATTGGGTGGTTTAATTTATTTGTGAAAACGTTATACCTAATCTTGTAATGCAATATCATTGATGCAAGACTGAGCCTCGATGATAAGTAGTCATTTATTAGGATCATATTTAGATTTGGATTCACTACTTATTTATGTGTTTGTTTTTAAAGTAAATGATTTTAAGTCTATTTTATAGTATTTTATGATAAATCAATTCACCTAAAATATTTTAGAATGTTAAAAAGGTCCACCTAATAAGAAATAATAAACCCACCTTTTAAAAAGAGGCACTTAAATTCATCCAAAAAAAAAAACAACATTAAGTGCACATCGCTGTATAGTGCCAATAGCCACTGTTCAATAGGAACTTTGAAGCGATAGTTCAATGACGAACATAATAAGGGTTGATGTGACTCCATAAATATATGTGATTTTTTGTGTTTTATGTTGGATTTATGAACTTTTGATATGTTTACGTAAAAAAAAATATATATATATATATATATCTATAAATATCATGTTTATACATTTTTTATGTTGAATAGTGGCTATTAAGTAAAATACGGAACAAAAAAATGGCATGCACCGTCGTGTTTTTTCATTAATTTGGACTAGGTTATCACCGATTTTTTTTAAGGTAAGTTGGGTTATTATTGTATTTTTCATTTTGAGCTTTAAAAAAAAATCCATTGTTTTTACTTAAAACTTAATCCTATATTACAAATTCAAGAGGATTATATATATTTTATTTTTATATTAAACCTTAAATCATAAATTAGAATTTTATAATGCAGGATTAAAATAAGCACATAAATTTGTAATGAACGATTACAATTGAAAAGAAATTGAAAGATTAATTACTCTTAAGGGCTTAAGAGTTCATGAAATTACTATAAAAGAAAAAGCACTTTTGATTTGCTACCTTCAAATACAGGGACATCTAACTTACGTAACAATAAACAAGAACCACTAGCAGCTACTAGAGAGAGAATGGCCACTTTCTAGAGGGGAGGAGGAGGGAGCACGATTTGCTAGCACTTAAGCTGCTGGTGGTTCTTGGTTCGTTTGTCAAAATTGAAGGCTGTAACAAGAAGGTGTTCAGTCTGATTTCGTGTTTTTGTGCTAGGTAACGTCCAACCCAGTTGATATAGAATTTGTTTTTATGACTTACATTTGTTACCTTAAAGAATAGGGACAACTAACTTATGTAACAATAAAGATAATTTTTGCACGTGTTTGACGTGTGCGCCAATAAATCTTAAACTGCCGAACGCTTAGCATAAATATCGATCGCTCAATAACTGTAGCTGTAGTTGCACTGCAGCTACAGTTGCCTGTCAAATTTTTTTCTTTATTTTTTAGTTGAATCTTAATATTTGGGAGTTTGATTATAACTTTTTACAACGTTTAAGTATGTTTTTTTTTTTAGATTTATTGGCTTAAGAATTAAATTTAATGTTTTTTATTGAGGATAAATAATATAGATGCAATATTGTAAATTGCAAATGCAGCTACAGTTGCATTGCAGCTACATATGCTGAGTAATAGGCACAATCCTATTAAGCACTTAACATTATTTTTTGTCTTGAAACGTAATAACACAAGTCACTATACTCTTGGATAATAAGATTAATGGTCTGTAACTTATAATTAACCAACCCTAAATAAAAATTAGCACATAAAAAAGTAGAGGATCTTAACCAATTAAAGGACTATCTGTGAGGCTCATATATTCTTCCAGTTGTTTGTTTTTTTTTTTGGCCATTATATTCTTCCAGTTGTTAATTTGTTGCATTTTGTATTTTTTAACGTGGGTAAGTATATTTTATTGTTAGAGGGTCCCTTGGTCCCTATATAATAAGTAGTTCTTACTCTGTCACTCACATGAGGACATAAATTGCTAGTACTGTGACAGCATAAATTTGGACAATAAGGAAAAAGAGGCTTTGAGAAATACATTGTTGACCATTTATTGACATATTCTAGCATCAATGCATGTATATGGAGGATAAATAAATGCCCAAGACAAAGACCAAGACCTTCAAACAAGTACTACAGAGTACAGAAGACGATAAGTGTTACCTTTCTTTCACGCAGCATTGATATATGGTTTTTAATTTATTCAACCCAATAGAACTAATTTTCAGAAGGGTATTTGTTGAAGATACCAGCCCAACTACTTGATGTAAGAGGTCCTTAAAGTTTGCATAATTAATTAATCTAAGGGATTGATGTTCATTTGCTGATGGCGATCGCCGATCCGTACTGACATTTGGGTTGACATTAATTATAATTCTTAAACAAATTGGAAAAGAAAATTCAAGAAATTACGAGGAGTACAAAACCAAGGCAGTCATCATTTGGACTTGTCCACATCTAGCCACAAAAGCAAATGCAGTTTAATATAAGCCAGAATTAAAGAAAACTGAAAAAAAAAAAAAAAAACACCGGAAATGGTTAAGGACCTTAAGGTTGACTTATTCAGAATTTACTGCCAAGAAGGAGCCACATTTTGCTCTGTTTGATGTAAGTTTTTCTTGAGTGAAGAAAGTTCGTGATTACCAAAAAAAAGAAAGAGTGGTATATCATGAAACAAGTACATATAGAGAAATGATCGAGTTTGGTCCTTTGCTTATGTGTAGAAAGATATCTTACTTGTTTTCAAATTATATGCGTTTATCTAATTATCTTTCAAATTATCAGCGATTTTAGTGAGGAATCAGTGGAGCCAAGTGTCTTCACTCACTGTTTTAACTCGGTTGAAATCTCCTAATAGTCCAAATTTTTCTTTGATTTTTTTCATAAGAATGTGAGAAATAAGCTTAATAAAATGTTTCAAAGAAGTTGAGGCAAAAGATCGAAATAAGAGTATTTGAGAGCTACTTTCTCTTGAAAAAAAAAAAAAATTATGTGAAAGTTTCATCTTCTTGTCCCCACGAAGAATCCACCATTATTTCTATCTACATATTTAATTTTTCCAACAGTTTAAACTTTAAAATAGCCAAAAGACATTATGTACACCCTAACATCATTGATCAATATCATATTTCTTTACTTATTTTGATATCAATAAATGATCATATTTTAAAGAGAAATTTGCACATTTGCTCATAAGTCATAAGGCATTTGCTCATAAGTCATAAGGCATTTTTTTTAAAACAAAAATTCATTAGAAAAATGTACATTTTAGTACCTGCCTGTTATTTGTTTTCTTTAACATCTATTGTTGATTTCCATGATTCTAATCATATACAAATGAGTTCACATGCAACAATGATTAATTCAATTGGGGGAAAGAAGCATAGGACAAAGAAGCATAGGACAAAGAAGAAAGGGTGTTGGTCAAAGAAATTTTCAAACCCCAGCTGTATAACCCCTAATCCCAACAAATAGGTTATCCTAACCAATCGATTAACAGTGGTCCCTCAAAAAAACGTTATCTAATCCACAAAAAGTTAATTAATTAATTAAGTACACATGGTTGTTGTTTGTTGATGTTAATGAAAGCAATGCATCTTACTTTAACTACATATTTCACTTAAACAAATATCACGTGTTGCCCGTGAATCCTAGTTAACTATGTGTCCGAATGTCTTCGACGTTGACTTATTACTATGTCAACCCTCTTGGTTTAGGAGAAAGTCACTTGTGTTGATTTAGTAAAACCCCTTGACCTTCTTTATTTTGGGCTTTCAACTTATAAGGCATGAGACTCTGTATTCATTAGTCTGCATGTAGAGGGTCCCTAAATTTTAAGGACAAGGAGCATTCCAACACTTTCGATAGAGCATTCGAAAGCTCAAAAATTGCTTCAATACAATTACATTCAGTAGCGGAACCATAAAACATATACACACGAGGACATCTCAGACAATGTAAAAAAAAAAAATTAAACTAATAACTAAATGTCTGCAAATAAAATAGCTTAAACATAAATAATTATTTTAATTTTTACATATATATTAAAAAAAACTCACATCAATTGAAAAAAAGAAAAAAAAAACACAATAAGTGCAAAAGAAACACGGACTGAAAGTAAGAACAAGTTCACTTATTCATTTGTTGTGTTACATTACAAGAGAGCAAGATTGGAAATGATAGGTTAGAGAGGTGTGGCTATGTGGATCTAAAATTGAAAGAGTCTAAGAGGCTTCAATTCGGGAAAGAAATGGAATTTGGGAATGTCTTGAAGATAGGATGATAGGTTAATTTTACAAGTATTTATGTAGTAATTTTCAAACTCATTTCTCTAATATTTCTAAAAATATTAAGCAGAACATGCAGCCTTTTTGGGCCCCATATGTCTTTATTTTTTGTTACACTTTATTGTCACTTTTGAAAAATTATTGAATGTGATTGTAACACTACCACGTAGTGTTATCTTATCCACCTGTCATAATATAGGTGGACGACGAGTTTATAAATTTAGGATTTAGAGTTTTAGATATAAAATAATTGTAGACATATACGTTATAATTTTAATAAATTAATCATATCGCCACACAGTGTTACAGTCACACATGATAATTCTTGTACTTTTAAATTAACACCTATGTATCCTTACCAAAAATTATATATATTTAATCCTAAATTCATAAGTTGCCTAAATCAAACTAAAATAAGCTCTCATACACTAATTAACTCCTGATAACAAAGTAACAATTAAAACTCACAAGTTAAACATTGTTTGACCAAATAAGATTTAAATGGAATTACTCAAAACCAAGGTGAGCCATATATAATAAATAAACGTACAATGTGTACTAAGTAAAAGTTAGCAATATAATAATTGGAGATATTAAACTCGATTTTTTATTCCACTTTTTGGGAAAAAGTTGAAATTCTTAACCAAATTTGGCACTTATAGTTTAAAAGTAAAACCAAAGCAACCCGCGCTTTACTTCATACCTCATTTGACTTTCGATTTTATTGGATAAAGTCATGCATGGTACATATATGATTCAACACATCAATCATAGTCATAGTAATCAAATCCAAGTTATAAGCCAACTTTATAGACTAGTCAAATTTAATTGAATCACGAGTTTTAATTACCACATCCTGAGGGTGTGTTTACATTTGCTAACAAAATTTCCTTTTAAATTATCATCTTGATCTCAGCTAGCTGTGGTGTCCGAGAATTGTTCCCTGAACAAAGGGATTGGTTCTTAAACCAAGGCATATATAGGAGATGCTTTTACTCAAGGATTTGTCATGTGTCTAGGAGCACCCAATTTCACACTTAAGACTTGAAGCATCTCAAAGTGTCATTGTCCAAGCACAGTTCTGTAATTACCACAAAAAATGCATGCTAAAAGATATACTGTATTGTGTGTTCAGAAATATTGCTCTTAATTTGAAAGTGTAAAAACTTTCTTTAATTTCAAATTACCAAATTGCTTTTGGTAGTGTTTGGTTTAGATAGACAAAAGGGTTTAATTTCCTAATTAACTGACCTAGCACATCCATAATTTGAATAAGATGGGGTAGGATTTGAAATCCTGGCCCACTTAGGATGTGCCATGTGGCTGCAACGGTTGGCTAGGATCTAATTAATCCAACCATGATCAAGTTTATAAATAGTCAACAAGAGTCTCATGACAAATGAAATATTATTTTGTATAATCATAGCACGTACTACAACATAATGTAACCAATTTATGTATTATAATATAAGTGAACGACGAATTTATACTTTTAGGGTATAATGTTCATCAATAGTATAATATGTGGATCAATTACACCACATGACAGTGGTAATACGGTTAATTATAAATAATAATTTTTCCATGCAAAAGTATATGATATTCCCACAAAAAAAAAAAAAACTCATTATTAATTTATCTCGAACTAACTTTCGTTGGAGACTCTTTAACTAATACCACACCAATGTCCCATTAATTTTAAGGTTTTTTCCACTAATTATAGGATTTTTAATTCATGTGATCAACTTTATGAAAATTCGCTCTCTTAATGAATATGGAGAAATCAACCACTTGAATTTCTAACAAAAATTTCTTATGTACTTCTTTTAACAGAAACACTACTAAAGAATACTAGTAAACAAATTATAAATCGAAACAATATTCTCAAACAAGCCCTAAAATGCACCATGATGCATTATTTTGGCTACTTATATAAAAACTTATATTCTCAAACAAACCCTAAAATGCATCATCTGGGATCTTGCGGTTGAATTCTTCTCTCTTAGATGGTCTTGGATCCCAAGAGAAGCAAATGGTGTTGCTAATGCAATTGCCTTGCTAGCTTGCAGGAGGATGTTGTCCAGAAGACTGGGTGATCTCACCCCCATCTTCCTTAATTGGAGTCCTGGTGGCAGATGGGCTTCCTCTAGATTAATATTTTGATTTTAGCTTATTTGTTTTTTTTTTTTTTGAGGAGTTTGTTTAGTTTGGTTGATTGAGTTGTTTTTCTGTCTTGTTCTTTTGGTTTGCTGCTTTGTTTTATATTTTTCTGGTTTGTATGTTGGCCCAAGGAGTGAAATTTTGAAAATTTCACCGAAATTTTCATTTTTTTTGGGTTCCGAAATTTTATAACATATCCCTTAATTTTCATTAATATTTCGGCAAAATTTCAAACCTCCCCACAGTGTGTTTCTGTAAAATTTCATCGAAATTTAACCAAATTTTGACGAAATTTGGCGAAATTTCGACGAAATTTTGCGGTGACTAACTTAGATAGTTAGATCTCATAAGTACCCAGCCCCATTTCCATTTCATCTCTCAGATCTTTCTCTCTGCGCAACTTCTCTCTGTCTTCTCCCCTTGTGCGCACCCAGCTGCCTCCAGCGTGACGGCGTGACGGCGTGACCCCCTGCCTCCTCCCCCTGCGAGCACAGCGCACCCAGCAGTTATCTTCAACCTTGTACCCAAATACTCAAATCTGTCAAATACTTGCGAGTTACGGCCTTGTGTTGTGGAGTTATGGGTTTACACTTTCCAAATACACAGCAAACAATAGATGATTTTCTTTGGATAGAGTCATAGAGATAGATCAGTGGGCTGTAGCCTTTAGGCATGCAGTAGTAGACTAGTAGGCAATAAATTATTCGATACTTTCCATTCCACTATCTAAGTATGAATATCTAATGTTTATTTATAATATATTAAAAAATAATCTAATATTTATTTATAATATATTAAAAAATATCTAATATTTATTAGATTTTCTTTTTTCTAGTTGATTACTTGATTGATTTGATTCAAGTGTTTAATTGTTTAATTGTTTAAATTTAGGTTTAATTGTTTAAAGTCTTAAACTGTACCCTAATATATTTGGGTTTAATTGTTTAAATTTGGAAATAGTTTTTTTTTTTTTTTTTTTTTGGGGTATGAAATTTTTTTAATACTTATTTGGAATTTGAAAATAGTTATTGACTATGATTGTAATTTGTGTATATTTGGAAATATATAGGTATCCAAATACTTATTGTGATTGTGTATATTTGGGGAAGATTTAAATGTTTAATATGATTTTGAGTTTAAATTTGGGTTGCCTCACCCTTTTGCTTATGTGAGTCTGATAGTAGCTCTTCAAATGAGTATGGCTATGGGCAAATCCCACCATAAATACCACCTCTTGATCTATATGGTTGATATGTTGGGAATTATATGCAAAGTTATGCTGAAGATGTATCTCGGAGTAATTATTCTTCGCAGTTCACCTACTCTGGACATGATGATATTGAAGATAGCGGAAATTTTGAACCTGTTAGAAATTTTATGTGCTATTGAATACTTATTTAATTCATAATTTAATATTGTAATATAAATAAATTAGAGGTATTATTTATATAATTATTAATTAGTGACTCATTTTTTTAACAGTATTTGTCTCCAGCGCGCATTATATTCACCTTATATCACATGAAACCTACTATATAATTTGATTTCTTTAATGTTTTTTATCAATGTAGTAGATAATATGTTAAATAAGCATATGGTCAAATTTCATTCAAAATTTCCGTATTTTGATAATAATTTCCGTCGTTTTTGTCTAATTTTGCCGAAATCAAAATTTTAATCGAAATTTCCTCGAAAATTTCCGTCGAAATTTCCATCGAAAATTTCCTCGAAACCGAAATTTTACTCCTTGTATGTTGCTATACTGCTCTTTGCCTTTGAGGCTTTTTAATGGATGTTTTTCAGTGGCCAAAAAAAAAAAACAATAGTATGACTAGCTTGAAACCTATATGATGTAATAAAGATTTGTTTAGAATAAAGATACAACCCAACCCGGCCACATCACTAAACCACAAAGCATTTGTCCCAAAACAAATATTCCATATAAGATTGAGGAGTTGTCTATTTCTGTCTATCCTGACATGCTTACTTTTTTTGGTAGGACAGATTCAGAAATATTATTGCAACTTGAAGTAGGCTCCTTTCTAGGCTGTTCTATGAGTAGAAGGGCAAAGATAAGGTGGGCTCGTACGGATTGTCCACAACTTTTCCCACCAAAAGATACTATTGTATACTTAACATGCAGTTCCCTTAACCCAACAAAATATGCATAAACTTAATTAGTTATATATTGAGGTGTTCCAGCCACTTATAGAACCACCAATATGCAAAGTGAAAAGATAATGAAAATATTATTATGCTTAGTAAAGATGATTCTTTAATATAAGGGTAAAATACGTTTTTGGTCCATGTGTTTTGACTTAAAAACATATTTGGTTATCATGGTTTAAAAATTACCAATTTAGTCCTCCTTGTTAAATATGTTAGCAATTTTAGTACATTTGTCAAAATCCATTCTTAGAACTAGGGCTACCCTTTGGTTTGGTTTTTACCGAACCAACCAACCACGGACCAAATTTTTTTGGTTTGGTATACTGATTTTCACAATTCAAAAATCGAAAATTCGAAACCGAAAAAATCCAAAAAAAGTTAGTTTGGTTTTGGTAAAAACAAAAAAAAGTTTGTAAACCGACCGATTATCAAAAATTATTATTAAAAGAAACCGAATCGATTATTACCGAAAAAATCGAAATATATATCGAAAAAAACTGAAACAATTACCAAAATTTAGTTATATATGCTTATATAATACTATTATGTTAGTGGTACAATAAATATTAAACTACTAATATCTTAAACAACTATAAGAAAATCTAATTATATAATGTTATCATATTAATATTATCAAAAGTGTGAGTTAATATATAGAATCATTCTCTAATAAAGTCAATGTTATTATTTTTAGGAAAATAAGAATCTCATCTTTAGGTAAGTAATGCATATATATATATATATATCTACTCATATTTATCGGTATATATACATACTAAACTAATAAGATATGTACTAATACATATTATTAAACTAATTATACTAGTATATATTATTAATAATATTAATATTATTGCAATTAATACTAGTAGTATACTAAACTACCAATATTACTCGTGCAAATATATATTCATCAAATATTATATTTTATGCAAAATATTATATTTTATGCATCATATTTGATTAAATTTAATTTATATTGGTATATAATAATTAGTATTATTATAATTAAACTGAAAATGAACTGAAGATATACTGAAGTAAACCGAAAATGAACAAAAGATATATCGAAGTAAATCGAAAATGAACCGAAAGTATCCGATACCAAAATTACCGAAATTGAATCGAAAACTGAAGTTTACCAAAAATTACTGAACAAAAAAATACCAAAACCGAAAAATACCAAAATCGAAAAATACCAAATTTTTTTATTTTGGTTTGGTTAGCCCCAATACCGATCTGAATCAATCGATGGGCAGCCCTATTTAGAACTGTTAAAGTTTGCACTTGTGGCATTCATGTAGGGGCAATTATAACTTTTTCCTCTAACCCAACCATTAACTCTAAATTAATTAATTTTCCAAAATAGTTTTCTTATGAATTAATTTAACTTTTTAATTGAAGCATTGGACTTTCCATTCTCTCTCCTCCTATCATTCCCAAAATCGCAAACTTCAATTCCTCTGATGGGCTGCTACTACACAATTCATAGAAATCGATGGAAGCACAAAAAATCACTTGCCATTTGCCCAAAAAAAGAAAAAAAGAAAAAAAAAACTTTGGCATAGATATCGATTCTCAAACAAGAACATATATTTGAACCAAAATTCATTATTCTGTCATCAATGAAATTTAGTGTATCAAAGAACCATTTTCCCTGTAATGCCAAGCAAGCCATTTGGGTGTTCAATGGATCCTCAAAAATTTGAAATTTACTGTATCAACTTTTCATCCAAGTTGGACTTTTTTGAGTAAGGTGTCCTTCAGAAGGAGTTTGAACATTTGTTGGATCGGCCATAGAAAATAAGGGAAAGATTTTTTGTTTTTTGTAAACGTTAATAGAAATCACCAATCCTCTCACCTTCATCTTCTCCATTTTCAAAACCCCAAATTTTCACTCACAAATTATCCAATAAATTATATATAAGACTGCAATTTATTAGTAATGTTGACATGAATCAAATAATAAATTATCATTTCTCAAATTTGTTGAAAGAGAGAGCTGTAGGGAAGGAGATAGAGCCCTAATCTTTCTCAAAAGAGGAACCACAACGAACCCATCAAAGTTCCAAACCCAGATCATTGACATCAAAGCTTCATACGGTCATACCCAAAATATCGTCATCTTCATACATGCATCCTCTGAATTCACAATCGTTCATTTCTCACATCTTCCTTTGCGTTCTCATCATCGATCTCTAGCTAATTAAGTTGTCCCCATCCTGAAAGACCCACTGTGACTCGATGGAGCCCATGGATGCTTGTTCGCCATTGATCTCGCCCTTCTCATTATCTTCCTTCTCAGCCATCAATGATAATATTCTTATTTTTCCTCTATATTATGTGCAATTTCGTAGAAGAATTAGGATTCAAGATACTAGAGTGGGACTTTGGTTGGGTGACTATTTGGATGAGAGGAAATTGATAGAAAATTATAAGGTTTGGCATACAAAAATGGAGAGGGATGAGATAGAATGACAAAAAGTCATATTTGCCCTTGCCTGAATGCCACATGAGCAACATTTAACAGTTTTATTAACGGATTGTGACAATTGTCCCAAAATTGCTAACAGACTTAAACATGAGAACTAAATTAGTAATTTTTAAAACATAGGGACCAAATATGTTTTCAACTCAAAACACAAGGACCAAAAACGTATTTTAACTCTTAATATAAATTTGTTGGATATTTGAAATCTAACTTTAGTCTTTGACTGTGCAGCCATGTCAGTATCCACTAATTCAATGTATTACACATCAGTCTCTCTTGAAAGTTGAAACGTACAAATCTATAAAACTATGAAAAGTGAGTTGTAGACGGTAATCAATGGGTTCCTGAATCATGCAGAGGTAATGATACGTGTAAACTTGGTAGATTTCATCAATTAATAATTGGGTATACAAGATGTATATATAGTGAACAAACTATCCTAGCCGAATACAAGAGAAAAGACTTCACATACAAGATTCAAGAATCTTATTTATACAAGGAAACATATAGAGCTAGGAGACATGACCAATATTATTAATACTCTCCCTCAAACTTGGCAGCCTTGGAGTGACAAGTTTGGAACGTAGGAGCAAATGACGAGGTTTGAAGAGACCCTTGGTGAGTAAATCCATTGTTTGATCAGTAGAAGGAACATAAAGAACTCGATGACTACCAAGAGCCACACACTCACGAACGAAGTGGTAATCAAGTTCAATGTGCCGAGTCCGTACGTGAAACACCGGATTAGCTGTCATATAAGTAGCACTAATGTTGTCACAATGAAGAACAATAGGAAAACTAATCCAATAACCAAGCTCATGAAGGAGGTAGCTTAACCATACTGTTTCAGCGCAAGCATGAGATAATGAGCGATATTCAAATTCGGCACTAGATTTGGACACGGTGGGTTGCTTCTTAGAGCACCAAGAGAGAAGATTAGTACCTAGAAAAATGAGATAACCAGTTGTAGAATGACGAGTAGAAGGACAACCTGCCTAATCAGCATCATAGTAGGCACAAAGTGTAGGGACACCTTGAAGTGGAGAGAGAAGCAAGCCATGATCAAGAGAGCCTTTTAAATGCCGTAGAATTTGCTTGGCTGCAATAAGGTGCGGATGGGGTGGTAGCTTATATATTGGGTGACATTGTTCACCGCAAAGCCAAGTCCGGCCTGGTAAGAGTTAAATACTTTAAACAACTGACAAGCTGCTTGAATTCAGTTGGGTCTGATAAGAGAGAACCAGTGGAGGCATCAAGGTGAGTCTTGGTGGCAACTGGAGTGGAACAAGTTTTGCAATCGAGCATGTCATAACATTTGAGAAGATCAAGAGCATAGTTAACTTGAGAAACATAAACACCATTAGAAACATAGTGAATTTCTAAGCTGAGAAAGTAACTAAGTGTGCCCAAATCTGTGATATCAAACTCATGCCGCAACCGAGTGATAAAAGAAGATAATAAAGGGTCATGGCTGCTCGTAAGAACGATATCATCAACATAGAGTAACAAGAACATAACATGTGAGTCCCTCCGAAAAATGAAAAGAGAAACATCAGCCTTACTTTGAGTGAAACCAAATTTGAGAAGAAAAGAACTGAAGCAATGGAACCAAGCATAAGGCACCTGCTTAAGACCATAGAGAGCTTTGTGAAGTTTGCAAACATAGTGAGGACGGGAAGGATCCTGAAAACCTAGAGGTTGAGCCATGTAAAAATCCTTATTCAACGAGCCATGCAAGAATGCATTCTTAATGTCCAATTTCCGCATAGACCAGCCCATAGAGACACTAACACTAAGCACAATACGAATAGTGGTGGGCTTGACAACCAGGCTAAATGTCTCATCATAATCCAGGCCGAGTTGTTGATGGAAGCCTCTAGCAATGAGGCGAGCCTTGTACCGTTCGATGGTTCCATCAGATTGGCGCTTAATGCGGAAAACCCACTTACAACCAACGAGGTTGATGAAAGTGGAAGGGGGAACAAAGGACTAAGTGTGATTTTTGAGAAGTGCATTGAATTCTTCACTCATGGCCTACTGCCACTCAGGAACCTTGACTGCTTGTGTGGAACATGTAGGCTTAGACGAAGAAGCAAGGATGGCAGCATGGGCAACAATTCAAGGATAACGTATTGTGCCATCAGTACGAATTTTTGGACAAATAATGCCATCTTTACTGTGGGTTGTCATTCCATGAGAAGGGGCAGCGAGAGGCAAATGAAGTTACGGTGGAGCAAGAGCCGCCTCAGGTGGAGGAAAGGGCAACAGAGACGGTGCAGCTGGTGGAGAAGAAGCTGGCGGAGACAGTACAGCTGGTGGAGAAGGCGGCAAGTCAGGAGGTGGAGCTGAAAATGGTTGGAGCTAAAGTTCAACCACGAGGGAAGAATCTGAGGATGACAAGACAGCAAAAGGAAACTTGTCTTCATCAAAGACAACATGGTGAGAGATGTAAACCTTCTTAGAACTCGAATCATAACACTTGTACTTTTTGTGCTGCAAGCTGTAACCCAAAACCACACATTCTAGAGAACGATTCATCAGCTTGTTAGTAACATAAGCACCAAGATGAGGGAAACAGGCACAACCAAATGTAAGAAGATGAGAATAAGTAGGAGGATGACCATAGAGAAGAAAATAAGGAGTAGACCAATTCAGGACAGGAGTGGGTAAGATATTAATTAAATGAACTTCCGTAAGAGCAGCTTCGACCCAGAAGGCAAGAGGGGCATGCGACATGGACAATAAAATACGAGTAATATTGGCAATGTGAAGGTGCTTGTTCTCAGCAAGACCGTTTTGCTCGGGAGTATAAGGGCATGAAAGCAGATGTTGAATACCCCGGGATTTGCAAAATTTAGAAAAAGCATGATTGACATACTCAGTGCCACCATCACTTTGAAAGACCTTAAGAGAAGAATTAAAAATATTTTGGACTATGAAAACAAAAGTTTTAAAATGTTGCAAAACTTCAGACTTGTGACGCAAAGAATATATCCAAGAATAACGGGAAATATTATCAGTAAATAGCACATAATAGCGAAAACCAGAAATTGAAGAAACGAGAGACATCCACACATCAGAATGCACCAAAGAAAAAGGAAATAAATAACTTTTATTATGTGAAATAAATGGTAATTTTATTGATTTGCCTAAAGCACAACCCTTGCAAAAATATTGGTTATTACATAAACGACAACCTAAAGCTAGACCTAAACAACTAAGGATAGTTGAAGACGGATGGCCAAGACGACGATGCCAAACATCAGAGGTGATGGCGGCTAAAGCTTGTGGAGATGGAAGAGAAAGAAGGTAGAGGCCGTCCTTATATGGGCCTGAAAAATTGGAAAACCAGAACATAAGTCAGAAATATGATAACCCGAAGGATGAAAAGTGAAACTAACATTATTATATTTGGTGAACTTTGCGACAGATAACAAATTCTTACGAAGAGAGGGATTATGAAAAAAACTTTTAAGATGAAAAGAATGAGGACCAAGGGAAAGAAGGATTGTACCAGTATGTGCTATGTTAAGTGAATCACCGTTACCCAAAAGAGCAATGTTGTTACCATAATATGGGGTCAGGTTTTGAATAGCCTGACCAGTCATGTGATGGGTAGCACAAGTGTCAAGAATCTAAGTTAAATCAGGATATGATGGCAGTGATTAAGCAAGATGCATGCCAGCATAGGGAACTTGCAAATTATCAAGGCCAATGTAACAATGTGGGCATGCATGAGTTGTATGTTGATTAGTGGAGCAGGTAGTGCACTACTGAGAAGGGCCAGCACCAAGAAGACTAGAGCCACGACCTGCAGAAGAAACCCAATGGCCACGACCAGTCTGCGATGGATCAAAAACAGAGGAACTAAACGCTGGGAATTAAGAGGGCCACGACGGGGCATGCTGGTAGTACCCACGCCTCCTGCCACGACTACCGCTACCGTGACCGCCGTGATAACCATTGGGCAAATTGTACTGTGACTGATGCTGATGGGAGGACCGGTGCAGCGGATGAGACGACGGTTGTTGTGGCTACTGTTGGGAAAGCAGGGCAGTGGATGTGGAGTAAGCAGAAACAGCAAGCTGTGCAGTCTGAGACTCGAAGGAGAGAAGACGGGCGCGTAGGTCTTCAAAGGTTGGAAGCGGAGCAAATTGAGAAGAATGGTAATAATCATATCATAATCAGTGCCAAAACCATGAAGAGCAGCTGTGATGAGGTCGACATTGGAAACATGAGAATTGGCAGCGAGAGAGTCAGCAAGACCCTTAGCATGTTGAAGATATTCCGCAATGGACTTAGAGCCCATTTTCATGCCAAGAAGTTGAAAACGAATCGTAGCAATGTTGGCAACAGACTGTTAAGAAAAGTGCCACTGGAGACAATCCCAAACGCCCTTAGAAGAGGCTTGACCAACAGTCATGGAAAGGATGAGTTCCGAGAGTGTAGATGTGAGATAACTCAGAACAAGCTGGTTTTTCTGAAACCAAGGCAAAAAGGCCGGGTTGGGAATGGCCTCTGTAGTAGGTGGAATGAGGGGAAGAGTCTGAGACGGAGCAGCAGAGGAGTCATCCACATATTTCCAGAGATCATGGCCAATAAGAAAAGGCTTTATCTGAGTAGACCAAAAGAGAAAATTGGAGTCAGTGAGCTTGAGAAACGTAGCAACATTCAGGCCAGAGAGAGGATGCTTCAGATGAAGACGCTATGAAGAAGAGGGGGGGTTGGCTAGGGTTTGAAAGAAACGAAAAAGTAGGGTTTAGGAAAACCTAAGCATCTGATACCATGTAAACTTGGTAGATTTCATTAATTGATAATTGGGTATACAAGGTGTATCTATAGTAAACAAAGTATCCTAGCCGAATACAAGAAAGAAGACTTCACATACAAGATTCAAGAATCCTATTTATACAAGGAAACATATAGAGCTAGGAGACATGACCAATATTATTTAACAATATGACATAAGTTTTGAGATTTTTTGTTTTTTGAATTTAAATAGATGAGGCAAAGATAAACGTGAATCTAAACCCTAAACTTGAATTACAATTTGGAACATAATTGAACGGTTGGCTTTAGTTCGACAAGTTCTTGCAAAAAGGCTCAAAGGTATATTTTGTTAGTGTGAAAATTTTAATAATTTGTTCTTTATTTTGTGTTTTTTTGTGAATAGTTTAGTACAACCACAAGTAAATACTAAACAGGAAAAACATAATCATGGTACAGTAAAAAGGTATACTAAATAGGTATACACTAAAAAGAAAAAGACATCCAAAATAAGCACCCAAAAAGAGCACTCACCAATACTATAAGCACGCTAAAGTTTTTACCCTACACAAAAACCATCAACTAGTTTACAATATTACTCTACAAATTTATAATTTAGGTACAATAAATAGGTTTACTATAAAGTTAGAGCATACTAAACTAGAGATTAAACATACAACACAAGAGAGTTGCGTATACCCAAAGGGACATTTCTTCGAACATATAACATGCATTTTAACAAGTGAAACCTAAGCATTTTACTTTTTGTTTTTGTCAGAAAACACAAAAATCACAGTAATATACTAAAACTCATATAAAAAAACTCATAACAGAAAATGAATTACCACAATTTCCATAGAAATAAAAAGAACTATGTGGTTGTACCAAAATTTTAACACAAAACACAAAACAAAGAATATAATACCAAAATTTTTCACAGTACCAAAATATACTTTTGAGGTCTTTAATTTCCAAGAATGTGTCAAACTATAATTTCAAATAATGGAGCAATAATTGTTCAATTCCGTACAAAATTCAAATTCTAGCTGTGAAAAGTTGAGAGAATATATATATTGTATCTATTAATCCATCTCATCCGTTTGAATTTAAAATAAAAAAAAAACATCTCAAAACTTGCATTGTAATGTATTGTGCTGAACACTCACAAAAGCTGTGGCTTTATAGAAAACTAAGCGAGTGGCCTTTCGTTCGTACTCTAATCTGTTTACCTCTATCTGATTCACGAAACCATTTATTACCTTCCAGATCTTACATTTTATTACCATATATTTTCTGATTTCACGATACAAAGACAATCAATAGATTTTTTCCCTTTGAACATACGACAATTAAGTGGGTTTTATGTTTAGGTACGTTTCAAGAGTTATTGTAGAAGTACGTAGATATTTGGTTTAATGTTTGGGAATTGACAGGTGGATACAATGGCATGGGTAGTAAATAATAAGAATAGTATAACTATGGGTAAAATGGTATAATTTGTTGAGGCCCTTAAGTCTAAAAGTTCATAACCGATATATCATTACGTGGTATTACAAATTCATATGTTATAATATGGGTGAATAACATATTTATACTTGCTACAGGCTAATGCTCTTGACACTCCTTGTGCTAGAGCTATTTTAGTCTAGTTCTTCTTTGTTGGGCTTTGGCCCCCGCTGTACCAAAAAAAAAAACATATTTATACTTGTAACGTATAATATATATTAATAATGTCCATTTATATTATAGAAAATTAGGATTAAATATCAAATATCAATATTTTTTAATAAAGCAGCAAGACACTAATTTTTTTTAGTTTAGGTACTAATCTAGAGTAAAATATTTTGGATTAGGTCACAACACAGTTTGTCATACAGTTGTGACTGTCGAACAGTTACAGTTGTAATTGTCGAACAGTCACAGTTGTGACTATTTAAAATTTATAAAAAATCAAAATTTTTAGGGTTTCATACTTTTGATTTAGGTTTGGGGGATGAAATCTTATAACCCAAAGACTAAATATTAAAGTTTAAGCCTTGCAAATATTGAAAAAACAATAAATCAATAAAAAAGTTATGACTGTTAGACAGTCACAGTTCGATATAACTGTATTTTTTAAAGTTGGTACCTAAACTGAAATTTAGTACCTAAACTGAAATGACATAAATGTTTTAGTAGTTGAAATGAAAAAATATTATAATTTGGTACCTAAAATCAATGGACCTTTTATATTATAATATGTTAATTTGTTATACCACGTAGCGGTATAACAAATATACAAATTATGCAGAATAATTACTTAGCATAATCAAGCTGAAGATTACAACATTTCAAAACTAATTTAGAAAACGTACAGTCGCCCACCATTGAATTAAGGCATATAGATGATTCTTTGTTGGCTAGGCATATAAAAATATTTCTCACCAATATATATTAACCGGCCACCAAGTTTGTGGCATTTTGGTCCCAACTGATCATTGGGTTCCACCTTATGCATAGTCAACATTTAAAAATTCATTGGCTTAGTAGATGAGGTTAGGTTATGTTTTTTTTTTTTAGGTAAGAATCAGCATTTAATTTGTTTGGGAATGTTAGTCACATTTCTCAATTTACCTTCCTTTTCGACCTTAACTCTTATTCTGATAATTCTGCAGTATAGTTTTATGATCAAAATCGTTCATTTTTTAAATCGTTATTTAAAAGTCATTTTTGAAAAAAAAAAAAAAAAAAAACTAAATCGGAAATCGTATGGTCATATAACTGGTTATAAAATAAAAGACGACGAGTCCAACTGTAACCAAAACTGTTTGTTTATTTGATAAGAATTACTTAACCAAACGGTTTTCGATTTGGTTAATTTTTTATAGAGATAAACTTTACAGGGTGATCTAAAAATGAACGACTTCGATCATGAGATTAGACTTCAGAATGAGGAAAGAAGATATTCGACATACACCGACTGAGATTGTTTCTGTGGTTTGTCTTTTAGAACAAGAAGAACATTCTCCTATTGGAAAGGAACCCATATTTGGTGAAATAAGTTTATAATCTTTAATTATTACACTGGATGTTGTAGAGGTGAACTATCTTTGTTAAAATTTGCTTTCATACGGAAATAAGAATAAGATGATAATTTTCGGGCTAAAACTAGATTATGGGCGACAACCCAATGAACACATAAGAGTTTTCAAAGTTGGAAATGCTTCTGAAAAGATGCCTTTGGGTATCTCTATTCCTCAGAATAAGAGAGAAGCTAGGTAAAAGAAGAAGGTAGCTAAATTGAGAAAAATAATTAGCATTCCTAGCTATAATTTGTTTACTTGGAATCTGTTTCTCTCTTTATCTCTCTCAATCAGAATAATAGAATCAGATAAATCCTTCGTTGAGGAATCTACAATTGCTTACGAATCTACATTTATGAAATATGAAACAAGGAAAAGAAAGTTTGTGGGACAAAAGGATGTTTTTTTTTTTTTTTTTTTTTTTGTAGACAGAAGGATTTATTATTCTTGTATCTTGATGATAAGCACTTTTTGCCTTAATCGACTTGTATGCGATATATGATCAGCACTTTTTTAGGCCACTAAAATGGATATTTGATCCCAATATATAAAGGGATATATACCTGCCTGATTAATAAAGAAAAGGTTATTATATATATGAATCTTGATTGCCTTGTTTATGATGGCTATCCCCTAAAAAATGATTGAATATTGAATAGCATGTATATATATTGCAAAGTCATGCAAGATAGAGAAATTATTCTGTATAACTAATATACTGTCATGTGGTATAATCAGTTTATGTGTTATAATATGGGTGAATGTTATTAATATTATACCCTACTAATATAAACAGTTAAACACATTGACTAATAATATCCTTACACGTTAGATTAGTTATACCATGTGACGATATATTGGTTATACCATATAATTTTTCAGCAGGATGGGTTCTTATAGGCAAAGTCCACTGTGACATCTAGCAATATAACAGTAGGATATATAACATGGTACAAGTAACATGTTTAAGAATATATATTTTATTTGGAAACTAAATAATATTATTTGTAACCAAATCTCCAGGAAAATCCCCTTGATTAAGGAACACTTTTAGGGACATTTAATTTAATTTGCTAATCCTAGAGATTAAATGGGTTTATATAGAGTGCGTGCTGGGTTGTTATACCCCCAAGTTTTTGGATTGTGGAAGCGCATGTTAAGTCTCAAATTAATTTATGTACTGGATTGTGGGTTTTAAGATTGCAAGAAGTCTCAGTAGTTGTTAGTGCTTCTAGGATATTGGACAAGCGCGTTGCTAGGTCTTGACATAGAGTCGTAGACTCATCAATTAGATTATTTACCAAATGATGTACTAATATGAAAGTCAGATATGTGGCATTTGTGCTAAGATTCTTGAGAACGGTTCACTGGCTAAGCTTCTACTATTTAGAACCTCTCACACACACACACACACACACACACACACACACACATATTTAGTTTTAGAGCACTTGTGGGTTAGGAAGTGTTCGTATGATTAATCATCTGGGCATAACGACAAGTCACACAAGGCTTAACATCATGTCGTTTGGGCCTAGACCCAAAAGCTACGCCCCCGCTAGGCTCCGGCCTCCTAGGCCTTGACCTTCTAGGCTCCGGCCCCATAGGCTCCGGCCTCCTAAGCTCCGGCCCCATAGGCTCCGGCCCCATAGGCTCCGGCCTCCTAAGCTTCGGCCCCATAGGCTCTGGCCCCATAGGCTCCGGCCTCCTAAGCTCCAGCCTCCTAGGCCCCGACCCGTGTCAACTCACTCGGATCCTCGAGACCGGTGACACGTGGCGCTCCTACAGTGCAAGTCATCACAAGGGACACGTGTCATCACCAGATTGGTTGACACTCTTCCAAAGGTACTATAAAAGAGGTACCTTCTTGTCACAAAAGGACGACTGAAATCATTATTATACTATTCACTCACTCTGCTCTCAGATCTCTCTGAACACTGACTTGAGCGTCGGAGGACCTTTGGCCGGCACCACACCGGTGTCCTACCCGCTCACTTTTGTGTGTCTGTGCAGGGTGCTCCGAATATCATTCTATCTTATTACTCACCAGTCGGACCCAGCTACCCGTTCCTGCCCCACTTCGACGTGTCCTCCGCTCAGTGGTGGGTCAACGGGCCTACGTGGTTCGACTCGACGTTGACTGCTCTACCATTTTTGGGCATCAACAGTTTGGCGCCGTCTGTGGGAAAGTTACAACTTTTCCCCATTGAATTCTCTACCCTCAGTTGAGGTGCAAAAACCTTCCGAGCTTCCGAGCTTCCGAGCTTCCGAGCTTCCTAGCTTCCGAGCTACCAACCCTCACAATGTCTGACGGAGGCCCTATCCTCGACCAAGTCGACAACACCCCGCTGGTTGACAAGCGAGGTAAGAAGACTGCCGAATCTGACCAGGATGAGTACATCCAGCGATTGGAGGCTCAGCTCCAGCGAACCCAGGAACAGCTCGACCTCCAAAAAGGTGCAACACAGCTTTATGAGCGACTCCTCCGCGACAGGGAAGGACATACCACTCCCCGGAGTGGTGAGAGGAGGAACCCCCATGACAGGAACGAACACACCACTCTCCGGAGTGGTGAGATGAGGGATCCCCCCCGAAGGGACCAAAATGTTCCCCGCCAATTGGATGTAGGGCAAGGTAGCCATCCACCCCCAGGTTTCCAAAAGAGACTTGTCCACCCGGTCAGCCGGGCTCGATCTGGCGAGCATCCTACCCGCTCTGAAGAGTTCCACATTTATCGGGACTGTCGTCATCTGCTCGATGACAACCGCTCTCGGCGAGAAGAGCAGCGGACGAACCGGGGTGAATCTAACCCACGTTCCCAAAACTTGGAGGAAGAGCAGGCTCCTCGTCCCAAGCGACGACGGGGAGAAGAGCAGGTTTTCTCGGCTGGGCGCCGCGCAGAAGATGACACTTTCACAAGTGAGCAAGTCGCTGACTCCGGTAACAGCGGATCCCTTCCACCAGACCAACTCCAACAACTCCTCATGGACATCAGCGAACGCCTGAGGAGAGTGGAGGGGGGAAGTCATGGTGGGCACCCATCTTTGGAAATAAGGGAGCTACCTGGACCTTTCACAGCTCGCATCCTGTCTACTCCCCCGGTTGGCGACGTCCGACCTCCCAAAATAACTCCGTACACAGGGAAGGAAGACCCATATGACCACCTCATGAGTTTCAGGTCAGCCCTGGAGTCCAAAGGTGCTGATGACGTTACCAAGTGTCGAATCTTCCCTTCTACCCTCTCTGGCAGTGCAAGGGACTGGTTCTACCAACTTCCTCCGGGCTCGGTTGATTGCTTCAACGAGCTCCGAGAGCTCTTCCTAGGCCAGTATATCATCCAGACCGATAGAATCTACACCACGGATGACCTGACTCGAGTCCGACAGGGCAGCAGGGAATCCCTCCGGGAATACATCACTCGATTTCAGCTAGAACGATCCCGGTGTCGCGACTGTGATGAGAAGGTAGCCTTCGCTGCTTTCAAGGGTGGTCTCCTAGAGGGGGACTTCTTGTTTGAACTCAACCGCCGCAATCCGCGCACCTACAAAGAACTCATGCAAGAGGCCATTGCCTATGCTACTGCTGAATTTAAAACATATGGGAAGAAGCCGCCCACCATGGATCGCTCAAGTACCGACCAGGCCATCATAGTGCCACCCCAGCCCAAGCCCTACTCGGGTAACCAACATGGGGGGTCCGGGAAAAAGTTCAGTAAATTCACCAAGAAGCAATTTGGTGATGGTAGAGGTGGAGGGCAACGAAGGGAGGAAACTTATCAGACATCCGACCCTACCCATATCCGCCCCATGCATGCAAGGGAAGCCAAGTACCATGCATTCAGGGCGCGGCTATGGCAAATGCATTCAAGGGAAACTAAGTACCATGCATTCACGGAAGTCCTACCACGGACACTTTTTTCTTCATTTTTAATCAAAGTCTTAATTGGCTGTATGGACCCCCGGGCCATCAGACATCCGACCCTACCCATACCCGCCCCATGCATTCAAGGGAAGCCAAGTACCATGCATTCAGGGCGCGGCTATGACAAATGCATTCAAGGGAAACTAAGTACCATGCATTCACGGAAGTCCTACCACGGACACTTTTTTCTTCATTTTTTCTCAAAGTCTTAATTGGCTGTATGGACCCCCGGGCCATCAGACATCCGACCCTGCCCATATCCGCCCATGCATTCAAGGGAAGCTAAGTACCATGCATTCAGAGCGCGGCTGTGGCACATGCATTCAAGGGAACTTAAGTACCATGCATTCAAGGGAAAATCAATCTCATGCATTCAAGGGAAACTAAGTACCATGCATTCAGAGAAAAATCAATTTCATGCATCCAAGGGAAACTAAGTACCATGCATTCGATAACATTCTGCAGTACCATGTATTCAAAAGAAGGGCATCCTACCCCATAACGGGTTGGACACCCTCCAAATCATCCAAATATCATAAAGTACAAAGGGAATAATCAAAAGAGTTTGTAATTTGGTACGGGCTACATCCGACCCGCCATATAACTCAAACAAAAATAGGGCGATGGTCCGCCCACCCCTGCCCTCGGGCCATGTTTGCTTCAAACATTTATTTGGGATCCTCTCCCATGTCATGCTCCCCACCTGTGGATGCTCCATCCTCGGGCTCTTCCCCCTGGGTACCTCCTTCTGGAACATTGGCATGTCCATCATTACTGCCAGCCCCTAACAGACCACCTGCTTGGCTTGGCTCAGCTCCTCCTCGCACTGCTCCAACTCTTGCCTAGCCTGGTCTGCCTCCTTCCTGGCCTGCAGTAGCTCGGCCTGCAATGCATTGATTAGGCTTCCTGCCCCGGCTCGAGCCCAGGCTTCCGCCCTGCTCACCACCCAGGCTTCCGCGCCGCGCACCCACCCAGGCTTCCGCGCTGCTGACACCAGCTTCCTCCGAGCTTTCGCCCCGTACACCGCCAGCCCCGGCCCGAGCCCAGGCTTCCGCCCCGCGCACCCACTCAGGCTTCCTCGCCACGCACCCACCCAGGTTTCTGCGCCCCTGACGCCAGCTCTCTCCGAGCTTCCGCCTAGTGCACCACCAGCCCCGGCCCGAACCCAGGCTTCCGCCCCGCACACCTGCCCATCAAAAAAAAAAACAACAAAAATCAAGATGGGAAGTACTCGGAATACCAAGACAACACCATGGACATATCAAGATCGCTACTGGTTTCCTACCCCTCATATGTGCTCTTCCACCCCCAAATTTACAACATTCACTCTATCACTTTTCACATGCTCAACCACCAACCATTTATCAAAGCCAATATTCACAATATCAATTCAAAGGGAAGAGCAATGACAACCCAATCCTTACCAGTATTCCGCGGCTTCAACAGCTCAGACGGGTTCCGACCCACTAATCTTGTTTCCTATGTACCTGGCCAAAAACACAACAACACCCAATAAATTACAAAGTCCAAGAATGAAGGCGTGTGGCCTACCCAGTGCTCAGCAAGGCTCATATCCACTTGTACCACCTCCTGCCCGAGCAGCCGCGCACCCGAGCACCCGTGCACCCGTGCACCCGAGCACCCGTGCACCCGTGCACCCGTGCACCCGAGCAGCCGCGCACCCGAGCACCCGTGCACCCGTGCACCCGAGCACTACCCCCACCCACCCGAGCCGACCCCTTCTCTGCACTACTCTTCCACAACAGCCGAGCCTATATTTGGTTATCTAAACAAAAAAGGGAGGCAGCTGTATTTGGTTATCCTTAAAAAAAAAAAAAAAAAAAAAAAAAAAGGGAGGGGCAGCTCTCTCTCTCCTCCAATGGTCACAAAAAAAAAAGAGGAAGATGTGGGTGCGGAATCCTTATATTTGAGCTCTACCATTTAATTCAAGATCCTCATTTACAAAGGGCGACATCCCACCATTAAAATCGGACGAGATTCACTGGGATTACACGAAGCGTCTACTGCTCGGAATACAGATTCTCATTTACAAAGGGCGACATCCCACCATTAAAATCGGACGAGGTTCACTGGGATTACACGAAGCGTCTACTGCTCGGAATACAGGGTGATCAGAAACTCAAAAAAAAAAAAAAAAAAAAAAGGGATCTTTCATGTGTAACCCCCCAAGTTTTCCTACAGTACAGCTTTCTTGCTCAGGAACTTGGGGGACTTCTAGACAGTAGCTTAAGCAGGAACAAGTGTGTGGTTACTTGTCGTTCTGCTCGGACTCTTTTGTGTACAAAGTTCCCAACCAAGAAGTATCTTTTGCTCGGAAACTTGGGGGACTTCTGTTCGTATGATTAATCATCTGGGCATAACGACAAGTCACACAAGGCTTAACATCATGTCGTTTGGGCCTAGACCCAAAAGCTACGCCCCCGCTAGGCTCCGGCCTCCTAGGCCTTGACCTTCTAGGCTCCGGCCCCATAGGCTCCGGCCTCCTAAGCTCCGGCCCCATAGGCTCCGGCCCCATAGGCTCCGGCCTCCTAAGCTTCGGCCCCATAGGCTCTGGCCCCATAGGCTCCGGCCTCCTAAGCTCCAGCCTCCTAGGCCCCGACCCGTGTCAACTCACTCGGATCCTCGAGACCGGTGACACGTGGCGCTCCTACAGTGCAAGTCATCACAAGGGACACGTGTCATCACCAGATTGGTTGACACTCTTCCAAAGGTACTATAAAAGAGGTACCTTCTTGTCACAAAAGGACGACTGAAATCATTATTATACTATTCACTCACTCTGCTCTCAGATCTCTCTGAACACTGACTTGAGCGTCGGAGGACCTTTGGCCGGCACCACACCGGTGTCCTACCCGCTCACTTTTGTGTGTCTGTGCAGGGTGCTCCGAATATCATTCTATCTTATTACTCACCAGTCGGACCCAGCTACCCGTTCCTGCCCCACTTCGACGTGTCCTCCGCTCAGTGGTGGGTCAACGGGCCTACGTGGTTCGACTCGACGTTGACTGCTCTACCATTTTTGGGCATCAACAGGAAGTAATAAAACTGTAAATAACAATATTATAAATGGTGAGCTGAGATTAAATATTAAATTTAATTCTCTTTTTTAATTACTAAAAATCTATGCTATTTCTGCTTAGGTATGAGTTTAGTTAAAAAATGTTGTTGCAATCATTTGGCCAAGCAACATTCTTTTATTGGTTGTTTACACTTTACCCACATACTTGGACTTTGGGCTCCTATCACTTCACTACCTAATAAAAAATTGAGTCAATTTGCTATCTTAATTTTTTTTTTTTTTTTTTTTGCAATGTCATATCTAGGCAATTTTGCATCTCACTTTCCGTTAAAAATAAGTATGTGCGTGGCACAAGACCCTTTTTAAAGGGTTGTTTAGTCTTTTTAGGCCTAAACAAAATACTAAATGGGATTAGGGGCCTATTTTAGGGCCTTTTTAAGTTTCCGAAAAACCTAAGAATAAAGACTGTTTGATAATTTGTTTAAGCTAAAAAAGACAAAAAAAAAAAAAAAAATTATCCAGTATGACGCACATACTTTTTTTAACAGAAAGTGTGATGAAAAATTCCCGAGATCTGACATTGTAAAAAATCATAATTCATATGACAAATTGACTCAACTTTTAATTTAATTTGTTACGTAAAAATGAGTCCAAAGATTAAGCAAGTAAAATAGAATTGCATGACGAGTTGGTCACAATCATAATTCATAACTTGATTTATTTTTTTTCTTCTTTTAAAGTATTTAGATTATGATTTAAGATTCAAATTTTAGTGTTTAATCTCTAGAATTTTAGGGGTTTAGCCCTCAAACTTACATCTGAAGGTGTAAATCCTTATAAACCCTAAAATTTTATAAACGTCATCCAAGAACAATTGTAACTGTAGGACAATCACGTTAAATCCCTAGAGTTTTAGGGCTTTAGCCCTCAAACTTACATCTGAAGGCATAAATCCTTATGAACCCTAAAATTTTATAAACTCCATTCAAGAACAATTGTAACTGAGGGGCAATCACATTAATATACAGTACTTATGTGGCAATGACATAAATATACAGAAAACACTACGGAGCGATTGCTAGAGCAGTGTGGGGATCAATGCCCGTGCGCTTTCACATATATTGCGGCATTCTCTTGTTGTCAAAGGGACTGAATGCCATAAACTCTGTTTGAGTGAGGGACTTGAGATTTGCGATTATGTGAGACTTAGAAATCTCATGGGTCTTTTATTTTTATTTTTTTGCCATTGAAATCTCATGGTCAAATTACCATGTTTGGCAACTTTAGATTTAGAGAATGGCAGGGACTTTAATATGGAATTATTTTGGAGTTAGCTCACCCTCACAGGATCGCAAACCTGAAATTGTAAATAAGCACTGATGGGATAGACAAAAAAAATGGGAAATACGTTTGACAACCCAAAAAAAAAATTCAAATACCATCTCGATAGGTATTAAATCCTAACTCAGACCTTAAACAAGGGACTTAGGAACCTATACTCCAAAACCTGCGACAAAGACACTTGAGGCCCAACTCAAGACTTGGGATCCAAACCCAAGAGAACAAAACCCACATGCGCAACCTAAGACTCAACACTCAATCCCCAAGATACACGCCCGAGACCTACGACCCCAGGCCATGAGACCTTGACTCGAGACCTTAAACCTGCACCAGAGACGAGACTTGAACGCCAAATGCCAAACCCTAGAACCCAAACACAAGATCACCCGTGATTCCAAAACCCATATTCATAACCCAAACTGAAAACTCCAAACCCCGAACCACACTGACCAAACAAGCCGCAAGTTCCTTGGACATGACATGACTTATAATGCTGGAGAAACAAATTCAACTTAAAAAGGATAAACATTGTTTTCTGATTAAAAATGAACTTCACAAAACATACACTTCAAATACAAATTTGTTCTGTCACAAATTACCAACACAAATTTCTTTTCTTCATAAAGTAGTTCAACTTCCAATGAACTTCCGAATACCAACCTCACAAATATATGGCTAGGAGAGTATAATCAATCACTTAGTAATATGCTTTTCGTGGATTATTCTGCAACACAAAAAGTTCAGACAATGTATCAGAAAGTTAAAGCTAACACTGCAAGATGAGAAATTTTCTTTAAAAATGAAATGGTAAACATGGAAAAACACACATAAAACAAAAGGAGAAAATGGAAAAATAGGTACATACCAGAGGATTGGGTCTGTAACGGTAACCAAGCATCATCCGCTTCTTATACTGCTCATATATATCATCTTCAGGAGTCACCTCTCCAGGTTGTTGAGCACCGACCCCCAAATTGTCCTTTTTCACATTACCTGCCATTATTGGATCTGAAATTCCTCTCCTGGAGCTTCCCAGACCCTCGCCTGAAATCAGATAACATCATCACATTTCTCCCTATGAACAACAAGAGCATAGTACAAATAATAGAAACCAATAGTGAGGTGAAAAATAATTTCATAAGAAAAATTTAAGAACTGATAACTGAACAATCTGCAATACATTCAAAGAAAGATTTGTTTTTTGGATAGACAATCAAAACTCAATCATCTTCTATGATACATACCACTACACATGAGCATCCATGCATGTGCCCAGCATGTCTGTGTGTGTGTGTGTGTGTTTGCATGAGAGAGAGAGAGAGAGAGAGAGAGAGAGAGAGAGAGAGAGAACCTTCTTTCCAACCCATTTTAGACAAAAGTTTATGACCCACGTTATCAGCCTGGATTTTTGCCCTATCTGCAGCTTCTTTGGCAGCTTTCTGTGAAGCTGCATCATTACAAGCAGCCATAAACTTCTCCAGCTCTTCTTGTGGGATGTAATCACCCATGTGATGACCCTTTTTAAGAGCGGATGCTGTGCAGAAAATTGGAAAAAAAAAAAAGAGTATTTATTACACAGAAAAGAAACATCAGGAGGCCATGTATTTACGTAATTATCTGATCAAAAATTAAAGCTATAATAGGAAATCCTTCCTAATCCTAACTGATCCAAAATTAAAGCTATAATAGGAAATGCTTCCTAATAACGCCAGCCAATTTATGGTTTCAATCATGAACCTTGGAGAGAAGCGGGTGGGGGCATTTCATCTTTTGACTGTTTAGGTTGTCTCCTCCTCTCTTCCTGCGCAGCCTTTTTCACGTAGAACTCCATCATGGCAATAGGATCTGAACCTGTTGGTGCACTATACTCACCTATAATTGGAAATGCAAGTTAGTAAGATTAGGATCAACCAAAAAAAATAAAAATCAGTTAAAGGTCTCTAAACCATATAGTTCAATGGAGCAAACAACACAAATAGACAAGCAGAATATAATCCACATATCCCAGCAAGGAAAAGTAAAATCAGACTTAAATCACATCTAAAAGTTGAAGGAAAGGAAAAAAAAAAAGCTAAACTTTAAATGAAAGCAACAGAAAATGTTATATTACATACCTATCCTTCCTCCTGATGCTGTATGAAATGAATTTGGATCGTCAGTAGGTTCATATAAAGCAGAGGCAGGAGTTTGGTAATTTGGATGCTTCAAACTAGATCGTTGAGAACTACTTGTGGATTTAGAAGCTGACATACTCGTTCCTCCTACACACAGTAGGGCAATAACAACAAAAAAGGTTGTCAAGATTAATATCTAAGAATTATATTCCAGGTCAAACCTGAACTTCACACACACCCCCCCCCCCCCCCCCCCCCAAAAAAAAAAAAAAACCCACACAAATACAATTAAAATTAGCCAGGATGCGTCCACCAACTTTGAACAGATGCTCTTACTTTTTCAACAAAAATGGTTTAGAAGAACTTGTTCAAAAAAAATGGTTTAGTACCAACCATTTCGAGATGTTTGAGAATCCAAGGTCTGTTTAAGGGCTTTCTCCTCATAAGCAAGCCGATATTCATAATATTTGTAATCAGCACAGCTCTCATCAAATAAAAATCTGCAAACAAAATAAAGCATCAATGCAAAGAGCATATGAGCTACCATAAGTGGAAGAGGGAACACCAAACCAGAAAACATTAAATAACATGATACCCATATAACCTAAAGCTGCAGTGAATCATACTCCACATCATTCTCCCTTGAGATTTCATAAAGGCCAACAGACATATTGGAGACAACAGAAAACATAATTAATCGGTCAAAATGTCATAGTACTTACTTGAAAGGGGTATCTCCTGGATTTTTTTGGCGAGTAATATGCTCAAATTGCCTTCCATGTTTAGCCACAAAACTTGCTAGTTTGTCAGCAACTATCTTCACTGTAGGATCACTTGGGGAAGGTGGTGCTGCATATCACTTATAAAACTGATTAATACCGAGAGCATGAACAAGGGAATGCAAATTACTCTTGTAGCAGGCGTGCCACATATTCCAATTCTTTCATTGAACATCTCTTTCCCCCAATGTTGATAGGAACTTAAGGAATAAGCTGCATTCATGAGACAAGAAATATTCAAGAATGTTTTGTCCTCTTCATCCACACCACTTAAGAGTAGAGAAGACAATTACTGAGATAATTTTCTCAATAACAGGGTACTTAATGAAGGGGACAACTTCAATTTACTTCACTTAAATCTTCTGGTAGTAATTTACTTGATTAAAAAACAAAATTCTAAAGGTAAGAACAACTAAAAGTTTTACACCTCCCATTCTCAATTAAAAAATGACTGCAAAGACATTCCATTTCAATTTAACCAGCTCAGAGGATATGCAAAAAACAGTAATTACCAACATCCACTTGTCCTGATGATTCCTCTAACGCATCTGGCTGAACCAACTTTTGTCGTTTAGTTGGTGCACTGCCTGACACATTAGTGGCATCTGCTTCATCTTCATCCTCATCTGCACCTAACTTAACAGGAGGCGCCACAACCTTTGACTTCTGTTTCAAGCTGAAAGCAAGTTTGCCACCTGTAGCAGAATGGGTGGTCTTGTGTGTATCATTAGCCTTCAATTCAGCACTCGTTTTCCCAATGTTAGGGTTAGGAGTCAAAATCCCTGATACAACTTTACTTGGTCTAGACTCCTCTACAGCAGCACCCTTCTCTTTCTCCTTCTCTTGTTGAAGTTGTTTAAACTTTTCCATGAATGAACCATCATTCACAAAGAGGCCAGGAGTCACTCCTTTGTCCATTGGAAAAGAGCCAAGTTTGCTTAGGGTGTTTACAGGAATTCACTGTTTGACAAGCAAGCTTCCAAGCTATTTAGATATTGAAGTGATTTTTCATCTAATCTTTGTAATTTTTTTTTTCAATATGTAGCACTATATGAGATAATTTTAATGTTGGCAAAAGTAAATTTCACCCGAAGAATAAAATGAAAAAGGGAATACCACAATTTCACAAAACGCTGTGAATGAGCCTTGGTTTTCTGAAAAGACCACACTGTGCATATCCACACAGCTTCGCACTGTGCATATCCACACAGCATTAAGAGTGGGATTTCAGTTCAAAAAGAGGGGATATTCCCGCAAGAATATTTAGTTGGAGTCAGACTAATATGAGGGACAACACATCCGGGGTTGGATTATCACAATTGTAAAACCAATACTTAATTGAAGTAAATCCAACCCTACGATGTGTTGTCCCTCACTTGTCCCTCATATTTTGTCCATCATATTAGCCGGACTATATTTAGTTGAAAAAAGTAGATATTACAAGTGGTTATAAATTATAATAAGTATATACGATCAGATAAATTAAGTTCAAAACTAGTGTGTATGCCCAATGCGGTCATTTTGGAAAACAGAGGCCAATTTCCACCATTTCATTAAAACATGGACTCGAATGACACTATTCAAAACTGAATTTATACTGCTTTAATTAGATAACTTGAACAGGAGGAAAGTTAAACAAACTAATGTAAATGATAGTTGATAGTTGATCTCAAAAACGCCAAAATGATCCAATGGGTGGTGCAAGAAAACAATCTTCTACAAAACCATATTTAATGAAAAATCAGCTAATTATCTACATGACTATAAAGCACAAACACTTTCCCCTTACAAACCACTATAACATAGTCCCAAGCTTTCAAACCAGATTCAGAAGATAATCATCTACCACTTTGATAATCAGTTTACCTTTCCAGTCTACTAATTTTTTGCATCACTAACTTTCAGGACATATCAAAATTAATCAGCATAGAATTGACTAATTATCTTCCGCTCAATAATCATACGGAGTCACAAGATCAGTTTTGCACTTCATATACATGCATAAAAAAATAGACACACTGGGATAGTCGAACACAAACCCTAAAACCCAAATCAAATTTACAAATTTAAATCAATTTACAAATCCATCTAATACAAGAAACAAACTTCAAAGCCTAATTCACCAAGACAGCACCAAATCAAATCATCCAAACAAAAAAAAAACACCACAAGCCATGCCGCATAAGCCAAAACATAAGAATCCCAAAACGAGAAACGAAATGATATAAACAATGAAGTAAAAAACTGGAAACTAACCAGAGCGAAATAGATTCAATATTAGATCGTTGATCTTCCTCCAATTGGCAATTGGAAACACGTTTTGCCCTAATTAGGGATTGGAATCTGACACCCCCCTCTCTCTGTGATTCAAGGACGAGAAAGCGAAGACCGCTTGACATTTGACTTGTACGGGGCCGGTTTCCTTATATAGGGTTAAATTTACTCAAATTTGCACACCTTTTTTTTTCCTTTTCGCACACCTCTATTAAAAAAAAAAATAAACAAAAACAAAAAGACCATACAGCCCCTCCCTCTTTCCCTCTTTTTTTTTCTCTCGTTCGGACCCCCTTCCCCTGTTTTTTTTTCCTTCTTCTTCTTCCCCCTACCGAGCCACCACTAACCACCATCTTCCTCTCTCTGCATGCATCACCACCACAGCACCCCCAAAACAGCCACCACCATAGCACCACCACCACCTTCTTTTTCCCCCTACCTAAGCCAAAACAGCTACTACCCCCTCCAAGCCCTCACCACAACCAGCCCGGCAGCCCCTCCTCCCCCTCTTCTCTCTCTATTTCTCTGTCTTCTTCCCTCTTTGCTGCACCATCATCTCCTCTCTCTCTCTCTCTTCCCTCCCTTTCTATGTCGCTGCAGTTGGTTCGGTAGACAGCCACCGAATGAAACTAACGGCTTCGGCAGATGACTGCCGAACGAACCCACCGGTTTCGACGGATGGCTGCCGAGCGAACCTGCCAGTTTCGGCGAATGACTGTCAAACGGCCTGATTCATCCTCTTGGCTGGCACTGCGGCGTGGTCGTGTGAGCTGGGCAAAGCTGTCAGGCGCGAGCTCATTTGCGTCGGCGGCGTGGTCGAACGTTGGGGCTTCTTGGCTATGCGAGCTTGGCATGGTGGTGAGTGCGGGGAGTGTGGTGCAGTAGGGAGAGAGAGAGAGAGAGAGAGAGAGAGAGAGAGAGAGAGAGAGAGAGAGAGAGAGAGAGAGAGAGAGAGAGAGAATGAGAGGAGAATGGTGGGCATGCAGGTAGGGTGACGCTGCGCGCGGTGCTGGTGCTGCGAGGAGGGTGGTGTAGCAGGGAGGAGAGAGAGAATGAGAGGAATGGTGCGCATGCAGGGAGAGTGGTGTTGCGCACGGTGGTGCTGCTGCTGCGAGGAGGGTGGTGCTGCGCGGGTGTGTGTTGACAGAGAAAGAGAGAGAGAGGGAAGGAGAGAGAGTGGAAAAGAGAAAGATGGGGTGTATGGGTGTGTAATGAAATAAGGGTATTTTGGTAATGGGTTAGGTGTGTGTTGAGAGGTTTTGAATTTGAGATAAGTGTGTGGGGTGTGTAGGAGAAAAAAAGAGAAAAATGGTGTGCAAAAAGAAAAAAAAAGGGTGTGCAAAATAACAGCATTCTTACGTTTTTACTTTTTTTCGGTCTAAGGTTAAATTTACGTTTTAGTACCTTAAGTTTTATTTAATTTATTTATTGCAATTTTCTTTTTTACATAAAATTTGTATTTCCAATAAAACAAATGTTAGCTACTTTCCTCTTCAACTTTCTCTCTTATTTCTCACTTTGCAGCATGAAATTAAATTTCAAAAATTTTCTTGAAATTTATTTTTTTGTTTTTGTTTCGAAATATTACTGAATCAAAATTATCAAAATTTTGTTAAAAGTTTCAATTGTTTAGTCTAAATTTTTTAGGTTTCGAAATATTCCTTTCTTTGCAATGTAATCAAATAAATATATGGTTTTGGTAACAATTAAACTCACTCTCTATTTATTTTATAATAGTTATATGACCAAACGATTTTTTCAGTTTTTTGATTTTTTGCAGAGATCTTTAAATGATAATTTAAAAAATAAATGTTTTAGATCATTAAAGTATAATACAAAATGATAATATAAGAGAAGCGGTCAGAGAGGAAGTTAAATTGGAAAGGTAGCTAACATTCCCCTTCGAATAATGTTTGGAATCCCCGAATCAAAATAATGCATCAATGTACGTGCGAGTATTTTATTTATTCTTAATATATTAACCTTAAAATTAAGAAAAAAGTCTTAAATGGGAGAATGGTACCACTTGTATAGTAGGACCACCCACTATTATGGTGCCATGTCTTCTACCAGATTTAAAAAACTGCAAACTTTATTTGAAATAGGGGCACATGCCAATAAATTATTAGAGTCTTAGAGGCCGCACCATATACGTGGCACAACCACCCTAGTGAAGAATATTTTTAAAATAAATATTATGCTTCACTTTTTCTATGCAGCAAAAAGACAATTGGACTCTATAATTGTTAAGTTAATTGTACTTAAGTAAAAAATAAGGGATGTGCAAGTCATTAATGAGATTTGTGGAGTTTGATTGTAATTGAGCTAAACTTCAAGGATCCTCATGAAATTAACCCTAAGGCATATAATTGCGTTCAAATAAATAGACAAACACGATGTATCTAATAAACATTTAAATGATCAACATATAATTAAACAGTTTTCATAGAAAAAAAGAAAAAATAGTTTTCGATTTGTTATAATGGAAAGTTAACAAATCTCTAAACTATATTGTAAAGTGGCAGTTGTTGGGTAGCGCAGTTGGAAGGCCGTAGAATTACCCACAATGCACCCAAGTTCAATCTCCCTTCTCCCCAACTAAAAAAAAAAAAAAACTATATTGTAAAGTGAATCCCCAATGTGACCCTTAAATGAACTTATATATGTTTAAGTCTATCCTCGTCAAGAAAACCCAAGGAGTGACCCATTCGGTGTTAGGTGCTATTGTTGGCTAAAAATCTTAACATTCAAAAACTGGTTACAATGATTAACCAATGCAAGTCTGCAATTAAGGTGTAAAGTTCTCCACCTATGGATTTTCCCAATCATTGGTGCCCATTAGGTCCAAATTGATTATTTAAGTGAACCATGAACGTTGGTAGGTTTACACATAGAACTTTTTATTTCTTTTTTTCTTTTTCAAGAAAAATTACTTGGGAACTCACAATTTTTATATAAAAAAGAATTTCATTAGGTGTATTTAAATCCTGATCGTGTATATCAACTCCACATTTTTCCTTTTTATATAGTAATTTCTTCTAATTATATAATCATACACAAACTTTTTGGGGTGACTAAGAACATGCTATGTTGCAAGATCAAGAAACTGAAAATGGCTAATAAAAATGATGAAAGCCCAGAATCTTTCTATCTGTGAAGCACTGTTCCATTGCTGAGAGTAGAGAACTTGCAAGAAATAGGATAACCTAAATTCTGTTTCAGAATAGAGAAATTGCTCAAAATTAACTGCAATTCTCTCCTTGTTATTGTATTCTTTCACTTCTAGATAAAATTTGCCTTCACAACAGGTGTATACCTCAATCTCACAGTATCCAGTCATATGATCAACACGTGAGAGACGACTATGAAACAGACATTTACACCTATTGTAAGTAAGAAGTTTTCATTAAACATAATCATATGTCAACTGAGAAACCTTCTTATACAAGCAAAAGCCATCAAAAGTTGTCTAGTAATGTTCACTGAGATACCCTCCTTATTTTCTGTTCATGTATCATTATAGCACTTGGAATAACAATTCACATAGAATACATATGGAACTGACCTGATAAATCACAAGCATACAACACTTTTGGATGGGTGTAGAAAACTCATTACTCTTTTAATTGCCTGATTTACAGCAGAAAAGTACAAAGTAAACATACACTGATGAGATTTGTGATGATATTGCCTACTGCAGAAAGTCTCTTGGGTCGGTGACATAACCAGTCAAAGCAAATGTTGCAGCAATATATGGTCTAGCAAGATATATATGGCCTTCCTTGTGGCCTATTCGGCTCGGGAAGTTCTTGTTTGTTGTTGAGACACATACTTGTAAAGACAAAATGGTATTAAGATCATCTGCAAATGGGGTTATGAGAACTCCCCCAAAAGTTGAACGGCCAGTCCTAATCCTATCAAAGACAATAATATAGTGAGGTGCAATGATCTATGAGGTCCGGCTACCCCAGGACGTGAGAGCATGGTTAAATCATTTTGAGTGTGCAGCTAAAGGAATAAACTCACCTTTGGTTTATTCATGCGAGCATACATGTCTTTAGGACCACCCAAACAAGCACCACAACTTGGACTTGCATGTGTGTCACAACCAGCTTCCTCAAATATCTATGAGCAAGTCTTGCCACCAGATTCGGGCACTGAAAGACTATACATGTCCATCCAAACCTATAAATTTTAGCATAAACAATATAAGATTTCATTTATCATGGATTTCATAAATTTATAATAAGGAATGCTGACGCCTAAGCAATTGTTACTGTAGCATGACAAACCTTTTGAGTAGCAGGCACAAGAAATGTGGGTACTTTGACCTTTTTGCCTTGTATTAAAGCAATTAGATCTTAACCAAGAAAAGAGAAAATCTCTAAGCAAGTTGATCTATACAATAGGACGAGCTATACAGTACTAATATACGAACACTTCCCTAAGCAAGTGACAACAACCCCAAATTGACCAAAAAAAAAAAACATAATAAAACAAGAGGTCCAAATGCACCAGCATACCCCTAAAGCACATACTGTTAATAGGTAATACAATAAAGAAAATGTAGAGTATTAAATATATTGAGATAGATTTTCATTAACAAAACACATATGTCATCTACAAATTGGATTCATGCAATTCATACCACTGGTGATGATTCATATGTGCAATGTATGCATGCATGCATTTGATAAAAAAGAAGCACTCAGATGTTTATTCAAGTCGGCATGTGTTAACAATATTTCAATACTCATTTTACAAAGATTTGACTTCTTACTGATGCTAAAAAAAACTTTAGCTGCAACTATAAAATCCTCTGTTTTTCCACCAGTACAAGATCCAATATATACTCTGTTAATCTTCACGTCTTTGCATTCTCTTGCTAAAGCACGATTATCTAGAGAATGAGGCTGCAAAATAATTGAAAAATGACTCGCAAAAATAGAGATATTTGAAGATCTAACTTATATGAGATTAATCTATGTGCTACTCACCTATGTCACCAGTGGCTCTAGTTTTGAGACATCAAATCTGTACTCAGAAAGAAATCTAAATGTAAACAAAATAAATTCATTAAATACAAATGAATTCCAAAATCTATCGACAATTAGGGACCAATATTAAGCAGATCAAAAGAAAGGACCAATATGTTTAAAGTTATATGTAGAATATGAATTACAAATTTTAACATTCAATTCTCTTACATTTAACATAGACTTACAAATGACAAGGTTACAAGTCAAGGACAACACCGGAACTAATAAGATGATGACAATATAGTACTTAAATGCATATGTGTTTAAAAAGAATACTGTAGAACAATATCTGCTTATTTTAGCTTAGGATTCTAACCAACTTAGAATGTGTATTACTAAAAGGAATTGTATGAGCAAGGGACATCTTTTGACAACGCACAAACTCTTTTTTCTTATTGTACATATTCCATATTGTGATAGTCTTCCCTGCGACAGGTACTGGGAGAACACCCATAGACATTAAATGAAAATGATGGGGCATTAGAAAAAAATAAAAATAAAACGAAAATAAAATGAAAGAAAGAACCAAGGTTTGTCTTTACTTGAAGGTACATATGGTGTAAAAATTATCTAAAAATGTTGTCTGGTCTCTCATCTACTAACATAGCAAAGGCTCCATCAGTGCACTAGAAATTTGTAATGATTTCCAAAGGCCCTTGAAATCCCAGTGAAATTATTTTATGAAAATCTGAAGTTATAATATTGGTACATCTAGAAAATATTTAAAGGTGGCATTAACCATGGAAAAGTAAAACATAAAATTCTAGAGTGCATGTCCATGTTGAATGCAAAGCATGCACTTCAGTTTTGAAAGTTAATACACAAGAAAGGTACAATGTTATAAACTGGATCGTGAAATGAACTTATAAAACGTGGATATCTAATTGCATAAATTACCTTGTTTTATCATCACTGTACACAAGTTCATAGGGTATAGACGTCTTATCTTGCGATGCAAATTATATCATTATATAGCTCATGCTAGACAACACAAATGTATTTAACATGCAAAGAGAACATCATATGTTGCAAAACCACTCATAAAAAAATAATAACTTTATGACAAGCTAGGCAAAAGAAAAACACTATGTGTAGCCCTAAGGCAAGACTTGTTCCCAACCTCGTTCAACTGAACTGGATTTTGACTTCTGAACTCAACAATGGGGCCTTTTGCCACAAAGTTCATGAGATCATGAATGCTGATGTACACACTCTTGCCTGATTTTGGCATACTAAGCTAGGTAGCACCTATATATATGTGATGACAAATGGACACGGGTATCACAGCATGCATCAAAGAAAAACAAGCATACATATGTTGGCACACACATCCAACCATCCATTATAACGCACATGCACATGAACGCATATACCTGCTAATATACATGCACAAATAGACATACCTTTGTGAGTGTGTGTATGTGTGTGTGAGAGAGAGAGAGAGAGAGAGAGCTATCATAGTATTTGATGATTAGTGCCACTAACCTCAAGGTACTTGTATGCAGTGCTATCAGCAGGGACAACACGTACTATTTTTACCCTCAGCTTCAATAACCATGTTGCATAATGTCATCCTTTCTTCCATTTGTCCAATACAGAGATTACATAAATTGAATTCATCGTTCATAAATGAGTAACTGACAACTGCAACCAAATTAACTGGATGATCATACATACTTGCAGTAAAGACCTTTAAAAGTTCACTTACATTTAAACTATAACAGTGGAACGAACAAACTTCATAGCTTTATATGTTGCACCGGCAACATATATTTTACCAATAATCTGCCACATCAAAATCATTTATCAAGTGGCAACAACACAAAGACTGGATGTTTTCATAAAGTTAGATTTCAACAAAACAATTGAAAATCATGGGCTCTATCAAACTGAAATAATTTACATTTTTGTATTTTATGAATACTTTAGAGGAAACAAATACCTTGAAACCTGGTTAAACTTACTTGCAAAGTCAAATATTTAGCAAGCAAATACTCAGGCATTTCACCATCCATTGCAAATCTCAAAGTTGGAGGTACCTGCAATTTAAAAAGACAAGAAAATCATATACTTTTAATTCATAAAAAGTAGAGAAAATACAACAGAATTTCACATAAATAATCACAGATATCCATAATACATAAGTACAAAATATATAGAATACAATATAAATTATGTGTTTAGATATATAAACCAACTACCAAGAGCAGACATAGAGCTCACACAAGTACGAGAAACACATTTAGCTTATAGAAAAAAGATCATTCTCCTTTTGGTTCTCCATAGTTTATGTTACCTTACTAGTTTTCTAATTATCTAACAACTTCAATTGCATGGTTTTGAACTCAAGCTGAAAGAGAATGAAACATGTGCCCTCATGATTTTGCATTTCCATGATTCCGATGAACAAAAGCGAATGCTAATTACATGTCTATTGGCTTTTCATATAGCCTAGTCTATAGCTTCCAAGTCCAAGAGAAATAAAATGAATAACCCACTTCTAAATATTATAACATAAAATAAATTGTAGAATCGTAAACATTTCGTATTTGGACATGCATGATATATACATCAACATAATCCAAGAAGTCCACCTAGAATATTTATCAAAGGCTTAGGGCACAAATGTGGTACTTAATTGTGTTTACCTGTCATCAAACACACATGCTATCAGAGTCATTTGTCATATATGGCATGTATCCACATCATTCGGGCAATTCTAGTTACTTCTAGGTCAATTACAACCATCCACATATGTCTAAATCATGCCATTTTATTAGAATCCTTTCAAATGCACTATATCAAAGTAGCACGATCAAAATCATCATGCCTACTAGTGTTCTTCTTAACACCATCATCACCAACGTCACACTTAAAATGTGAGGGATGAAGACATGCAGAAAAGTTCTGTAAACTTATAGATGCACATGTTTTGAAAATCAGCCTACACACCATTCATTTAAATAACTTGTAGTTGGCTCAATCCTATCAGTTGTCCCCACCTACTATCTAAAGCACATTTATATTGTTTTCCCATCGCTGCTCAAGACATTGATTGGATATTACCATATTTTATAACCACATAAATATTATTGATGTATCAAGTCAAATACTATATATCCAAAAAAGATAAAGGTCAATTTGTGCATGTAAAATTAATGCATGAGACATCAATGACATGTTAACAATCATGAAGAGAAATGTTATAGCATATATTAATATAATGTAAAAGCCAAAATCTGTATCATGTCTGATGTAAGATCATGATACCAATTAATCCTAAAATTATTAAAAAAAATCTTAGAAACTTATTATATATGACACTCAACATAATAAGCATTTGTAGTTAAGATCAGAATATAACTACCAAACCACTGGAGAAATTCGGTGTCATAAGATCAGCAAACAAAATCAACGACTCAAAAAACCATGATAGGTGTGAGTGGAGCATATGGGGTTTGGATTAGCTTCTGATTGTAAGTCTTACTTATACTCCTTAACTTCATAGTGGATGTTGTTTCTTAAACTTGCGTCTCGCGGTTTTCACTATGAGGAAGAGTTTCCTTATTATCATTGCTTGCGTTAAATGCTTGATAAATTGATTGTTTAGATTAAACAAATTAGTTATAAATATCTATTGATCTTAAACTTAATTGTATCAACAGTCTGCAAACTTTATTCCGAGTCTCACTTGAGTCTATAGACTTTACTTTTTGAGTATTTAGTCCACAAATATTTTCACGTTAATCACTTCAATCCACTCCATCAATTATTTTTTCCATTTCCGTCAAATATTTGCATGTGACAAACACATTGACCAAAAAATTTAAAGCTTTTGCCCTTCAAAAGTCAATCATGTGCTTGTAATGTACAAATATTTGATGGTGATTTGAGAAAAAATTACGAAGCAGATTGAAGTGAGTAACGTGGAAACATTTGTAGACCCAAGAATCTAAAAGTAAAGTTCGTCGACTTAAGTGAGACTCGGGGTAAAGTTTCCAGACTGTTGCTGTAATTAACTCTTGATCTTGATACATATACTTACCTAAGTTGGTTAGTCTTGTTTAATTAATAATTTAATTCTATTATGTTAACTTGATTATAAACTTGTGAGCTTACATGCTATTGACCATAGACGGTTTAGTGGAACTCGAAAACAAATATTAAGTATTGTGGATTGTGTATTTGTGTTTGCTTTGCATGTATCAAAAAAGGAAAAATTTATAAACAGGATATATACTTTGATGGTTGTTTCATTAGGACATTAATTTTGATTTGTGTTAATGAAGGAGACATACTTTTATTTTGTGTCAATTAAGGACCCTGTTTTATTTTAACTTTGGCCCGACATTGGACCCATCAAAACTCCACCAAATTTAGCAAACTTATACTTGGTTTAAAGCTATGCATCTTTTCTTTACAACCATATAAAGATCATTCAAATCGGACATCTACAACTCCAAATCATTGGCCTAAAAGTAGGGTATCCAAAACTGTCCAATCAGACCTCTGGAAAATCGGACAGTTTCGAGTACCCTACTTTGGGGCCGATTATCTGGAGCTGTAGAGATCCGATTTGGGTTATCTTTATATGATTGTAAAGAGAAGATGCATATCTTTAAATCCAATATAATTTTTCTAAATTTGATGGAGTTTGATGGGTCCAACGTCGAACCAAAGTTGAGATAAAAACTGAAAAAAATATGGTCCTTAATTGACACAAAATAAAAGTATGTGTCATTCATTAACACAAAGCAAAATTAATGTCCTGAAATGAAACAACCATCAAAGTACGTGTCATGTTTGTAAATTTTTCCCTATCAAAAATTAGGTTTAACCTATTCACCCGGCCCCCTATAGGTATATTATAGATACGTACTTATAAATTTCAAATTTTATGTTAAGTTTGATCATGTGTAGTGCACATGACCTTTTTATGAGGGACATTTTTGTCAAACAAGGATCATCTCTTTCAATTCTCACCTCTCTTTCTCCTCACAATCCTTACTGTCAAAACCCAGCCCCTACCTATTTGAATGTTTTCCTTTTGCTCTAAACCAGAACCTCAATCTGCAATGTCAATGAGTACTACTTAGATAGATGACAAAAAATTCTTCTTAGATGAGTTTAGTACTTAAACGTGTAAATCAACGGAATAAAATAGAAATATCCGTACATCACATTAAGTGTGAAGCAAACTAATTAATGGCACAAAAAAACATGAGACAATAAATATAACAAGCAAGCAAACCTTGGTGCAAATTGTTGGGAAAAATCCCCTCGTCATGAGTCACGACAATATATGTCTAATGAAAATAAATAAATAAATAAGCCAAGAAGACAAACACACGAGAACACCAAGATATACATGGTTTGGCAAAATCCTGCCTATGTCCACGAAGAGTATTCACCTTCACTATGAGAGAAAAAAATAAACTTGTACAAAATAATGCTCAAAAGTTAATCCCAAACCTGAGCCCTTGTATCCAATTGGATACCCCTTGTACAGCCTATTTTAAAATCTAAAAGTATGCTCTATCCCTCTTTGGTTCTCCCTCTATCAACTCCCTATTTTTATTCTCAAAAGGAAACACTTGAGTCTATATAAAATGAGGCATAACCCTCTTGCTTTTATAGTCACAAAGATGACTACATTTAGCCAACATATAACTAATGCATCCATTCACATCGTCCATTACGGTAAATGTGCAAAACAAACAAATGGGTTTCCAAAAATTATGTACCTCCACATAAGAAGGGACAACGTACACACCCAACAATCTCCCCTTCTCAACTTAAGTGGAGGACAATTCTTGACTTTAATCTCGAAATCCATCTCAACCTGAGATATTGTTTGTATATACCACAAACGATCCATTGACCTTGTCCTTATACCAGTTACACAAAACCCAAATCAAATTTGTGGTTTTAACTCCCCCTTAATTCTTAACGGCCAATGCTAATGTGTAACTACACCGAGTTAACAATCACTAGCCTCTTTCCCCAACATGATTTTCTTTCTCACCATCATCTGAACCTTGGAAACATGTCACTCGAGTCTCTGCTCTGCCCGCAAATAAGACCCGTCTTAAGTACCTGTTTTATTGTGCACTCTGTTTCTAAACCACCTTTGAGGTCGGAGTTTTAGTACTCTCTACCAGACAATATAAACCACCACATTCTTCTCCTTTTATTAGGACTATACAACCACGTATGATTTTCATGACTCCCCCTGCAACAGAACACTTGCAGTCAATGGAGTCCAACTGGCTCAAAGATATTAAATTCTTTTGCAACTGTGGGACATACGCCACACCACCCAAAGTGTGCACCACTTCATCAAACATTTTGATCTTTACCGTTCCTACATCCATGACACCATACTAGCTTAAAGTCATTGGGTTAGGAGAATGACCTACCTCTTCTTTCTGGGACGTATCAAAATATTCTTTACTGGAGCAAATATGGTGAGTCGAATCAGATCTACTATTCATTCACTTTGAGAAGAAATGTTACTTGCGAAGACTGTGAGAACATCTCCAGCAATATCCATGTAATTTTGTGCACAGTCGAACTTTATGTGCCCTTATTCCTTACACTTGTAGCACTGTTTGCCCTTTGCACTGCCTTTGGATCCAGACCTACTATTACTATTAGATCCCTTAGTAGTTTGTCTTCCTCTACGATTCAAATCATGAGCAACCAAGACTGAATCCTGAGTGTCCTCAACTATCTTTCTTTTTTCATTTGACAAGAGAGTTGATTCGACATCTTACAACTTCAGCGTATCCTTATACCATACAACATTGTTGTAACTATGTTGTTATATGAATCGGGAAGTGAGGTAAGAAGTAAAAGGGCTTGATCTTTTTCCTCAAATCTTGACATCAACTCTTGCTAGTTTATTCAAGATACCTTTGAACACATTCATCTGTTCCATGAGATTCCCACATTCTTCCATCTTTAACTTATACAAATCTCACTTCAGATTTAACTTTGTGGTCAAGCTTTTGGTAAGATAGAGCTTTTCTAACTTTTCCCACAACGCTGGTGCAGAATCTTCATTCATAGCATTGTTAATAATGTTATAAGCTATACAGAGTCGAATTGTGCTAACACACCTAGACTCCATATCCTCTCAATCATAATTGGGCATTTTCTTCGGTTTCCCATTCGTTCCTTTCAACACTCTTTCCAAACCCTGTTGAACTAGGATGTCCTTTACTCTCGTTTACCATAGAGTAAAATTTCCCTTTCCATCAAATCGCTCCACCTTAAATTGTGAGGTGACAATCCCTGCCATGATGAAACTTGATCGAATACCACGATCAACGAACACGAACTTGGCTCTGATACCACTTATTGGGAATATATCACCTCGTCACAATAATATATGTATAATGGAAATAAATAAATAAGCCAAGAAGACAAACACACGAGAACAACAACATATACGTGGTTCGGCAACATCCTGCCAACGTCCACGGAGAATATTCACCTTCATTATGAGAGAAAAAATAAACTTGTACAAAATAATGCTCAAAATTTAATGCCAAACTTGAGCCCTTGTATCCAATTGGATACCCCTTGTAGTATACTCTACCTCTCTTTGGTTCTTCCTCTATCAACTCCTCATTGTTATTCTCAAAAGAAAACACTTGAGTCAATATAAAATGAGGCATAAGCATCATGCTTTTATAGTCACAAAGTTGACTATATTTAACCAACCTATAACTAATGCATCCATGCACATCGTCCATTACGATCAATGTGCAAAACAAACAAATGACTTTCCTAAAATTATGTACCTCCACATAAGGAGGGACAACACACCTAAGACAAATTTAGTTAGATTGGTTGAACTACTAGGTTCACAAGATCGTATCTCTATAGATTGAGGTAATAGAGATTGGGGTGCTGCAATAGATTGAGGTGGGAGTTGTCTTTTGTTTTGTTTTTACTTTTTATTGTTTTTCAATTTTTTAATTTCATTGAAAGAGAGAAAGATGATTTTCATGCATTTGATAAAAATGTCATTTTTAAAGAGGTTATATGCGCTCCACATGATCAAAATTAATAGAAAATTGAGCAAATTTAACGATAAAGACTACATTAATGTGCGGTAACAAAGCAGGAATACCACTAGAGTAATTTTAAAGTTTGAAAACCACATTGATAATCAAGTAATAATGGACCAATGGCGATAAAAAGCCTCACTACTAAAAAATGGGTCATAAAGCACTGCCCAGGGCACTGCCTTAGCCATGAAAGAGCACGGTACTCTATGGCCTATAGCCTTTGGCCACTGTTACAGATTTATGGGAAATGGCCATTGTAGGGGTCTCTAATGCTAATTATGCTATTCAACACTGCATAGTCCAGCCGTGGCACAATTGTGAGTGGGTCCCACATGCTTTTGCACTTCCCTATTGTATGTCTTAAGCAGTCACAAATTTCTTGGATATTACACTAACCATGGTCAATGCTTTTTTATTTTTTCTTAACTATTATTATCTAATTAAAATTAATATTATTTAAAATGCAAATACCCAAGAATCCCCAAACCCTATATGCAGGAACCTCCCTCACCTCCGCCCATTTTCAGTGGTGACTTAAAGTCACCGGACTTTGGCATCAACGTGACTCAAGATTTTGTGAGAACACTAGATCGAAGACTTCCATATTAAGTAGTAGTTGTGGTGAGCCAAGGAGGTGTCGGGAGAATCACCAACTAGCCATAGTGGTGTGGGAAACTAGGCGGCGACGAGTTTAAGCTATTTCCTGCATCGGAAGGTGGTGGTGTCACCGACGTTCTCTAATCGTGGACTTTCGAGTGGTGTCATGCGAGGAGATCCGGTGCAACGATGATGCGAGGCGGCATCTAGCAACCGCTAACAATGGGTTAGTGAAGAAAAATATGGGGTAAGAAGAAGACGAGCAAATAGCTTGGAGTAGTACTTGGACAAAGGATCCAATATCTGCAGCAAGATGTACACAAGTGGCGGGGATGAGGCTGAGAGAGGTTATAATAGGAGTGGGCTGAGAGGTAAAGTATTTGAAATTAAAATCCCCAGTAGCCCGCCCAGCCCCATATGCATCAACTGCATCAACCCCTCCCTTCCCCCCAATCTTTAGATTAGTATTTGAACACTTATTTTCAACTCTTTTTAAAAATTTAATATTAAAAAATTCTATATCAGTGCCCAACTAGGAATAAATTTATTTTTCTATTCAAAATGAATGTCAGAATGTCAGGGGTCGACCGAAAAAGCCTGATAACATTTCTAAATAGGCACGGTACAGTGGCGGAAAATCTATTGGGCACCCTCAATCAGTGTCCTATATGAGATTACACACCTATTTTTATTCAACTGTGCCCTATGTATTAACGGTGACTATTAAACATTGCCGTATGCCCAATTTTCTAGTAGTGCCTAAAAATAATTAGTCCTTATTATTTTGTTGGAAATTATTGTCATTTCATATTTTGGTAAACTAAATTTTTGGTCTCTATGTTTTGGCTCGAAAACACATTTGATTTTTGTGGTTTCAATTTTTCTAATTTGGTGATTGTGTTTTTTGCAATCTTAGGACATTATGCACCCACTTGAAATTTTTTCTCAAATCGAAACTAATAACTTATTTAAACTAGCGAGTTTTACTAAAAAATTACCAAAAATTATATATGTTGCCTTGAATTTAATTTTCAAACAAGAACGCAAAAAAATCCCAAACTTAATTTTCAAACCCTATAAATTTTGTTAGCCTCGATTTCTTTAGCAAACAATACGAAAGTAAAAATAAAAATTAGTTTTAGATATAGGAAAAACATAAAATACAAGAATCAAATTAGAAAAATTGAAACCATAACCACCAAATGTAATTTCAAGCCAAAGCACATAGATTAAAAAAAGTAGTTTACCACTTTACCTTTCATATTTAATAATAATTTTTTATTGTTCATTTTTTTTTTGTCTGTAATCTATATCATTTCATTTCAGGCTAAAATTTATTTATTTTATATTATATACAATATGTAAGACAATTATGTGGGAAAAAAAAAAATTCCTATATTCATTTCATCCTCCTCCATTTCTATTTATAAGAATGGTGTGCCGACTGTTGGAGCAGTGAGACAACGAGTTGCAGATAGAATTACACGTCGGAGAGGAAGACACAAAAGATAAGTAAACAAGCAAAGAAAGGGAGCGAGCAAAAAGCATAAGAGGGCAGAGGAGGCTAATAGGCCATAGCAAGTAGCAAGTAGCAGTAGCAAGCTAATGGCAATGGACACAAGCTGCTTAAAAACCCTAACCCCTTTCTCTCCTTTCCGTTTCCGCTCAAGAAGAGCTCCTTTCTTTGGTTCTCTATACTGGGCTCATCTCAACCACAAAGTCCGCCTCTCTCTACTCTCCACTCGCTCCTCTCCTCTCAGCTCTCTCTGTACTCCTCTCTCTCTCTCTCTCTCTCTCTCTCTCTCTCTCTCTCTCTCTCTCTCTCTCTCTCTATGTATATACATAATATATGTGCATGTGTGTGAGTTTATAGTCGGTGATTTAATATGTGTATGTATGTGATTTTGTTATGGTGCAGCTGAGAGGGGCAAAGAGTGTTCTCTGGCAAATGGGGTAGGGGAGGCAGTGAAGGGAGTCTCACAAAATAAGATTCTCCAAGTGGTTTTAGTGTCTCCTCAGGTACCAAGTACAAGGTTTTAAGGTGGCAAGCTTAATTTCGCAGCTATTTAGGAACTGAGTCACTTTTGGGTCATTTTCTTGTATGATTGGTACTTGACATAATATTTCACTCTTTCCCTTTTCATTTTGTCTAAATACGATATAATGCATATCCATGATTCATTAAACATAGATAAGTATGCATATTTATGCTATCTGTGTTGTGAATAATTTGTGCAGAAATTGGTGTCTAACTAAAACCAATACTAATCTTGATAAGTTTGAATGCATGATGCTAATTGATCTTGGCCGGTTTTAGCCTGTCCTTATGAAGAAAATGCGAAGATTGACTCATTTCGTGTTGGATGCTATTGGTTAGCTGATAAGCTTAACATTCTTAAATTGGTTAGACTGATTAACCACTGCAATGAAATGAAGGTGTAATACACATAGTTCTCTATCTGAATTTGTTGCTACAGATTTTCCCAATCATTTGTGCCCATTAGGTGGATACTGGTTATTCAAGTTCCCATGATATAACTAGGAGTACATGGAGAAAATTAGTATATTGAAATCCTAATTGTGCTTGACACTTCCACATTTTACCTTACTTTTGTATTAATCTCTTCTAATCACACACAAACCTTTGGGTGCTGAAGAATGTGGTGACTCAAGGAGTATAATTTGTGTATCTTTTCCTTTAGGTCACAGAACCTCTCAATTTCTCGAGGCTGGCTCTGAGATTTCTATTGTCCTTGGCAGATTCCTGGAAATACAGGTTGCATTGCCAGAACATGTGCAGCATCAGCAGTTGGGCTTCATCTAGTTGGGGTAGATATTACCAGTTTGTGTTCAATTTCTCTTTAAACTTTATATTATTCATTCATATGGAAGAAAAAAGAGAGTTACCCTCTACTGGCCATTTAACATGCTTTTGTTCTTCATTAGCCGTTAGGATTTCAGGTTGATGATACAAAATTAAAGCGTGCTGGATTGGACTATTGGCCGTATCCTAGCAATTAGTAATATATATTAACTATGTTGTTTCTTCTGTAAATTTCCTGAGTACTTTTTGAAAAGAGAATTTGAAGAGTGATGATTTTTTTATATGTGAATTAGCAATGCAAAGACATCTACTCTGCCTTTGAAAATAAGGCATGAAACCTTTTATCATTACTGTAAAATCAAATTTCATTTTCCGTACTTAACATTTTGTTTTTTATTCTCACTCCTTTTTTATTTTTCTTCCAAACTATGGTTCAAGGCAGGACAAGCTGTGTTTGCATGCTTGTATTTGTTTAATGACATTACTGTAGATATTGACTAGTTCATTTATGTAAATACCAGTTTCCCACCAGCTTTAGACAGTTCTGTTATGTTTTCTTGTTGTGTGATCAATATCCTTTATTCTTTTAAATTCAAATAAGATTCTTTGCTATTTTCAACAATTAACTCCCTATGTTAGATATGTGGTTGTCAAAGTTCACAGCTCATGGGCAGAGTTCCAAGACTATTTCAGACAACAGGTTTGTTCCACTTCAAAGTTCAAAAAATGGATTTCGGAGGCCTTTTCCATAGTTTTCCTTTGAACACTTTTCTTTTCCCCTCTCTTTTTCCTTTTATGTGTACAGGAAGGAGAAAAGCGGTTGCTTGCATTTACAAAGAGAGGAACAAAATTCCATTCGGTAAGTTGTTATTTCAGTTTCACCATCCTTCTGGATTTTATCCTGATATAACTTCATAACAACGGGACCTGCAGTGATAACCCTTTATGTGTTTTTTGTCTTCTTTTTAGTTTTCTTTATACCTGCGATATGTTTTTGTTGCATGCCCTAACTTTTCTTTTGGCCTGAGCCGAGCTTTTAGGGAGAGAATTTAATCATTCTTGGTTTGGGTTCCTTGGGTAAAAATCAATGTTCTTAGCACCTTCCCTTTCCTTATTGGGAAGCCAAAAGTTTTGGCAACTCTTTTGTTTATATTGAGATAAATTAAGTATTTGAAACTGACTAAACTAGTTCTATTTCTCAGGATTTTTCTTACAGAAGAGGTGATTTTCTCATATTTGGTGCAGAAACCTTTGGCCTACCACCTGAGGTCCTGCAAGACTGCAAAAGTGAAATATTTGGTGGTGGGACGATTAAGATTCCAATGGTTGATACTTATGTAAGATGTCTGAATCTCTCTGTTAGTGTCGGCATTGCTTTGTATGAAGCATCCAGACAGCTAAATTATGAGCAGCTACAGCTTCCATATGAAGATTGTATTCATCCTGAGCAATCATTTATCACTGAGGATATTTTTGCCTAATGCAATTGTATTGAATTCATTGTTTTACTGTTAACGAGATCTTGAGGGAGCAGAAGTAGGACATTTACTAAACGTGAATTTTTTGCAGGTCAGTTAAGTTTTAACAGACACAAACTGATGCACTTATATATATATATATATATATATATATATATATATATATATATATACAAGAAGGTTCCATTGTAGGATACCTCATGGGGCCCACTCCCGTGTAGTTTTTCAACAATTTGAACCGTCTATTTTTTAGACCTTTATTCATAGATCATTCTTGTAAAAAATTAGTCAAATCGGAAATCATGTGTCTATCTAACTTTGATCAAACACATAGACGGTTTTATTGAAAAATTTTGGTTCGTCTATTTGTTTGATCAAAGTTAGATAGGCAAATGATTTTCGATTTGGCTAATTTTTTACAAGAATGATCTATGAATAGAGATCTAAAAAATAGACGGTTCGGATTGTTGAAAATATATGGGAGTGGGCCCCATGAGGTATCCTACAAATAATATTATTTGTAGGATTCTACAATGGAGCCTTCCTGTATATATAAAATGATACATAGTTAAGTGATTATTCCATCCTAGCTGGTGTTTGTATGTTTGGAATAAACCTGGAAATAGAATGGTCATTCCCGTTTGATTCTCATGTATAGTTTGGGAGTACTCATTTTCAATCCCCTTAAATAATGAAATGAGCATTTCAACCATTACATTCTTATCCAAGTTTTTACTTGTTTTGGATTCCTTTTACCTACAATTAAAGGGCACCTGACCAAGCCCTTTACTGTGGGTACATTGTTGTGTCTCTGGTCATGCTTCTTTGTGGGTTTGCTTTTTTTGTCGAATTATCAATTTGTTATATGGCAAACAGGGGTTTAAATTTTCTTCATCAAATTTCTTATTCTAAATTTGAGCTAGTTAATCTCTGCAAATTTTGTTCTTTTGTAATTGAGCCTGCAAAAATAAGTTACGTTGTACCTGGTTTCTGATCACTTGCTGCAAATTAACACTACCCATCTAGCTGCTTGGCCTTGTTTTTTCACTTCGTGCCAGAATTCCACACCCCAATACCCGAACAACTACATGATTTTCAATATCACGGTTCTTTATTTTCTTTCTTCACAACAGAAAATTACAGCTGTTACAATCTCCTTGGAATCAATATGGATAATGTGTAGAAACATCAAATACTGGAACAGACATGATTTAAGAGTTTGTGCTTTTTAAGCTTAGTTAGTGTATAGGCATAGCTATTGAACAATTCAACTTGCAACAGAATAATGGGTACATGCTTCATTCAATACAATTATATGAAACAACATTTAGCACAACAATATAAATTATCTGTTTTCAATTTTCAAAAAATTCATTAACATGGTACTAACGTACATAAAGTACATTGTATTCCTTTCGATCAATCTTGTTTCTTATTTTACTTTCAGACATATGCAGTGGACATAGAATAAGATGAAAGTAATGGAGTGAGGGAAGTCATTAATATGTTTGGGGTCTCAAATTTCAGATTTAAGTATGGAATTCCAAGCTTGAGATTCAAAGTCCCGAGTCCTAGATTTGGAATTAAGGATCAGAGGTCTGACGTTGATAACCTGAGGTTTGGGATTTGAAGCTTAGAGAAGCACATGATCTAAACACAGAGCTCCCTCATATCTACTCTGTTACAAACTTAAAGTCATAGAGCTTTTGCTGGTCAGGAAAAGACTTGGACACACTCTCCTTCTGCATTCACCTCTTAACCCCATGCAATGAAGTGGATGCTTGGCCTCTACACTGAAGTTGCCAAATTTCTCATACACATAAAACCAACTATAAGGACTAAAACTGTGTAGCCGTCGCCCCTCAGTGATCAAGTCTAACTGTGCGGCTCTCTCAGGACTATGCAGTGTATGCAAAGTCAGATGCCTCAAAATTCACACTATCAAACACAAAAGACAGGGAATTGATCGGTTGTGGCTGCAACAAACTGATGGAAGATGGAAAGCAAATTAATTGAGTAATTTTTATCATAAAAAAATAGTAACACTGTAACAGTAATAGTTTTGAGCTTCTGGATTAGCTATATTTGCATATACATACCGCGAGGCCAATCTTTATAAGGTGCATCTCTAGAAAAGACTCCACCTCCAAAGTACAAAACAAACCAATTCAACAACAAGAGCAAGCCCCACAGCCAGGATAAAGATCATCTGCACAAAAAATTCCTCCACAAATTAAGTCCTCTGATTGTTTTGACAAACGTGAACTCAAACGCAATATATTAAAGAAAAAAAAATATTTTGGTTCTTCAAATTATAGTTAATAGTGGCCTTTACACAGACAAACTGAATTAGTACCTGTAATACTAATACCCTGGTTGCAGTAGCTGTTGACTTTTTGTAGTCTTTCTGAGCAAAAGCACCCGCTAGAATAGCCTAAATAGCAGAGGACAGTAACACAGAGATTGCCTAAAATAGTTGTAATGGTAAATATTGATTTATAACTATAAAAATGACTAATCTGGTGGAAAACAAGCTAACTATAACTCAGAGAGCAGGCACTTTGTGTGCCTTTTAGGTCTTGCACAGTGACCCTTTTTTTTTTTTTTTTTGATTGAGAAAAAGAAGATGGAAATTAAATTACCTGTCCAGCAGCAGACAAACCATCAGCAAGAACAGATGATGACAACCAGACCTGAAAGCAAGTCTGAAATGCAGTGATGGGACTTGGACCAAGCTGCGCAACCAGCGATACTGCCAAGGTCAGAAGGTCACAGCAATCACCCTAGCCAACAGCAATCAACTTCACGTAATTATAAAAAGTATTTTAGAGCAAAGAACTAAAGGAGAAGCCAATCCACATTAGATGAAAACAGTTCAACTGTACAAACAAAACATATAACTCCTATTAAGAGGCTAGTCCAAAGTTTGGTAGATGAGTAAATTATTAAGCTGTGCTATAAGTTGGAGGAATCAAGCTTATACTCATTCTTCAGAAACCAACCAAATTGCAAGTCTTTAATACTTGGAGGTAAGCGATCAACTTTTGTTGTCAAGATTAAGAAGAGAATTAAGAGCCATCAAGTACCTAAAAGGATATCAAGTTAACACTTTAATCTTGACAAAGATTTCTCTTAAGTTAAAGTAGTACGAAGAGTAGTCCACTACTAGACAGGCTTTAACTTATATGCAGTTATGCTTTATTTCTTGGTTTTCAGCATACTTAAGCTTAAAGGTAATGAAGGAAGAAGGTTAAGTAAAAGTAGTTGGGATTGGAAAATCAGAACACAAAACTAGGCCTACCACTGACATATAGAGGAGTTGGTATCCTTAAACCTTCGGGAGATCCCTTGCATAGCCAATATAAGAAGAACTGCAGGTGCACCGATCAATCTTAATCTCAAGTATTTCTGTGCTGGGGCTGGCATATGGAATCCCTGTTCCATAACATGAGCTGTAATTATTTCTCTCATTCAATAATAAAGAGCTTAAATTACATATAATATTCATTTTGATGAAAAGTCATTGAGAAATGGTTTATACTTTGGAAACCTATCCAAAATTTGAGTAACTTGAGAAAAGAAGATATGCCAAAAATTTAGATCAACATGTGGTTGAAGGATAGATATGATTTGGCCCAAGGTCAGCTTTTAGATACAGGCAATGCCTAATTATGCGATCAAGTCACAAAAATATATCAAGAAAATTTCAGATATTATTTGGGAGACATTTGTTTAAATTCTTTATCTCCTTTTTCATTGATTTGTTTATTAGCAGTGTTCACTTTTTTAATATATTAAAAATTTAAAATCACTTACAGGTTTCATACCCATCACACCCAGGAGAACTTTGACTCCAAACATGAGAAATATAGCTTGCAAGCGGCAAGTATTGCACCAAAGATGACTGCTGTTGATGCTGAAGCAATAAGTCTCCTCTCTTTCTTTATTTTGGAATCTTATCAAGAAAATCACTAATACTAAATTTCAGAGTGAATATAATAATATTATTTAAGATGTTCATTGATATTTGAGTTCTTGGCATATCTGTCAGAGAGCTAGAGAGTGAGTGAGTCAATAAGTGAGTGAGAGAGAGAGAGAGAGAGAGGTACCATTTCCTTGTGGATCACTGTTCTTAGAATCATTTTTCTCTGCATTCACAGGCTTAACATTTTCTGCTACGGATTTCATTCTTTAACATTCTCAGAAAACCACTCTTTCATCTTACTGTTTTGGGGTGTAAACTTTTCCACAGCCTAACCATTTTCTTTTGCTGCATCATCATCTGCCACAAGCCCCTTTTTCCATGTCATCAAGCTGCATGTCTGAACTTCTTTCCAAGTTCTCACCTTTTGCTGACTTGAAGTTACGTACTGAAACAGTATCATCCTCAGCAACAGAAGAAGTTGTAACACTGACCAGTGGAAATATAGTATCTTGCTCAGCAATAGATACTCCTGCTGCTGCGAGCTCCACCGGACCTATAGAATAAAAAAAGTTCATCTTTAACTTTGAATCCTTCCACTTGAACAAACAACGCGCCCAAAGTGAATTGATAACCATATCTTTTGATAATACACTGACTAGTGATGGTTAAGACAAGACCAATTAATGTAGCCAAACACCATACAAGTTGATATCTTCTTGTGGACATGCAGACACTAATGGACAACAAAATTGTGTCCTTAAAAATGACTCCTTCGACCCCTAAGATAGAGTGGAATCGGTTGGAAGCATTCAACAGAAATAATTATGTTACTTTCATTATATCAAAGAATGGTTAGCATAAATATCACATCATACCAACAATGTACATAATTGGAGAATCGAAAGAATATATATACATAATCACTATAAATAAATTTCATCTTCACTGGAGTGATCACTTGTATGATCAAAACGACCAACATATTAATGACTTACCTCACTCCACCAATACTTTCTTCTTTGTCCACTGCATATGTCTGAAAGTAAAATAAGAAACAAGATGGATCGAAAGGAATACAATGTTAGTATCATGTGAACGAACTTTTTGAAAATTGAAAATAAATAATTGACAATGTTGTGCTGAAGGTTGTTTCATATATTGTATGGAATGAAGTACGTACCAATTATCCTGTTGCTAGTTGAATTGTTCAATAGCTATGCCCATAACACCATCTAAGCTTAATAAACACAAACTCTGATATCATGTTGTTCCAGTATTTGATGTTTCTATGCCTTATCCATATTGATCCAGAAAACTCAGATTGACGCGCTACCCTGAAAAGACAGGGCAGAAGGGAGAGTTAGATGGGTATTGATTTATTTCATAACGGCTGATAAGAAACAGAGAAGAAAAAACCTGTGAAAAGATTTTATTGCTTTTTTGTTTTTACTTTTTTGGGAAAGGCTAAAAAACAAATAGAAGTTTTCAAAATCAATTTCAACATGAGTTGAAGTGGTTGTATGCCAATACTTACCCATTTAGTTAAACCACATGATCAGCCAATGATTGAACATGACATTCATTACTCATGAACAACATTTTGAAATTGTTAATTTGTCTAATCTTTCTATAGTATAAAAGGCAATCAAAATTTCACATTGAAAAAGGGTAAATTGAAGAAGCAATTTACCTACTATAAAATTAAATCTCTCGTTATAATCTTCGTAGTGATACAGGAGACAAAGTGGCTGATGTCACCCTATTTATGCCAATAAAACAAAAAACAAAAGAGCCAAATTCATCATATCATAAACTTATGTATAATGTGGACAAAATGATACATGATATCATAAAATTCTTCCAAGGAAATAAATCACTATGAAATGGAAAGAAGATAAAAGAAGTTAGGTACACACATGCATGTGTATGTAAACATGAACTAATGAATTACAGGCATTAAGAACTCATTTCTAAGAGAAGGAAAGTGAGATGAGGTTATATATAGATACCACTTTGTTGTCAAGATGTTGTTGCACAATTGCAGTGAATAAGGACAATCTTTTATGCATATGCCTTCGGTAATCCAACACCTAGATCGATGTGAAGACAGAAACATTAATGCTCTATATGAATTAATATTGACCAAAAAGCAAGAAGAACTAAGAAGAATATGAACAAGAGTTTGCATTTGATAGCCTATTTTGAAAAACCACACTGTAAAATCAGAAGTTACAAAACGCACCAGATTTTTACTCTGAATCTTGTTCATCCGGATCAATAAATATAACAACGTCTGGAATGTGAGAAATCTTAGGCCAGTCCTCCCCTGTTTCTTTCTTGCATCTGTTGTGTAATAAGATGGAGCAATTGAAGATAGTCAATCTCTGCAAAGAGGTGAGATGACGCATTCCTTCAGGCAGTGATGCCAACGTAGGGCATCTAGAAATTGAAAGCTCTGCGAGTGATGTGAGGCTGCCAATCCCTTCAGGCAGTGAGGTCAAATTAGGGAGATCTTCAATTGAAAGGCTTTGAAGTGATGTGAGGTTGCCAATCCATTGTGGCATATCCTTATCATCAATTGTACCGATATCCAGAGATTTCAATTTGGAGAGAGGGGAGAAGGAGGAAGATGATGCTCCTCCTCCTCCACACACAAAGGAGGAGACAGGGATATTGAAGAGGGATGAACAACTACCATCGCCATTCTTCTCCATCATCACCGCTGTCTCTTGGAATGGCTTCAAGCTGGTATTCTGCAATGTCAGCTCTTGGTCGAGATATGGATACAGCGGCATGGAAGTTAGGTAAGGACAATACCAGATATCTAAATAAGAAAGACAAGGAAATGAAGGCAATGATGGTAGATGTTGTTGTTGTGGCTGCAGCCTCCACCATCCCTTGAGATCAGGGCAATCCAATAGACGGAGTTTCTTTAGGGAGGGAAAGAATGGTGTTGGCGAAGTCGATATTGTCGATGCCGTCGATGACATCTCCTTGTCTGATATGTACTCCAAATGCTTGAAATCTTCCAGATTAAGAACCTTAAGGTAAGGTAATTCATCCAACGCTGGAAGATATTGGCATCTACCACAGCCATACAAACTGAGATTAACAATATTTGTTAGAGAATTAAGCCAATTCGCAAACCTCACACCCATATAGGAATTCACGACCAACTCTTTCAGATTTGAATGAGGTTGCAGCGCTTCCAACTGTTTCATTGACATGACTTCATCATTCTCATCATCCCTATTGATCCGTTTCCAACTTAAAGACAACGAACGAAGATATTGTTTCTCCTTCATATTTGCAGCACTTGATTCTGACATTGCATCTTTCCCCGGCCTCAAATTTTTAATCTCTAACCGTCCTCTTAATTCGTTAAGTCTGTTTAGTTCACCAAGCCCAGCACTGCGCCCCAAAACAAATCTATCCAAAGTACCAAGACACGCCAATTCACCCAACCCACGTGGCATATCAGTCAATCTGTAACAGCCTTTGATCAACAGATGCCTTAAGTTGATCAATTTCTTAATGTCTCTTGGCAGTTCCATAAGACTCTCACAATCTGAGAGATCTAGTGTTTGCAAATTATCAAGTCTAACTACCCAATTCGGGAGTTTTTCTAGGGCTCTATTTTCACTCAGATCAAGATATCTTAGGTGTTTCAGTTTAGCAACACAATTTGGTAATACTGTGATTCCCAATGCATTGAGACTCAACATTCGCAATACCTTAAAATTTGTAACAATAGCATTACAGAATGACTTACTTAACCCTCTATTAACAGAGTACATATATGGTTTGCATTGGTTCTGTATGAAAAGAAAAGTCCGTATCTTATTTGCCTTTAGCAAGGAGGTTGGGATTTTCCATTCAAGCAAATCAACATCAAAACCAAAAGAGACATGGCGAAATTTGTCATGATCGAAATTAATCTCTTCATTTTTTCGATCTATTATCATGCTTTCCGTCTCTGAAACTGAAATTGCAAGTTTATTCATCATATCGTGCATTTTACAATTCCTTATCATACCAAACTCATCTTTTGTTTCTTCTTGGAAAAAAGATCTCCAAAGTAATTCCTTAAAATATTCATAACCAACATCTTCCAAACATTGATTTGAAGGCTTGACAAATCCTTGTGCCACCCAGAGTCGAATTAATTTCTTAACATCAAACTCATAATCAGGTGGGAACAAGCTACAATAAGCAAAACAATGTTTTAAATGTGATGGGAGAACATCATAACTTAGTTTTAGTGTTGGTATAATATTATTCTCTTCTTGCATTATTTTCGAAAGTACAGTATTCTCGAAAGCCAACCATTCAGTTTCTTGATTTTTAGAGGGCAACATTCGTCCTATTGTCCTTATAACAAGCGGAACTCCCCCACATTTTCTAGCAATCTTCTCCCCAATTGTCTTAATTGTTGAATTCTCCGGTTCTTTTTCATCTCCAAAAGCCATTTTCTTAAATAAATTCCAAGACTGCTTTTCATCCAAACCCCTTAAGGTGTACGACTTATTTGTGTCTGATATCATTGAAACTTTTTCACTACAAGTAGTTATTAATATTCTACTACCTTTTGCACCACCCATCAACAAGACTTTCAAGCCAAACCATTTTTCAGGATCCTCGTTCCACACATCATCTAACACAAGGAGGTATCTCTTTCCATCTACAATTTTCCTAAGCTGATTTTGCAATTGATCCAGTTGAAGGTTTTCAGCTTTTTCATTAGTTGCAGATTCAATGATTTTCTTAACAAGAGTATTCAACTCAAATGGATCAGAGACACATATCCACATTTTCAGACCAAAATGATTTTTGACTACCTGATCATTAAATACAAGTTGGGCAAGTGTAGTTTTCTCTAATCCTCCAAATCCAACTATGGAAATGATTGATAGATTCTCTTTAGACTTAGGATCCAACAAGTATTGTATAATTGCCCTTTTATCTTCATCTCTCCCTATAATATTTTCTTCAGGGACATATGAGTGAGTTTCCCTCTCCCTAGTTATAAATGGTGTCTCTTCAAATCGCTCAACTAAGTGAAAGTTGTTTCTAAGAGTTGCAATCACATTAAGCCTCTCATTAATCTTTTTTATCGTATGACCTATCTTTAGCCGAAAAGCAAGCTGGTTTGAACTGGAGAAGAAGATGCATACCTGGTTTGAGATTTTATTATTTCCAGGCAACGTTTGTCTCCGCCGAGCTTCAGTATAAAACTCATCCAGCAAGTCATCAACATCATAAACTACAGCTTCCAGATTTTTGAGCCAGCGTTTGACTTCATATTGATTGGCCTGCTTTTGCTCTGCATCAAGAAGAACAGCTTGGATTTGAGTAACTGTCTCCTGAAGCTTCTTGAGCTCATCTTTGACACCCCAAAGCAATCCAATCTCTCGGAAAACATTGGAGCCTAGCCTGCCAATGATTCCTTCAGCAATGTTGAAGAGGACTCCTTCTGCCATTGCCTTGATTCAGGACGGAAACAAAGGTGAATTGAAGAACAGGGTAGCAACAAGTATTTCGAAAGTGAGAAGATGGTGTTGTAAAAATGGATTCGTTGTCATTGCCAGTGTACTTATATAGGCTTACTGGGCATCTTTGAAGTAAATAATAGTCAAGCAAAGTATATGATTCTAGGCTTCTAGCTTGACATGATGGCCATTCTTAGATGGAACAAAAGTGAAAATAAATAGGAAACGATAGAAATCAAACTAAGAGCGGAACAAGTATTCTTTGTTTTCTTGAATAAGAAAAAGCAACCTTATCGTACGTCTTGATATATTCTTGAGAATTCATGCATCCCCAGCAAGAAAAGATAAAGAGAATAGTTCATCTCAATAAAAATAGAATAAAGTTACAATATTTGATCTCAAGAAAAGCATTTGAAAAAGGAATATATATGAATTTTGTACAGTTAGTGAAGTTGTAATTGAAGTAAAGAATGAGTCATAAAATTGAATTCCCTTGCACAAGTAGGACTGGTTTAATTGGAAAGGCTTGTGTACGAAATGTTTATACTCGAGAGGTTTTTTTTTTTTTTTTTTTGGCCACTACTTACACAGTTATACTCAAAGTTTATCCATGTGTTTTTGGCACTTGCAAAAGTACTTCTAAACACGTCCTTATTTCTCTCCAATTGCTTAAACAAAAAAAAAAATTATCTCAAATTAAGCAATGCTTCTTTTTTTTTTGGTAATAGTCGGGGCCAAAAAAATTACATCTCCAATCAATGCTTCAAACTTTTTTTTTTTTGGTCAGTGCTTTAATTATTCCGAAAGCCATCACATACATGATACACCTAGCTTAATGCTACATGAATTTGACTTTTCCAATCTTTAAAACCCTTGATCATCCTGTAAAGATTATATTTGCCAAAAATCTACCAAAAAAAAAATACTCTAGTTTATTTAACTATTATTAAATAAATAAATAGAGAATTTTATTAACAAAATTTTTTATTTATTTGATAACAGTTTGATGACTAATCCATTTTTGATTTAGTTAATTTTTTATAAAAAAAATTTTAAATAATGATCTAGAAAATGAACAATTTTGATCATAAAATTACATTATGAATTAATTAGAAGGGAGAAGTAAAAAAGTGAAAGAAGAACGTAGTTAGCTAGCTAGCATTTCTCTTCACCATTTGATAGCTTTATTTCAACAGTGCAGCCCACTATTTGAAAGCTTTTTTTTTGTTAAAACTGGGAGTCAGTGTCCCAAAGCATCCTCAAAGAGGACAGGAAAACAATTATGAGGGGGTGACGCAAAAAACAGCAAGACCTGAGGAATAGCCTTTCATCTTGATAGCTTTTCATCTTGCCCTTGCCAAGAGAATTTTTTGAATCCTCCACTGACTACATGAGAATTTCACTTCACCATCTGTCGATCTTTAAAAACCAAACCATATATATTACCGTTTCATCCTCCATAAAATATTTTCAGGAACAAAAAAATCATAATGATTTTTCCGGAAAATACAACATTTTTGTTACCCGACCAACCCTAGGTATCATTTCTAATACATCCGTTGGGCTCGAATCCCTCTCTCTCCTTTTACTCATTGAATAGATTTGTTGTTTTTCTTTATTTTATTGGTTTTTCCCCCATAAAAGGAAATGGCTCGGCTATGTGGGATAGCCGAGCCAAAAAAAAAAAAAAAGATTAGAAGATATAAATGAGTTGAAAAGAAAGGACAAATGAGTGTATCCACCACAAAATCAATAATGCTAGTTGTCCCACATTTTTTTTCCCACATTTGTATCCCACCTGATGTGTCATTACTTTATTGGAAGGGTATTTCATTTTTCTTTTTTAGGTTTTATTTTTTAATTTGTAGTGTCCAATGTATGAATGCCATGTAAGATGGTATGAAATTGTGGTATAAAAATATGGTAAGTGTAGCATTACTGACCACAAAATAATGGCAAAGGTCATCACAAGTATTCTACTTGTTGAGAGTAATGTGGAGTAATGTTTTACATTGGAAAACTAGAATTTAGCATATATGCTTATAAGTCTTGGGCCTCTCCACCCATTGCCAATTAATTTTGGGTTGAATGCTCTAATTCTATCACTATTAGCAATTAGCTCCACACAACTCCTTGTGCTCTTTGATACTTCTCAGTAGAAGACAACCATCACAGCCATCAAGTTCATTGAATTATCATCAGAAACAGATCCAGTAACTCATTGCAAAACTTTTTAACCATGGAAGTCTCGCCCTCCACAACACCATGCTTCCTCTCAGGTGTTGGAGAATGCTGAGATGAGTTGGAGGCATTGGATGAGCGGTGTCGGTGTGAGAAGTTGATGATAGCTAGTGGTGGTCAATAGTGTGACTGTGTGAGAGTGTAGTGTGAGTTTTCTCACATTGGAAACACATAGTCTTGTATAAGTGTTTATAAGAGTCTCGGAGCTCTCCTTTTATTTTCAATTAGTTATGAGTTGGATATAGAAGAAAAATTGCAACGACACCAAATTTGGAAGAAATTTACCAAGCAGCAAATTACTTGCTGGTTGCTTGCAAAAAACTTTCTAAGTATACAATGTTTGAGTTTTTTAATTTATTTATATAAGAGTACAATATTTTAGTTACACAATAGGCTTGCAATTTTTGATAAGAAAAGAGTGAACAATTTTGCAATGTAGTTACACTTATACATTCTTAATAAAAAAAACTCACAATTCTAAATCTTGAAACTATCAACCTCCAAAAACATGCTAAATTATACATAAACAAACTCAAATAAGCATCAACCAACCTATAAAAAAAAATATTAAGAAAAAGTACAAAATAAGGGAAACTTTTTTTGCATTGCAGTTATACCAGTGTCGCGCAGTGCAAGCAAGTAAAATGGACATTGTTGAACGTGTAATATGACGCCCTTTATGTTCTTGTAAGTTAAAAAATATATAAATGCTCACTTGTAAATCTCAGAAGTTGTCCAACATTAAAGGTTTAACTTAATTTTACCATAAAAAGAGATTGAAAGAAGTTTCAATATCATTCATTAGTATTTCAACTCTTAATCTTATTATTATTTACTTGCTCGTCTTTTTGTGAAAGGCTGGTGTCTGGTATTTTGACACAACTACACAACTAATGATGCGAGTTTATTTCTATAAATAAGAAGTTGTGATCTTTGAGTTACCAATTTTAGCAACAATGATACCTTAATTAATTAATATATATATACCATAAATAGAAATTTTCTCTATATGACGTCCATCCGTTCTTTAACTAAAGAACGGTAAATATGTTTTATGGCTCTGTTTTTTTTCACCATTTTATTTTAAACAGGATTTAATTATTTAGAGTATAAATCATTATTCGAACATATTCCTTGGTTTTAACTCTCATGATTTTGAGTTTCGTTCCTCTGTTAGAATTTAGATTTTAACTTCGAAGTTTTACTGCCCAAAACTCGAGAGTTAAAACCTAAAATATAACCTCGAACAATAATTCTATACCTAAAATGTAGAATCATATACCCTAACATGTTGAACCCTATAAAAAATGGTCTAAAAATGACAATATGTCATAGAAATATCCATGTCCATTCTTTAGTTAACGAACGGATATCCTGCAAAGATAATTTCTCTGATGCCCACTTGGGTCATCCGGATGGTGTACTAACATAGTATGATGCAATCCTGTACATATTACATACTTAACTATAATTCTAGACAATTGACTTACCTACATTCCTATACTATATATAAAAATTGCATGGTTATCGAGTCAAAGCTAGGTCACCTGAATGTGGTCTCAGTGAAATTGAACGGTTTAGATTTAATGAGCAATTACAACGGTTCTGATTTGGTCAATAACGCAAATAAAATATCATCCCCTAAATAATGATGTGAAAAATATGAGCCGTTGGAAAAGAGAATAACTTCTCTGTCACGGGGATGCCAGCTTAGCAATTTGACCTACTGTCACAACCTAATGAAGATGAGACACATTTTGTCAGCATACCGTGTCACAACCCAATAAATTAATTACTAACTTAACTAATTTTTGTTGGTATGATCAAAGGAAGAACATATGTGTCTCATCTGAATGTGGTCTCAGTGAAATTGAACGGTCTAGATTTAATGAGCAATTACAACGGTTCTGATTTGGTCAATAACGCAAATAAAATATCATCCCCTAAATAATGATGTGAAATCGAAGTTGTTGGAAAAGAGAATAACTTCCTTGTCACGGGGATGCCATGTCATCAATCTGACCTAGTGTCACAACCTAATGAAGATGAGACACATGGTGTCAGCATACTGTGTCACAACCCAATAAATTATTAACTTAACTAATTTTTGTTGGTATGATCAAAGGAAGAGCATATGTGTCTCATCTTCATTGGGTTGTGACACCAGGTCAATTAAATTGCTGACCTGGCATCTCTGTGACTGGGAAGTTATTCTCGTTGGAAAAAACTTAACAAAACGCAGAAGAGAGAGAAACTTATTGTAGAGTGCAAGAGAGGAATTTTGATAGGGGAGGGAGTGGAATAGATTGTCGATCCAGTCGCCAATCTCGTCGCTAAATCCCTTCGTTGTTCCCGTTCGATAGAATGGAAATCCTCTGAGAGAGACAGAGAGACATAGAGCTGGAGTTGATTTTGACTGAGGAGGAAGATGAAGAGAAAGAGGTCATGGCTAGCAGAAACAAGATGTTTGAATCAAACAAGATTCGTTATCAATGGATTTTTCTCAGGTCCAAAACCGAATGATCCGTAATATTTTAAATTTTTTTTTTTATGTATTCGTATAGGATGAGAAAGATAGGTTAAAATTAGCATAGATTGAAACGCTACCATTAGCAAAGGAAATTGAAGTGGAAAGCTTATTATCTAAATTTGAATATATAAATGGAAAATGAAGTGGGTTGGATATGGCTTACACCGTAAAAGAATTGTGAACCATTAGGCCTTGTTTGTTTCACCTTCTTAACAGGGACTGGCTTAGTTAAGACTTTAAGCCCATGTTTGGTGAGCTTAGGATTAAAAAACACGGGGCTTAGTGAATCCTCTCCAACTTAAATGAGCTTCTTAGTTGGGCTTAGTGAAACCCGTGAAAATGTGGAGGTTTAGCTAAGAACCTCCTTAGCTGGGTCTACCTAAGACAAAACTTTCATCTTCTACAGCAATCCAACCCATTTCTTCTACCTGCAGCAACAACGCCAGTCAACGCAGTGCAGCAACAATGCCAGTCACACACACACTCTTTCTCTCTGCTCAATGCCATGGCGCTTGCCACCGTCGTCGACCACCAAAACAACCACCACCTCCACCTTGAGTCCCTCCCTCTCATCGACCTCCGCCTCCTCTCCCAATCCGAGCTCTACTCCCTCTCCCTCACCTCGTATTCCTCCTCATTTCACATCCTCAAACCTTTCTCCTCTCTCAAAACCACCGAACACGGCGGAAACCCGAACGCCGCTAAACCCTCGCACAAATCCAAACCCCCCTCTGCTCCGTGGCTCAACAAGTGGCCCAATCGCAACCCTCCCGCCGATTTTTCCCGCCAAAAGATCAACGACAAGGTTAAAGTCAAGGACTCGTACGGCCGAGACCAAACCATCAAAGCAAATACTGCAAATACCACTCGGTACTTCGACAAGGACAAAGGCCAGAGCGCGATAGAGAGAATCGTGTTCCGGTTGCGGAACTTAGGGTTAGGGTCCGACGATGAGGAAGAAGAAGAAGGCGATGATGGTATCGGATTGGACGGTCAGGATTCAATGCCAAGCGGGGAAGAGAAGCTCGGCGATTTGTTACAGCGCGAGTGGGTTCGACCTCCGCCTCCTCTCCCAATCCGAGCTCTACTCCCTCTCCCTCACCTCGTATTCCTCCCAATGGCTTGATGGCTTTTCTGTGTTTTTTCCTTTTTTTTTTCTTTAATTTCTCTCTCACCAGATTGCCTTGATCTATTGGGTTCTTTGGGGATTGATATATAGAATGGATGACTTGAGATTTTTCTGGGTTCGTTTCCTTTCTTTTTTTCTTTTTTTTTTTTCATGTTTTTATTTTCTTTAATTTCTTGATTTTTATTTCCAATTTTTTTTGGTGGGTTTTGTTCTTCTCTCTTTTTTATTTTTCCCTTTTTATCATTATTAAATTGTTAAAACAAAAATCAGACTTGCACCCGAGGAGTTGGGCTTCTTTGGGAATCACTAAATCAGTGTAGAGAGAATTGGTTGGATCCCAAATTTGTTTAATTTCATGCATTTTTTACAATGTCATAAAAACAATATTGGAATTGTTCAAAAAATTCAACAGTAAATAAGAAAGTTATAGCATTTTAAAAGTGGTCACCCCAATTTATTGCATTGAAACTATTTTAAGAGATTTTATAATTTAATTATTTAGGTCTTCAAACTAAATTGAAATTTTTTTATAATTAATATGTTTAATTATTTTAAAAATTAAATATGGGGATTTATGATTTTGTTTCAAAAATTAATTTTCCAACTTGTTAGTCCTGCACTGCACCAAACATAGGACAGGACTATTTTCATTATCCAGATTGTTAGTCCTGCACTACACCAAACATAAAGGCAGTTCTTAGCTAGCTTAGTCCATGCCAAGCTAGTCTATGCCAGTCCCGATAGCTAGTCCATGCCAAGACAGTCCTGTGAAACAAACGAGGCCTTACAGTTTTTTATGTTTCATTAATGAAGGAGATATTCACGCTGACCCTCAAGTTTCATTAATTCCACCAATACCCCTTAATTTTAAACATCGTTAACTTCAAACAAAACAAAACCCTAGAACTAAACAAAAGAGTGAAGAGATGGAATGCTTCCTTCTGAAAATGGAGGCAATCCCACAACTGCCTAAAACTGGCGCTCGGTGGGGTTGCAATGTGTGATAGCAGAGGACAAAGGTTATGGAGCAGAGTAGGGAATATGGGGAGCAGAGGAGGTCGACGGCTAGCTTGTTGTACAAGATGGAGATCAAAGATTTTGTGACTCTCTCTTCTATGACAAATTTTACAGTGACGAAGAGTGGCCCACTGGTTTTGTACTTCTCCCCACCACCAGCAGATTGGTTTTGTAGCATTTAGAAGATGGACCCCTGCTGCCATAGATCTCTCTTTTTCACTCATTCTAGTTTAAGTTCGTACATCTCAATTTTTTACCTTTTTATAGTCATTGAATATGTAAACCTTTATCCAAAACTATGTAAAACTTTATTGTTGCTCTGTTTGAAAATATGTAAAATCCTCAAATTAATAACACAAACTCAATCCTAAAAGGCTAAAACACATAACACAAATTCATTCCTAAAAAAATAAAATAAAATAAGATAAATCTTACAAAATCAAAAAACACCTAAATTTTAATTCAGTTAACACATCCACCTGGAGGTGTTGGTACGCTCCTTAGGGGTGGGGTCAGTGAGGTAGAATTTGATTGATCTGTTACAGGGCTGGGGTCTTTAGAAGCATCTCTATCAAAATCAGCATTCAGCAGCTAAGGTGTTGAACATGGCCATGATAAACATGAACCATCCTTACAGGTGGACATGGCTATGATGAACAAGAACCTTCCTACATTCATGCCTAACACAAGTATAACTTCGACATGATGAAGCACCAAATGTTGAAGAAGAGCCTTGGAGTGTGTTCGGTGCCTTCAGCATTGGCGTGGTTGTTCCGGTGTACTCAGTAATCCTCTTAAACGAGCAAAACTGCATTTACACATCCGTCATTCTCTGGATTATTAGTCACCTGAGCATATTTCCCTGCATCCACCGCAAAGAAAAGATCAACACAGCAAGCGACATGAGTTAGAATCTAAAGTATCCACATAAAACAGAGTTTGTTAACAAAGCTTAAAGAGCTAGCATCAGCCAAAATGCCAACCACCACCCAAAGATTGGACTCACCCCATACAACTTTTCCTGCAGGTGTGACTAGACCAAGTTCACTGACATTCACCTGATATTCATAGAAAAGACAGCAGCATAAGACAATGGTATTTGTATTCCAAATGCCACAGGTCATCACATAACAATAATAGAGGTACCTCAATGATGGTTCCCTTGGTCAAGACACCAAGAGAAGTATACATTTGACCATTAGGATTTTTCTTCACACCAATGATCTCAAGGTTAAAAGTGCATTTAAGTTCAGGGTGTGTCACATGAGCTTTGGTGAATCGCAAACCACTGGGCCGGATGAATCGCTCATACTTGGGAGGTTTCCTCGTAAAACCAGCTCCCACAAATGTGGCCTTTGTGACCATCCTCTTCCATTGCTTGGCTGCAAAAATTAACCAAGTATAAGCTACCAGAGACTAAAGGAAGAAAAGTGCATGACAAATAATAGTACCAGTTATCAAATTTAGGATGAAAATATTAAAATTAAGGGTAACTTAATCTTGTCACGTGGGATAATCTAAATCATAATCCAAATTTTTAACTATTATTTAGGGAAAGAAATCAAACTGCAAAATTTGATTGGTACGGAAAAGTGAGGACAAATTGTAGATGACTTACTCTTGCGTTTTCCGGATCTAATCACCTTAAACATCTCATCTTCAGCCACAGGCCTTACCTGTTGAAGATAAACTCAGTCAGAAAATTCTCATTTTTAGATAACACAAGATAAATGCTCCCGCACAACAAGAACAATTATTCACAGTTTTAGTACAGAGACTAAATCAAGGAAGTTGCATATTACCTTAGGGAGAGGGACTTCCCATTTCCCAGCTTTCTCCTTTCGTTTTTGCTTAATCGTGTTGCTAAGAACCTATTCCAGCATAAAGTCAGATACAAAAACATGAAGAAATATCAAAACTTTTCTATTTAATGGCTGGCAAACCATACTTTTGCTCGTGTTGTATTGTCACGATCTAGCAGATATGCTGGAACAGCTCCTTCATGAACATCATCATCCACCTTGCGCCTAGTTGATGACTCCTCATGCATAGCCAACCTGTCGACATTCATAAATAACATTTTCTATTGAGAACATAGGCACAAACATAATATTCAATCTGTAACTGGCAATGGGATAACTCAATATACTTTGCCAGTTGTATAAACACAAAGCTCCTAAAGTAACTTAGCAACATAAACACAAACTAGTATTTAGGTATATAAAGAAGATGCAGATAAGCTTGTGTAGAATGAAGCCTGTGCCGTTGTACATATGAAAATAACTATGTGTATATCACACCAAATAATAGTTGTCAAGTAACCCATGCGATATGATAATAGATGTTTAAAAGCATCAATTCATTGCATTTTCTGAGAGGTACATTGTGGTTACTGTGGGGAAAAAACAATCATATTAATACCCAAAAATCTCAATATGAGTAACTAAATACTCAATGTATTAAAAAATAGAATATCATTTCTAAGAGTACAACAGAATACAACAATAATGAAATAAAAAAAATTACAAAAAAAAAAAAAATTAGACAAGGAAATAAGAAAAAATTTAATTAAAATGGATTAAAAATCGCATGATGGAACTTACGTTTTCTTCATGAGAGCCTTCTCAGCATAACGTTTCTTAGCAAACATCTTGCCCTTAATACCAAGAGCCTGTTCCATTACAAAATTTCCAAACAAATAAATAAGAATAATTTTAGTTTAATTTTTCAGGAAAGTAGAAGAAAGGAATGAAATTGACCTTCTGCGCAATCTCAGAGCGCTTGTGGACCTCACGAGCCTCCTTCTTGCGTTTGCGCTCGAAGTGGTCGGGTCGGTACCCATATCGCTTCCTGTGAAGATCTATGTAATCTCCCTGTGGCTGAATTTCACAAACAACAATAATTACGATATCAAAAGCCGTCAAAAATTATGAAAACTAAAGCAGAAACATAGATAAAGAGATCGAGAACCAACCATGGTTAAAGAGAGCTTCTATAAGTTGCTTTTATGGTTATGGAAGAGGGAAAGTGTGAGCTTTGGGGTTAGGGATTTCTAGGGTTCAAATCGGGTTGGGAGAGAGAGATGGAATTTCGAGGGTTCTATTCGAGTTTGGGGATTTAGGGTTTAGGGTTTAGGATTTAGGATTTTTTTTTTTTTTTTGGTCAAATGGTTTAGGGTTTAGGAATTAGGATAGAGTCTGGTAGTCTGCTAAGGGTGAAGTCATCAGGTGCGAGAAGGTCCAGGGAACATTCTGATTCGCTAATGATACAGAGACGCGTGGAGAAATACAATAAAAATGACACTGCCAATTGATGTCACGAAAAATTATTATATGTTACATAGTTTCTTTAAAAATAATGCAAATATATTTTTCTTCTGTCATTTATTAAATATGTAAATTATTCGTTAGGACAAAAGGAAGATACACTATTTTGTTCCAAAAAAAAGGAAGAGATTTATTTATTTTTTAAAATCTGGAAAAAGAGTCGAACAAAAAAAAAAATCTGAAAAAAAAGAGAAGAGATTGAGAGAGTTTTATAGGCTTATAGCAAAGAGGTAAATAAAGTTTTCTAATTTCTTTTTCTTGTTTTATCAATCTGATTTATTAGGTTTGGTCCCATGGCACAAACAGAACTACTTGGTTAGTTTTGGCTTACTAGTTGAAACTTGAAAGTATGTTTCAAAGTTGAAAAAAAAAAAAAAAACAAACAAACTTAGCCCAAAATGCCAAAAGGCAAATAAATAAAGTTGTGAGCTTTGAATAACATTTACTAGTAGTGAGAATGAGTGGGTGCAAGTTTTATGACTAAACTAGATTCATAATTTGATTCCCTCCAATATAAAAAAAAAAAAAAAAACACTTAAATTTACTAGCATGAATACCTTAATACACTAATACCACAAATAGGAAAAGCCTCTAATATTGTAACATGATGTATCTGTTTGAGTTAAAACACAAAAAAAAAAAAAAAAAAAAAAAAAAAAAAAACACAAAAAATCATTGCTTCTCAACAAAAAGTAAAAGGAGGACATTTTACCCAAACAATGATCTAAGCATTCCAAAAGCCATTTTGAAAACAATTGATAAACTATGCTACAGACGAAGAATTTCACTTCACCACCTTTAAAAGCCAACAATTGACCTTGACGATGTCGTCCCATCACTGTTAAACTAATGGAAATCAATTGGTATATATCAATAGAAGGAAAGAATTTCAGAGAAAAGTTGAGCTTGCTTCTGTATCGTGGTGATCTAGTAAAAAAGATCTTACCACAGTCACATATATTTAATAAGAAAGAAGAATACAACTCACGCCATTTGCAAGGATTCTCATTTTAACTAACAGCTGGTACATGTGAGCCTATGAGCTCATCACAACCATTAAATTCTTTACTAACTATAGGATGACACGTGGCATTCCAGTCCTAACTAACTGCTATGACAGATTAGCTACACTCACTGCTATCTGCACTCATGTGAGCTTGGTAGCTGAAATCAATACAGCCTTACATCATTCAACACTCCCTTCTAAGGCTTTCATTGATTTCACAGAGAGCTTGTCTCTTAAATAGCCAAATCGATCCTTAGGCAAAGCTTTAGTAAAGATATCCGCAATCTGCTCTTCTCCCTTGCAGTACAAAAGATTAATCTCACCTTCTTTAATTGCATCACGAATGAAATGAAACTTTCGTTTGATATGCTTAGATCTTTGATGGAACACAGGATTCTTGGTCATTGCTATGGCTGAGGTGTTGTCACATAGCAATACAGTTGGTTCAATCACTTCTTCTCCAAAATCTTGTAAAACAAAACGAAGCCAAATTGCTTGAGTGGCTGCTTCAGATGCACTGAGGTATTCTGCTTCTGCAGTGGACAATGCCACACTTTGCTGCTTAACAGATGCCCATGAAAACACACCACTTCCAAATGAAAAAGCATAGCCAGATGTAGATTTCATGTCACATTCGTCTCCACTCCAGTCACTGTCGCAATAACCAACCAACATTGCTGAATCTCCTTTCTTGTAATGTATTCCATAGTCTAAGGTCCCCTGAATATACCTGAGCACTCTCTTAGCAGTGCCATAGTGTTTAACAGAGGGATTATGCATGAATCGAGCCAAAAGACTAGATGCAAACATAATGTCTGGCCTTGTTGCAGTGAGATACAACAAGCTGCCAACAATTTTTCTGTAGCATTCCTCATCTGCAGGGGCACAATCATCATTTCTTCTAAGCTTATCAGAGATTGCCAAAGGAGTAGAAACTGACTTGCAATCCTTTAATCCAAATTTTTCTAGGAGAGTCAAAGCATATTTCCTTTGATGAATGAAGATGCTATCCTTCATTTGAATAACTCCAATTCCCAGGAAATGATGCAACAAACCTAAGTCAGTCATTTCATATTTCATCATCATGTCCCTTTTGAAATCTTCTAACATCGTTTTGCAGCTTCCAGTATACACTATGTCATCCACATAGATGGAGACAATTAGTGTTTCTTCTCCTTCCTTGGTCTTGACATAGAGAGTGGCTTCACTGGGGCTTTTCTTGAATCCACACTCTAATAGATAAGTATCAATGTTGCTGTACCAGGCTCTTGGTGCCTGCTTCAAACCATAGAGAGCCTTCCTCAATCTATATACCTTGTCCTCTTTTCCTTGAACAAGAAAACCATCGGGCTGATCCACATAAACCTCTTCTTCAAGTACCCCATTTAAGAAAGCAGACTTTACATCCAATTGAAATAAATTCCACCCTTTCTTGGCTGCTAGGCCAATCAAGGTCCTTATTGTATCTAACCTTGCCACTGGTGCAAAGGTTTCATTGAAGTCTACACCAGGTTTTTGTGAATAACCTTTGGCTACCAGTCTAGCCTTGTGTTTTTGTACAGTTCCATCCAAGTTCAACTTGGTTTTGTACACCCATTTCACTCCAACAATTGGCTTGTCGCTTGGTCTATCAACTAGACTCCATGTTTGATTTTTTTTAATCATCATAATCTCTTCTTTCATGGCTGTTACCCAAGCTTGATCATTTGATGCCTCTGCATAACTTTCTGGTTCCACAATACTCAGTTTGCAGTGAGCAAATATGTCATTTAAATCTCTCCACTTCTTTGGAGTCGAATCATAAGTGTCTTGAAGTGCAATCCCACCTTCATTTCGAGCTGGAGAATGCAGGTTCTTTGAACTAGATGGCCTGCTTGCTGAATAATTTTGATCATCCAAGATTGGTGCATATTGTGCAGGAGTATTAGGCACATAGTCAGGTTCAACTTCCTTTGCATCATCTACACTGTTCCAAGGGACTGAAACATACACAGTTTGCTTAGAATCCCAGTCCCACATGCCATTTTCTTCAAATATCACACTCCTTGCTACAATCACCTTGTTGCTTCCCAAGTCAAAAACTCTGTAGCCTTTTTCCCTAGTACCATAGCCCACAAAAACTCCCTTCTGACCAGTTTGGTCTAGTTTTCGTCTGTTCTGAGCTGGAATGTGAGTATAGCAGAGAGAACCAAAGATCCTCAAGTGTTTGACCCCTGGTTTTCTTCCACTAAATTCCTCAAATGGAGTCTTGTGCTCTAAGGTGCTGGTTGGACATCGATTTAGAAGATACACAGCAGTGTTAACTGCTTCTCCCCAAAAACAGTTTGGCATTTTCTTCTCTAATAGCATTGTCCTTGCCATTTCCATTATGGTTCTATTTTTCCTTTCAGCAACACCATTTTGCTGAGGAGAGTATGAGACTGTCAGTTGTTTTTCAATTCCAAGTTTAGCACAAAATGATTCAAATTCTGTTGAAGTATACTCACCACCTCTGTCACTTCTCATCTTCTTTACTTTGAAACATGACTGAAGCTCTACCATAGCCTTGAACTTTCTAAATACAGACAGAACATCTGACTTGTACCTGAGAAAATACACCCAACACATCCTTGTTTTATCATCAATGAATGTGAGAAAGTACTTGTTTCCTTCCATTGTTTCTAACATTGGTCCACATACGTCTGTGTGAATCAATTCCAAGGTTTCAGAAGCTCTAACTGAATTGCCCTTGTCAAATGCAGCTCGATGTGACTTACCAATTGCACAGCCCTCACATACATGCTCACCCTTTGTAAGTTTAGGCATTCCAATCACCATTCCCTTGTCTTGCAGCAATTGTAGACTGTCAAAGTTTAAATGCCGATATCTTCTATGCCACTTCCAAGATGAATCAGCAAAGGTGACTTTATTTGCCAAAGCAGGTCTTACATCTTTGAAATTCAAAGGAAAACATCTGTTTCCTTTCATCTTCACATTTGCAACCAGATTCTTTAAGTCTTTATCACCATAAATAGAAGCCATAAAATTTCCAAAAACAAGCCAGTAGCCATGTTCAACCATTTGACCAACACTCAGCAAATTCTCATCTAAACCAGGTACAATCATCACCTCAGATATGTACATTGTTCCTCCCTTGGTTTCAACAGGCAAGACACATTTTCCTGTTGACTCCACCAATTCTCCAGTACCCATTTTCACCTTACACCTGAGGCTTCGATCTATGTTTATCAATAGGGACTCATGGCCAGTCATGTGGTTGCTGCAACCACTGTCAAGAAACCACTCACTTTGATTTCTTTCAACTGCAGCCTTATGACATGCATAAAACATTGTGGTTGTTTCCTCCACTCCATTGACATAGTTTGCTGCTTGAATTCTTTTGTTTGGTTGATGACAATCTCTCATCATGTGACCAAACTTGTCACAATTGTGACATTTGACTTTACCCTTAAACCAGCACTCACCATAATGCAGCTTCTCACATATCTTGCACTTATTCTTTCCCACATCAGTACCTTGCTTCCCACCATATCGACCCTTATTTTCCCATTTTTTATACTTGTTCTTCCAATCCTTCCCATTTCGTTTATTCCCATCATTCCCATTGTTCCTAGGCTGATGACTTTGATGTTTAGGTGTGACATTCATACTCACAAAAGCTTTTTCAGGTTTCTCACTTTCTTCATCATGCCTAGTTAATCTGAGCTCATAGCTTTTGAGGGAACCAAAAATTTCATTCACAGAAACTGAATTCAAATCTGATGTTCTTTCCAAAACAACACACATAGGGTCATAAGTTTTTGTGAGACTGATAAGTACCTTTTGAACCATACGCTGCTGAGTTAAAGGCTCACCATATTTCTCCATTTGATTTGTTAAGTCAAAGAACCGAGCAGAGTAGTCAGATAAGGACTCACCCTCCTTCATTCTCATATATTCGAACTCTCTCCTTAATCCTTGTAATTTCACAGATCTGGATTGCTCATCCCCATAATACTCCTGTTGAAGTAACTCCCAAGCACCCTTTGATGTGTCCTGGTTCACAATTCTTGCAAAAATTTCCTTTGAAACTGCTCCCTGAATGATTCCCAGAGCCTTTGCATCTTTCATGTACAAATCCTCAACATAAGGATCAAGCTCATCTTCTGCATCTGTGCCTACAGATTCTCCTTCTTTCCTCTTTTCTCCCTTCTTCTTCTTTGATTCAGGAATTATAATTCCTTTATCTACCAACTTCCAAATCCCATGAGATTTGAAAATGGTGATCATACGTACCTTCCAAAACTCATACTCTGTTCCATCAAAGATTGGAGCTCTCAGCTCCCCACTTCCAGAGTTAGCCATATTGAATTTGGGAATATCCTATGAGACACTCACCAATTGCAATTTTCACAGTACAACGCCCAGACTTCTATGAAAGAACCTGGGGCTCTGATACCATGTTAAACTAATGGAAATCAATTGGTATATCGTGGAAAGAATTTCAGAGAAAAGTTGAGCTTGCTTCTGTATCGTGGTGATCTAGTAAAAAAGATCTTACCACAGTCACATATATTTAATAAGAAAGAAGAATACAACTCACGCCATTTGCAAGGATTCTCATTTTAACTAACAGCTGGTACATGTGAGCCTATGAGCTCATCACAACCATTAAATTCTTTACTAACTATAGGATGACACATGGCATTCCAGTCCTAACTAACTGCTATGACAGATTAGCTACACTCACTGCTATCTGCACTCATGTGAGCTTGGTAGCTGAAATCAATACAGCCTTACATCATTCAACAATCACCACTTGCCCAAGGCTTACTTAGCCATCAAAGCCCTTTATATAAGCACGTACATCAAATTACGTAGATATAGCATTAATAAGTAAGAACCATATAATGGCAAAGCTTATAACAACTGCTCATCATCTAGTAGTGATTGATCGCTTCACACTGCTCCTATTAGTAGTAATGCTCTTTGAGGAATCAGCAGCGCCGGCGCCACAACCACGATGCAGTTCTTTCAAATCAGTACAACTGTGGCACTGCGAGATATTGCTGACAAGGTCATGCGACACAGAAGTATGCTATCTCTCAGATGTCGCAGATTGCTGCACAGAGTTGGAGGTGTTGGATGAACCGTGTCGGTGTCTCGGGTTGAAGCGACTGGTGGCAGTGTACACTGGCAACTACAGCCCGGATAAACTGGAAGAAATGCGCAAAGTAGCAATCGATTTACCGGTTGCCTGTGCCTTAACACAGACCAAATGCCAATCTTTTTGATCGAAACATTGAAGATTCGAACTCAGAACCTCTTTAAGTTCTTTAAAAAAATATCCCTAAACTACGAGTTTGTTGATAGATATAGTATCAATTTTTAATACCTCTTTGCGCTACAAATTATCAAAGTAGAATATATAATGTTACAAAACTTATTATCTAAATGAGATTTTTTTTTTCAATTTTGGTACTTGAATGTTCTCTATTGTTCGAATTAAGTACTCAAACAAATTTTTATTTTGTGTAAATTTGATATATATTGTGATTTTTATCAAATAATACTAACAGACTTTGGTAATGTATTTTCCACATGTCTTATGTCCAAGTTTAATTTAGTCCAGTCACAAACCTTGGTTGACTAGAATATTCATGACTTTGACACCGTCTTGCTAAACTGTCAATTGAATGAAATTACACTTAATAAGTTAACATGAATAAATTCGTAAACAACTAATATTTTTAAATTAAAATAACGAAAGAAAGTTTCTTAAAAGCCAGGAACCACTACAAACTATATATGTGCAATGAAAAGAAAAAAGTAAATTGGCACGTGCCGAGAATTTGTGCGAAGAGACTAGTAGAAAATAATACAAAAATATTATTTCTCTCATTCATCTATCAATGTCTTACTATAGTTTGTTGATAAATTTAATATGTGAAATATGGTTTGGACAAAAGGAAGAGATTTTTTTTTTTCTATCTGGAAAAAGGAAAGAGATTGAGCTACGTCATAGGAAAGGTAAACAACACTAAAAAACAAAAATATATGTTTCTAATTATATAATTATCATCAACTAATTTTCAAGTTTTATTAAAAAAAAAAAAAAACTAATTTCCAATTTCATTTTATTCATTACTTGACCAAACTGTAAAGTGGAAACAATTTAATTACTATTAGAAACTAAAAAGTCCTTTAATAATAAATTTTTTTTTTTTAAAATCAAGCCCATCATTTCACGTCCAATCGGCAACCGGAGGTCGGCCACCACATGTCAGTCTAAAAATAAAGAATGAAAATATCGGCAAAATCGCCAAAATATCAGGCGAGATATCGGGAAATCAAGTTGACGATATTTAAATGAGTTGTAACAAATATCTTTGATATATCAGCAATATCAATCAATTCGGTAAATTCTGGCAGCCTGATAGGCGTAAGCGTTTCTGACTTTCTGCAAGCGGCGCGATTTGGGTTGGGTCTCAGGGGTAAGCTCTGCAACAAGGATGACATTCTTATAATCTTAAAGACACGACGACGTCGTCTTCTCTTCTTGCCTGTTTCCTTCTTTCAATAAAACAGGTTTTGAAAAGTCATCCAGTAGTCAAGCAATAAAACAAGTTTTGGAATTCTGTATAGTTTAGACAAAACGCACAGCTTTCGTCAACCTCTTTATACTAATCTTTATTGATGCTAGTTGAATTATATTCAGTTTGAAACAAACCAGAAGTCCTAAATATAAGAACTTAATAGTAAAATACAATCAATATTACATAAATTAAAGGGTTTATTTCATATTTAGTACCTAAACTTTGACCCTTGTCTTAATATGGTACCTAAACTTTTATTTGTCCCAATTGAGTACCTAAACTTTTATTTTGTGTCTAATAGGTACCAAAATGAATTTTTGTTAAAATTGTCAATAAAAATTAGGAGCAATATAGTCAAAGTATATTTTAATTATTTTCTTTATATGTTTAAAATTATTTAAAAAAAACACACAACAAACAAAAAAAATTAAAAATTAAAAATAAAATATAAATATAAATTTTTTGAAATGACTATATTGCCCCTAACTTTTGTTGATAATTTTAACAGAAATTCATTTTGGTACCTATTAGACACAAAATAAAAGTTTAAGTACTCAATTGGGACAAATAAAAGTTTAGGTACCACATTAAGACAATGGTCAAAGTTCAAGTACTAAATATGAAAAAAACCCTAAATTAAATAAAACTTCTAGTACAATAATATGAAAAATTATTAGGTATATCTGATACACCGCCACGTGGTTTAATCAATCCAACGTATAAAAATATTATTAGACGATATATTTATATTAGTAAGGTATATTATTAATAACATTCACCCATATTATGACACATTGGATTAGTTACATTACGTGGTGGTGTATCGGATACATAGAATAATTTCTCCAATAATACCAAGTAAAATATGACTTTTAATGTTAAAAGACTTATAATAGTGTATAAGATATATAGGGAGGGTATTTTATGCCATATATATAATTTTTTAAGTAAATTATATGTCTTTATTGACTTTTCCGATATAGATATATCTATAAATTTAAGGACCGATATTTACGAAATTTTTAACCTTGTGAAAAACAACATTTGTGGGATTTCAACCTCATACATACAATTTAAAATGTAAATAACCCCTTGCACTAAGCCTCTATTTATGAAAATTATTACATGAAATAATACTTATACTTCAAAATAAAGTACAATTACTTCCTTTTTTTTTCAAAATTTAATTTACTGCGATTTTGCATGCAGTTGAGAGTGACACATAGTGGTGGTCTAACGAAGGTCTGGTGATGGCCAATAGTGGTCCAGAGACAACTCAACGACGCTTTGATGTAGGTCGGCGATGGTCTGGTGGGCGGTCGGCCCCACGTGGCGACGATATGTAATCACATGTGGTAGAGTTTTGGGGAGACATGTGACAAAGGGAAAGTGTATAGTTGGTTTCTACTCCTCAAAAGGACAACTTTGTCATTTAAACAATCCAAAAGAGATTACCCAATGCACATAGGCTGACTATTTTGACTAGAGTGTAAACAAAAAAAGAGCTCAAACCAACCATTTTGTAACTATGAGGATATTTATAATTGACTTAAATGTAATATATATTCTACTTTTTGATCAATCTAATTTATTAGTTTTGGTCCTATGGAACAAATAGTAAACCTTTTAGTTTTCTAATTACTTAGTTTTTTTTTTTAGTTTAATATATACTCTTTAGGGTTTGACAGCTCTTGAAATTACTTAAGGAATATAACTTTGATTTGTTACCTTTAATGATAGGGACACCTATAAATTTCGTAATAAGAAAGACAATTTGGCATGCATCAGATCGATGGTCCTTAGACTGCTAATCAATTAGTGGAAGTGTCAAACAATCGACAATAATAGCTACATTGCAATTGGATCTACAATTGAATCTATAGTTGTGAACTGATTTTTTAATTTATGTGAATCTTAATATTTGTGGGTTTGACTAGGAATTTTTGTGTGTAGGTTTAATCATGTTTTAGGCAATTTATTGATTTAATATTTAAAGTTAATTAGTATTTTCTATGATTATATATAATATAACTGCAATGTTGTAACTCCAGTTGCAATTGGAAGCCGATTGATCGATGCTGTTTTTTCGTCCCAAAATATGTCATTTAGGTAACAAACTCAGTTTTCTAATAATTAGTTAATGAAGTTTTTATTTTATCAGAATTCTGATTACTTAGTTAGTTTTCGCTTAATAGGTGAGGTTATATTTCAAAATTGAAAAAATAAATATATATATATATATTATAGAAAACTATTGAAAAGCCCCTAAAAACTTTTAAGAAGACTCAAAAGTGATCGAGCATATTTTTTTTTTAACTCACAGCCCCTAAAAATACATTGATAAACTCGTGTCTGCATTTTAGCAAAACAGTGCTGAGCGCTCGGCATTGCAGTGTAGTAACAGTTTCAAGTGTTACTGCAGTGCAAAATTTTTTTTTTCCCCTATCTTCTACATGTTTTTTTATTTTTATTTTTTGTTATTGGGTCTTATTTGAGTGTGTTAACGCATGATTTAGTATGTTTTAGGATATTCACGAGATTAAGATTGAGAATTTTGATTTGTTTAAAAGGATATATAAATATAACTGTACTGCAAAAAATGTATAAAAGTGCTACTGTAGTGCAATATGAAGCACTCGGTATAAAGCTCCAAGAGTGCTCAGCACATTTTTTTTGTCCTTAAGCGTGAAAATCCTCCGTGTAGTGATTTTTAAGTGGATAAAACATAGATTAGGGGCTTTTTAATACATGAAGTTGTGAGCTTTGAGAGTAGTCTAAGTTTACCATGCGTTGATACCTTAATACCATTATAATAAGAAAAGCCTCTAATTTTGCAACATGTTTGAGTTAAAAAAATTAAAAAGCACAACTGCTTAACAAAAATAAAAAGAGTACATTTTCTCACCGAACAAATGCTTTAAGCATTCCAAAAGCCATTTGCTTAACAATAAAGTATGTTTTTTTTTTTTTGTCAAGTAACAATAAAGTATGTTGCACACAAAGAATTTCACTTCGATCACCTCCTTTAAAAGCCAATAAAAATGTTGTTCATTTCATTATCCATCTTTGTGTGATTGTATATATACATAAATACTAGCTTAATTAAATCTCCCATCAACACTTTCTATCTCATCGTAATGGCAAAGTTGATAACAAGTGATGATCATCAACATCTAGTAGTAATTAGCTTGATAATACTGCTCTTATTAGTAGTACTCCTCTCTGTTGAATCAGCTGCAGCAGAAGCAGAACCACATTGCAAATCGTTCCAAACAGAGCAAATCTTGCATTGCAAGATATTGATGACAAGGTCATGCGAATCCGAAGAATGTTTTCTCTTAGATGTTGGAGAGTGCTGCAAAGAGTTGGAGGTGTTGGATGAGCCTTGTCGATGTCTCAGGTTAATGATACTAGTGGCAGCGCAGAACGGCAGCTACAAAGCGGAGCAAATAGAAGAAATGCTCCAAAGAGCAAAGAATTTACTGGCTACCTGCAACTTAGCTCAGACAGAGTGCTAATCATAATCCCTCTTTGCGTGCATCGTCAGCTACTTATACAAGGGAGAATTATGTTTTGAAAATTTACTGCTTTCTATTTGATCATGTAAGAAACTAAAATGGAGGAATTATTTTATCTTATTAATTGATTCATCAATATGAGGTATTTATAGAAGACTTTATTACACTTTATCCACCTGAACTTTGCAGTCGATCTCACTTCACCACCTAAAAAAAAATTTTGTCAGTTTACCACCTGAATTAAAAATTTGTTGCAATATACCACCTCTAACTCATTTTGTCTAAACTTTTGTTGAAAAAAAATGTGTTTTAGTCTTTTCAAGTTAGTTTCTATTGTGTCAAAGTGGGTAAAATGTAAAAAAACCATTTTTATTCTAACAATAGAAACTTAAAAAAGATCAAAACACCCTTATTTTTAACAAAAATTTAGACAAAATGAGCCAGAGATGGTACATTGCAACAAATTTTTAATTCATGTGGTAAACTGACACAATTTTTTTTTAGGTGGTGAAGTGAGATCGACCCCAAAATTCAGGTAGGTAAAATGTAAAAAAGCCTTTATAGAATACAAACATAAATCCTATTGGGTAGTGGCGGATCCAAAAATATTAGTTTATGGGGTCAAGATTAAGAAGTAAATGGAGAATTTGGAATTTGTAAAATACAAAAGGTGGGGTGTAATTGCTCGTAGTTTGAGTCGTTTTTCAATTTATACTCTTACCTTTAAAACTCTACAATATATATTCACCCTAACATTTATTATGTCTTTGCAATTTCAGTTTCACCACTATTTACTTACGTAATTGTTGCATAAGCCAACTTTTACTTATATGGCAATTGACAAGGGGAGACCAATTGATTTAATTTAATTTTGGGAGCTTGTTTGCAATAGAACAACAAAATCTAAACTGACCTCTTAAAACATTAAAAAAAATGTAAAAGCCTTGGACAGAAGAATTGAGAATGGAGAGAAAAAAATATATAAACTGGATTTGTAGAAATACCAACCATAAGGCCAAACAATAATCCAAAAAATACTGAAACGATAAAGTTAACTTAACTCGGGCTAGATTTGATAAAGTTAACATGCGATTGATTGACACCATTGCTTCTCCTTACAATCAATAGCCTCTTTGAAATCTTTTTACAAACACCATTGCCCCCTCCAACTCTAAGGATCAAACAAGATCATGGGGTCAAGTTTATAACTTTTAGGGGAAGAAATAAGAGTTCATAGGGTCAATTAACCTCATGTGCCCCAATGTAGATATGCCCATGCTATTGGGCTCAGATTACTCATCCCATATGGACTAGGAAACTTAGTACATAAATAAATAAACCCTATACTAATTAGGATTTATTCTCAACACTCCTCCTCAAGTTGGAGCATAAATATCACACATGACTAACTTGCTAAAAGAGTCAAATAATACTTGTCTTGATACCACCTTGGTCAAAATTCTGCTAACTGATCTTCATATTTAACAAATGGAAACCGAATGATATTATTGAGTTTTTCCTTTATGAAGTGTCGATCCACCTCCACATGTTTGGTTCGATCATGCTGAACTGGGTTATAATTTGTATTACAGACTTATTATCACAATAAAGATCTATAGGCCTTGAAGGCCTTAACCCTAATTCTATCATAAGTATGTGAATCCACAGCAACTCTTGTACTCTATAAGTCATTCCTCTGTACTCAGCTTCTGCACTCGATCTTGCAATAACTTCTTGCTTTTTACTTCTTACTTCTCTAAGTGACCAGATTACCTTCAACAAAGGTAAAGTATCCTGATGTAAACCTTCTGTTTGTTCCTGCTCCAGCCTAATCCGTATTTGTATACCTTTCTACATTGAGATGCTCATTATTTGCAAATAGAACACCTTTACCTGGTGCCTTCTTTAGATACCCTAAGATCCTTCCAACTACATCCATGTGTGCTTTCCTAGCTAGGATTATGCATGAACTGGCTTAATTACCACGTTTACTGCATATGCAATATCATGTTTTGTATATGCTAAGTAGATTAATTTCCCTACTAACCTTTGGTATCTCTCTTTATTTGTTGGAACTTGGCTTGGAGAGTCATTCAACTTGCTATTCTACTTAATCGAAGTTTCCACAGGTTTACATGCATGCAAGATTCCCTATTTTTGACAACAAGTTAAGTACATATTTCCCTTGGGACAAGAATATTATATGTTTCGACCTGGCCACTTTAATACCCAAGAAATACTTTAGACTTCCAAATTCTTTCAACTCGAATTGTGGTGCAAGATACTTTCTCAGCCTTGTTACTTCCTCCTGGTAATCTCTTATTACAATCATATCATCTACATAGATGATTAACACGGTCACCTTTCCATTCTTCCTATTAAAGAACATTGTGTGATCAAAGTTGCCTTGATGGTACCCAAAAAACTTCATGGCTTTAGCAAATCTTCCAAACCAAGCTCTCGGTGATTGCTTCAACCCATATAGAGCCTTCTTCAATTTGCATACTAGTATCTCATTTGTACTCGTTACTCCTTATGGAAGCTCCATATATAGTTCCTCTTCAAGCTCTCCATGAAGAAACACATTCTTTACATCAAACTGTAGCAAGGGTCAGTCTAAGTTAGCAGCTAATGACAACAAGACTCTTACCATATTGAGTTTTTCCATTGGAGCAAATGTCTCTTGATAATCGACTCTATATGATTCAGTGTACCCCTTTGCAACCAGACGTTCCTTGTATCTCTCGATCGAACCATCTGCCTTATATTTGATTGTATACACCCAACGACACCTAACTGCCTTCTTCCCCTCTGGTAATGTCACCAGCTCACATGTCTCACTCTTTCAGAGAGCCCTCATTTCTTCTTCCATGGCTTCAGTCCACCTGAGATATGCTAAAGCATTCTACAACTTGTTTCGAATACAAAGAAGATAATTGATTCACAAAGCTCCTATGAGACCTAGACAAGTGATGGAAAGGAACGTGACTACTAATAGAGTATTTTACTTTTGGCCTTTAGGTTAGGTTCATACTTAGTGGCAGGAACTCCACGATTCGCTTGTGGTGGAAGGTAATGAGTAGACTCGGGTTCTAGACTGACTTGATCAACTAATTCTATATTATAAGAGCTAGGAGAAAAGGGTTCAGAATTCAGTATACCTCATGTTGATCATTTGAAGACGATTGTGAAAGTGGAGTGGTAGAGTGGATTGTACTTGTGTTAGGTTTCCTTGGAGCTGCATTTTGGCTTGAAAAATCCAAAAAAGTCTATTGGAGACGAGCGTCGTTTTCCTGTTCGTTCGTGATATCTCCAAATTCTCTCAAAATGCTTAGCACCGCTTCTTGTTCCGGATTCAACACTTCCATATTAGTATGCTCCCCCTAAAGTGGAGAATCTCTATAATACATAACATCCTCCCAAAATATCACATCGATTGTAACATATATACGTCTTGTGGGAGGGTAGTAGAGGCGATAACATTTCTGATCAAGTCCGTAGCCAACAAATATACATTGAAAAGCCCGAGGTTCTAACTTATCTCTTTGATGTTTGTATAAATGTACGAACCCAATACAGCCAAAGACTTTAAGATCAAGCTTTAGTGAAGGAGGAACTGGAACAAAGGAGTACTTTTAAAGGAGTTTGAAAACCAAGGACCGAAGAAAGAACCCGATTCACAAGGTACACAACGGTTTTGAGAGCCTCACCTTATAGGTGTTTGAAAACATGCCCCTCAAATAAGAGATAACATGTCACCTTCAACAATTGTCGATTTTCCTTTTGGCTATGTCGTGCTGTTGTTGTGTATAAGAATAAGTTGTCTGATGGACTATTCCTCGTTGTGCCATATGACGACCTAATTCATTATTAATAAATTTCCCTCCATTATCCAAGCGTAGAATCTCAATTTTCTGGTGAAATTAGATAGAGACATATGCATAGAAGGTTTGAAACGCCTCACAAACCGCACTTTTAGTTTTGAGTAAATACACCAAAGTCATGCGAGTGCAATCATCAATAAACGAAACAAATCATTTTTTTCCAGTACAAGTAGAGATAGGACCAGGGCCTCAAACATCTGAATGAACTAAAGAGGAATGTGTAGTACTTTTATTATAACTTGAAGGAAATACAGTATGATGACTCTTAGCAAGAATGCAAATTTCACACTTAAAATCATATGGAGAATGCCTAGAAAACAAAGCAGGTTTTAACTATCTTAAATAACTAAATGAAGGATATCCTAAACTACGATGCCACAACGTACCAAATCTCTTTCTCGCTTTTGGAGAACTCTCTTTGCACTATAGTAGCTTGCCCTTCTGAAGTCTGCCTCGACAACTCTTGCTCCAAATAGTACAATCCCTTCTTTGCATTACCATTGCTAATCGTCTTCCATATGGTGACGTCTTAAAAAACACAGTGAGTAGGATAAAAAACAGTAACACAATGAAGAGAGTTAGAAAGTTGACCGACAGATATCAAACTACAATTCAAATATGGTACAAACAAAATGTTATCTATGTGCAAGGTAGGAATAAGTTGTACAGAACCAACACCACAAACAGGTGATGCAACATCATTTGCATTAGTAATGATGGGTTTTGGGACATGAGAAGACAACCTGAAGAATTTAGACTTATCGCTTGTCATTTGGTCAGTAGCATCGGAATCAATTATTCACATGTTATCACAAACAAAAACAAAAACACTTAAAGCACATGCAGGTGTACTTGACCGAACACAAGAAGCATATCTTGGCATCTCTTCGGGATGAGATGTGGTATAGCTAGCTTGGCCTCCTGCTTTCACCTTTCCTTTCCACCAGTCGGGATAGCCAATGATCTTAAAACACTCTTCTTTCACATAACCTACGCCTCCACAATGCGTACACTTGAGCTCTGCTCGATATTGCTTAGACGAACATCCTTTCCCTTGTGAGATTTAACCACAAAAGCATAATTATCGACAATAGGTTGACTCGCCATAGTAGCGTACCTATTGGTCTCAGCACACACCATAGAAAATGCTTCTCGCAAGTCCGGAATGGAGGAAGAAGACAGGATTAGTCCATGAACCTCATCAAGGTGAGAATCGAGATTAGTAAGGAAGATGTAGACCCGATCATCATTAGTGTTATGCTAGACCTTTTTAATGTCCCCTGAAGTTTCAAGATCCCAAGTCTTGATGCTATCTTCTTCTTGCCAAATGCACTGCAACTTTGCTTAATAATCTTAGACGGACCCGCTATCTTGTTTGGTGATCATGGCTTGGTGCTTGAATTGAAACAACCGATTGAAATCTTGAGTAGTGGAATACTACAATTTGAGAGCATCCCAAATTTCCTTTGCGGTCTCTAGGCATTGCACTATAACTCGTACCTCCTTGGTCATATAATCAAACAACCATGACTTCACTAAAGAGTTTCCTTCTCTCCAATTCTAGTATTCAAGTAATGCGACATCAGGTTTTTCTTTTCCTCCATCGATGTAGAGCCACTTTCTTTAACCTTCAATTTTGGCATTGGCGGTAATAGACCAATTAGCATAATTGGTGTCATCCAATTTTTCCTGTGCCAAGGGAGAATTATCACTAACATATGATGTAGGGTTGGATTGAGTTAGAAGATTCACCCATTGTTTTTTTCCCTTTCTTATCTTCACCTTCAGGTGGAGTGATTTCGTCCACCATAGTAGAAACCTCAATTTAGTTTTATTTTGTGGGTAAGGATAGTGTGTTTTAGGGTTTTTCCCCAAATGTAGCGTACGATGCCCTAGGAACTAACCTAAAGCTCTGATACCATGTAAGAAACTAGATTGAAGAATTATTTTATCTTATTAATTGATTCCTCAATATGAGGTATTTATAGAGTACAAAATAAACCCTATTGGGCTCAGATTACTCATCCCATATGGGCTAGAAAACTTAGTAATAAGTAAATCATATACTAATTAGAACTTATTCTCAACAGATCTATCGAGAAAAACTTCAATGGGGAGTGTCCTATGCTGAGTGGCAAGGAAGGCCAATTAAAATAAGCCATTTGGAAGATGAGGGAGGGTATGTGTTGTCTCTTATGGCTTGTGGCTTGTTTTAATTGGCTTTTACTCAGCATAGGGCACTCCCCACTAAAGTTTTTCTCTGATCTATATGAATGAAGATTGAACTGGCTCTTGTTTTAATTTACACTTTATATATAAAAAAAATGTGAACCATTACATTTTAATTTTCATTGAATATAGAGTAATTAAATATATAATTATATATTTGAAAGGTCTCTTTTGTGAGCCTGGTTGCTAGCATTTCAAATGAAAAATTATTGTCACTTGCTATTTAATTCTAATTTTTTATTTTTCTTAATATTAATTCAATTGTAAAGAAAATAACATTCACTTTCTCTCTCATCTTACTCTCATCTTCCATTGTAGGCTTGTTAGACTCTGATTTGTTGGCTAGGCGAAGGGTTGTTCCTGGCTAGTTTGTTTTTCGGGCCTCAGGGCTCCCATTCTAAAAAAAAAATATATATATATATATATATTCTAAAATTATCAACCAAGATTTGTTTTAAAGAAACTTGAAGGAATTGGTTGTATTATGTATGTATGCATGATTTTTTTTTCTTTAGTTTTTCCCTATGTTTTCTATTTATATGAAAAAGGTTCCGTCATCCAATGCAGTGAATCTATTATATTTTAATTAAATTCATACTTATCACTTCGAGTGTTTTATCCAAAGTCTCATGCTTATGTTCCTAATAATGGTGGAAGAAGCAAAAAAAAAAAAAAAAAACAAAACAAAACAAATTGAAGGAGCTGACCACTATTACGTGAGGACTTTGAATTATGTTCTAAAGAAGACAGCACAACTTCATGTATGTTCACCAAACCAAGCTTTTAATATTACCTTCCTGTTCTCCTAAACCTTAAGATTTTTATTTTTCTTTTGCTTGTCACAAAATGTGCTGTCCCTTGAAATTTATTATGATATAAAATTGGAGACCTCAAGCTTTCGTTAAATTGAAAGTTAATTCATTTGAATCTCAATCTTGTTAATTTTGTTAAGATTTAAAATAAAAGTTTAATCAAGAATGGTTGAAGTTTGATGCTGAAAAATATAACGAATAAAAGAGTGAAGCGAGATGAAATAAAAATGCACATCTTGAAAAAGTATAACATCCATTGTTTAGATCATGCAGTGCCATTGACTGCTCAGAAGTACAGAGTTTTGGCTCATAGGTCAAAAAATAAAACACCAAAACTTTAGTGTTGAATGGTGCGTCAAGAAAGAAAATGAAAGATTACAATTTCTTAGACTTAAATATGAAATATATATTGCATTGATAATTTGGACAAGTCAACCTCATTTCAGTACTTGTTTCAGTTTCTACTGCACTATCTTAAATAACTCTTGAGTATATATTGTATATTTTTATTATTTTCTCAAAGAAACATAATTGCTTTTGCTAATTGTGAACCTGATTCTCTTAACTGGGCAAAGAAAATTAGAGGAAAAAACAAATAACAAGGAAATAAATGCTGCCAAATATAGTACTATACAAAATTTCTCAATATGAAATAATACACTTTACATTCTTATACTCCAGTGTGGGGTTACTTAAACCAAATACGTGGACAACTCATATGTATGACATAGAGTACGTGTGGCCACTTGAAACACTGAAAAAAACTTGTCATGATACTATAAAGAAAATTAGAGCATTTAACTTAAAACAAATTGCCATAAAAGGAGAAGCCCAAAATCCTTATAAACACTTATATAGTACTACAATTTTTCAATATAGAACAACACACACAATCTACATTCTCACAATAATGAACCACCATTAAAATATTCAGTGCAGCACTAGAGTTAATACCTGGGCCTGCCAGCCATGCCATGCCATGACTAGTTAAACAGTGGGGACAACCTTCAAGGACCAAGACATGTTATTCTATCCCATCTCTATAATGCTGAAGCCAGGGCCAGAAGGGTGGATCAGACATTAATAGGGTCTCTATGAGCTGGAAAATTTATAAGAAAAAAAGCAGAGCAACAAATGACAAATACAATCATTTAGTAAACTATAAGGCAAGGGTCCTGTCTTTAAGCCCTTAATTTTTCGAAAAAAAAGAAACTTTTTATATGTTAAAAATCATTCGATCTGCTAAGCAGTTGGAGTTAACCTCAAATGGTGAAAAAGACGGTAAAGAATTAGGATTATAACATGTTAAGGATCAGGCTCCTTCTGTTGAGGTATACCTCAACTTATTTATGTTGAGGTATACCCTGTTGGGACCCACACGAGTCGTTTTGTATTGATCCGAACCGTTCAATTTTTACATCTCCATAGATAGATCATCCTTATAAAAAATTAGCCAAATCGAAAATCATTTGCCTATCTAACTTTGATCAAATAAATGGACGAACCAAATATTTTTGATGAAACCGTCCATTTGTTTTATCAAAGTTGGATAGGTAAATGATTTCCGATTTGGCTAATTTTTTGCAAGAATGATCTATCAATGAAGATGATCTTTACGAACGGTTCGGATCGACACAAAACGACTCGTGTGGGCCCCAACAAGGTCATACCTCAACATAAATAAGTTGAGATATACCTCAACAGAAGGAGCCTGTGTTAAGGATTTGACACCTCAAATGTAACAAAAACATAGTCATTCTACTTAATAATAAATTACAGTTTGACATGTATAAATTTTTTTCTTTTTCTAATGGTTGATTCATGTACGTTTGTTATATTGTGATTTACATACATCATATAAGGAACCAATTAAACAATGTTCTCTTTCAAATGATTTTTTTCAATTTACCATATATTTATACATATTAAAAAATTGCTAGTGTACTGGAAGAAAAGAAATGTACAGAAACAAAGGACTCTGCATCACCATAAAGAAGGAAATATTAGAGAAAGCAAATATCGTGTTGGATTACAAACTGGAAGTGTCAATATATATATACCAACTGCTTAATAATCTTAGCTAAGAAAATAATCATGATTTTCATTGTTGTCACATTAATGGTAATTCACAAACGAAAACTAGCTAGTAGAAGATATTAATCTTAAGATTCAAGATGTGTTCTATAACTTTTTTTTTTTTTTTTTTTTATTGAACCTTTAAAATAAGGGCAAATGATCATTTTGGTCTGTGTAGTTTTTTGTGGTTGTTTCAATTTTTCAATTCAGTCCTTAATTATAGTTTACATTTTGTTACAAAAACAACCAATTTTAGATTGTAAAATTCTTGCTTTTATCAAGCGGGATTGCAATTATACAAATTTTATGATTGTTTTGCTGTTAAACTCTTAAAGGCTAACAATGTATGTGGTTTTCACATAAAAATTCTAGGGTAAATTACAATTATATACCTCAATTATACAGCACTTTTTAATTTGGCACCTCAAATTCAAAAAGTTGTATTAAGGTACACTAACTACTAAACCGTATCAAGTAGGTACCTCTATTAGTCTAGCCCTCAAAAAGACCGTTATCTGATGACGTGATACACCACTAAAAGACTTAATTTCAATTTAGTACTTCAATTTTACCATGTTTTTCAAGTTCATACCTCAAATTAAAAAATTAAAAATAAATAAATGTTTTCCAGTTTTTATCTCAACTTCACCCCAACTTTTTACCCATCAAATCTTCACCAAAAATCAACAATCTTATACTCTTTTTGAAGCTATGAATCTCCTCTTTATAACCATATAGAAATAATTCAAAAAGGAGCTATGAAACGCGAGATAAGTAGTCACAAATTAGGCTACCCGAAATTGCCAATTTGTTTGAAAAATTTGGAGGTACTAAATTCAAATGAAGCATTTTAGTGGTGTGTCACGTCATCAGATAACGGCCTTTTTGATAGCCAGACTAACAGAGGTACCTAACTGACACGGTTTTATAATTGGGGTACCTTAATGCAACTTTTTGAACTTGAGATACTAAGTTGAAAAGTGGTGTATAGTTGAGGTATATAATTATAATTAACTCTTAAATTATTATTCTTAATCAAACATGTTACGAATTTATTTCAATTCATATAAAGAAAAACAAGCACAAACAACACAAACCACAGCCAAAGAAAAAAAAAAAAAAGTAATTTAAGCACACATAAATTTAGCGTGGTTCACTCCATCGATTGATAATTTAGGACCAGGATTCCCTACCCATTTGCTTACTGATTTTCCTACCATATTTTAATGTTTATGGGGTTGTTATGTCTTTTCGATCACTGTGGAGGAACAAAAAATCCTCAAAGATTTCAAGAGCACTCAAGTGTACGTTTACCTCACAGTCACATTCAGGGTTTAATCTTACAAAAATGTAGTCTCCTATAGTCTTATTTGTAGTGCTTAAGATTTAGGTTACAATTAAGGGCAATTTACAAATCAAAATATATGAAAAAAAAAATTAAAAAAGCTACAGCCAACTTAAAAAAAGCCCAGTCATCGATCGATCTTGGTCAATTTAGATAGATTGTGGTAAAAGAACATATTCAAGTATGGGGCCACCCATAAGAAAACTTTGAATTCGAGACTTATGTGAGATCGATCCAACAAGCAAGGATCGATCCCTCCAAACTTTCTGCTGCAATACTCCAAAACCTTCATAAAAAACATCTTTCCCCCTTGAATTTGTATCCATACCCCCAACAAAACAAAACAAGTTGATTAATATTTCAAAGATAATTGGATTAAATAAAATTATCTTAAGCAAATATAAAATATACAAATAAAGCAGACAATATTTGTTTGCTTGCTCACTCACTCACTCACTCACTCACATGGAATCTGTCTCTCTCAAGCTTATGCTCTGCACTCTGCCTTGTCGTTGTCGGTTTGCCCTTTTTAAGTCACCACAGAAACTTAAAAACATATTCAGATCTTAATACTGCTTTTTAAAAATTAAACTACAATTACAATTACACATAAAATTAAGCAGCAACAGCCCGAAATCTTGGGAACGAAACGAAACCGATAACTTACACCAACCCTATATGTCGGCCGAATCATCATCATCAAATCAACAAGTGCTCAGTGGGTTCCCGCAAAGACAATCATTGTTGGTAAACGACGACGCTTCAAGATGATCGAACGGCGTGCCCAAAGGAATGGACCCACAGAGGTGGTTGTGGCTCACATCCAAGTGTCCGATATATTTGGCCGACGAAAGCGAAGCGGGTATCGGACCCTTCAAATTATTGTACGACAAATCCAACGCCATAAAATACGAGTTTCCGTGAAAAACGTCCGGTATGTTACCTTCAATACCATTTCGGCTCAAGTTCAAAATACCCAACCCGCGATTGCTAATTAGGGTCGGAGGTATTTGACCCGAAATCTTGTTACCGTCCAAATTAAGCGTTGAGAGAACCCGCATTTTTCCGAGACGGTCCGGAATCGAACCCGAGATCTGGTTCCTGGACAAGTCCAAGTCAGCTAACCGGTTCATGCTGCCGATTGACGGGGGTATTGAACCGGTAAGTTGGTTTCGGCTCAGTAAAGCCCGGCTCAGCATCCCGAGTTTACCAAAATCGGCCGGCATTTCCCCCGAGATTTTGTTGTTGCTGAGGTCCAAGTGCATTAACCCGGAAAGCTTAACGATACTTGCCGGAATCCCACCGGAGATCTGGTTATCGGCGAAGTTAAGGACTGTGAGCATGCGGAGGTTTCCGATATCGGCCGGAATCTGGCCGGAGATCTTGTTTCCGACAAGGTCGAGGACTCGGAGCAAGGAGAGGGAGGTGAGGCATTGGGGGATCTCGCCGGCGATTCCCTTCCAGTCGGCGATGATGAGGGTGGTGAGTCGGTCGAGGTTGCAGATTTCGGGGGAGATGGAGCCGGTCATGAACCCGGACTGACCCGATTTGGTTAAAATGGGGTCCTCGGACTCGCCTCGGAGATTAATGTCGACGACTCGGAGAGTTTCGGGGTCGCAGCTGACGCCGTACCAGTTTACGCAGCAGTCGGTTCCGGCGGCCCACGTGTTGAAGAGGCCCAAGGAGGAGGAGTCGGTGAGTGAGGCCTTAAGGGATAACAGTGCGGCCTGGTCTGATGGTGAGCAGGACAAAACAGTACCAGTACTCCACAGGACTGCACTAATTAGTACTGTCCATGATATTAACAGAGCCCTCATTCCCATGGTTTGTGAGAGAGTACAGAAGAAGAGAGAGAGAGATGGGAGATGGGAGATGGGAGATGGGAGATGGGAGATGGGAGATGGGAGATGGGAGATGGGTTTGGAAGTTGATGGAGGTTGGGGTTATATATATGTGTACAAGGCTTTTAAAGCTGCCATTGCCTCACTGAGTCACTGTGCATGTGATAAGAGTTTAAGGCTGTACTAGTAATTAATCGAATATGGCTTTTGCTGTTTTGCAATTTGCACATGCATATGCTCTTCTTAACACATGCATGCACATAATACAGTTTAGGGCTTTATGATTGTGAATCCCATGGAATAATACCCCTGTTTTACGCTGAAATGACTAATTATTTATAAGGATCTCAAGCATTTAAAATTTATTATAAAATCTGTATGCAAATACTTTTTATACGTTAAGAACAACTTTACACGTACACCCATAGTGTTTGGATGCTCTATTTTACTTCGACACCTGTTGAGTGTCGGTCACAAAGCTACGCACTAAACCTTAAAATTTTCAATATTTTTAAGAGTTCTTAAGGATGTTTGAGGCATTCTGGATAATATTATAAGCAGTACTTCTATCTCTTTGAGTGTTTACACTCAAAATTTATTAGTTTATAATTTTGAAAATTGCAGAAGCTCAATAGATCGAAGTGTTAATCGCACTAGCCTTTAATTATAAACTGAATTATTATTTTTACATTATAAAGACCATTACCCCTTTTTGTGTGGTCAAGATATGTGAGCTGAGGTATAGTTCGAGATAAATGTATAATAATCTCTCTAAATAAGAAAATGTTGGTTTTCTAATTTCTGGACAAGAAAATATCTTGGATAGGTCTTAGTTTTTTTTTTTTTTTAGTAATTGAGGATGTCTTAAGCCAGCTTTCGCACACCATACTAATTCTTTGGGATGGTCAAAAAAAGGTAATTTACGCCGGGCCTAAGAGATTCACAAAAGATTTTACCTCCCTTACTGCTTGGCTCTAAAGGTCAAATTGGAGACTTGAACTTGAGTGCTTGGGTTTACAGCTACATCTCCGAACCAACGTACAACTCCAACACAGTTAGTACGCCTTAGTTTTTGGTTTGGGTGATTTTGATCATTAAACCCTTACTAAAGCAGTTGTTCTCTTTGTGTAAAATTAAAACTCGCCCATGTGACCATGTCCAAGTGATTTTCCTCAAATAGTTTGTTCCTATCCAAACAAAAGGCCAGGATGTACTTACTGGGAGGGTTGGCTCATAAGCAACCATAGCTAAAGACATAGGGGGCCCTTCTCTGTTGGCCTTTTGCTATTTTCTTCCTTCCTATTCAAAAGACATCTTTAAAACAGAACTGCAAGTTTTCACTACTTAGCAATAGCATGATGAATCAAATATATCCCTACCATGATCTCCAAATTAAATTTCAAGTTCAATGATTGAAGGCCTTCCTTTCCTAATTTTATTTTGTTTTTGTCCCTTCCAAAATTATATCATCATCAACCAATTAGGGAATTTAGTATACATCTCATCATCTTAATTATTGATTTCTGACACCGACATAGAAGTTTTCTGCAAAATCATAATGGTTTTCTTTCGGTTGCTAATAATAAGCATAATGGTTTTACTTTGTTAATTACATGTCCCCATTTAATTTCCAAACGATACAATCATTGTTTAAAGAGCAAAAGACCAATTTTTGTGTATAGTTTGGTCCATATTTTAATTTCGTCTTTGTTGTTTTAATTTTTTCAATTAAATCTTTATACATAGTTTTAATTTTTTTACAATCAATTTCAAAACAATAATGCTAATTGTCCCACATTTTTTTTTTCCACATTTTCATCTCACCTAATGTGTCATTACTTCACTGGAAGGGTATTTTCTTTTTCTTTTTTAAGTTTTATTTTTTAATTTTTAGTGTCCAATGTATGAATGCCATGTAAGATGGTATGAAATTGTGGTATAAAAATGTGGTAAGTGTAGTATTACTGATTTCAAAATTAATATTTTGTCCAAATTTTAGATATAATTTTGAGTTAATTACAATTATATACCTCAACTATACACCACTTTTTAACTTAGTACCTCAAGTTCAAAAAGTTGTATTAATGACGTGACACACCACTAAAATGCTTCATTTCAATTTAATACTTCAACTTTACCATGTTTTTCAAGTTCATACCTCAAGTTTAAAAACTTGCAAATAAATAAATGTTTTCCAGTTTTTATCTAAACTTCGTCACAGCTTTTGACCCATCAAATCTCCACCAAAATTATCAATCTTATACTCATTTTGAAGCTATGAATCTCCTCTTTACAACTATATAAAACTCATGCAAAAAGGAGTTATGAAACCCGAGAAAATTGGTCACAAAGTAGGCTTCCCGAAACTACTAAATTTTCCAAACAAATTGGCAATTTCAGGTAGCCTAATTTTTGATTACTTATCTCGCGTTTTATAGCTCCTTTTTGAGTTATTTCTATATGGTTATAAAAAGAAAATTCATAGCTTCAAAATGAGTATAAGATTGTTGATTTTGGTGAAGATTTGATGGGTAAAAAGTTGGGGTGAATTTGAGATAAAAACTGGAAAAAATTTATTTATTTGTAAATTTTTTAATTTGAGGTATGAACTTGAAAAACATGGTAAAGTTGAGGTACTAAATTGAAATTAAGTCTTTTAGTGGTGTGCCGCGTCATCATATAACGGTCTTTTTGACGGCTAGACTAACAGAGGTACCTACTTGACACGGTTTAGTAGTTAGTGTACCTTAATGCAACTTTTTGAATTTGAGGTACTAAATTGAAAAGTGGTGTATAATTGAGGTATATAATTGTAATTTATCCATAATTTCATATCATAACATAAAGAATAGTAAGAGAGAAAATTATCATATTTCGTAAAACTATATTATCAAAATAATATAATTAAAGAGTGAGCGAGTGAGTGAGAAGAAAAATTATTATACGTTGCGCACGGTCACATATAATAATTTCTCGAGTGAAAAAGAGTAACAAATTAAGTTGGTTTGTAATTGAATATTAATGAAAATTCCTATGACCACAATAGTTTTGAGAATTCTTACTTATATAGTTATATGCTCTAATTATTATATTAAATTTTTAGATTTCAGCTGATATGACAGTATTCATTTATTCATATTTGAATCCACTCTAAAATTCATTTATTTAAGAAAAAAATGTAATTTTTTATATACAATTCCCCTATCTACTTTTCACTTTGAAGCTGTGTTATAGCTTTAACTTTTGAGTTCAAAAAAGAAAATTCCACGTGAAAACCATCATAAGTTTCACACAAACAGATTTGTGAAGTTAGTGGGAAAAGATTTCCAACCATATCTTTGTAATGTATGAATAATGGAAATAGGATATGGTTGATATGACTCGGAAAGTTAGGTGTTACAGAAATCTCAAAGCTGAAAAGGTTTCTATCTTTTATTCTTGATATATTAAAAACAAAACAAAAAGAGGAAAACTAAAAAATAAAAAGTCTTTGCCAGCTTTAGAACAGAAAACAAGGCATTTATAATAGCACATTACTTTACTCAATAATCAATATCCAGGCAGTAAATCAACATATGTAGGGTAGGTACCGGGCATTAAATCCCTCGTATGTTTTCAACCCTATTAAATGCATTTATCTTTTTGGTAATAATTAATACATATATCTTGAGAATCATTGGTAATAATTAATACATTTATTTCCTATCTTCAATTGATTTGATTACTAAGATTTTTTTTTCTTTTTTTATACTATGACTAAGAATTAAGAATTAAGCATTAAGAAAAGTCACAGCACAATCAAACATTTCCAAAGAATGTTGTCACTAAAGAATTTTTAATTAAAGACTCATGAATTACATTATTACAAGTTTACATACATGAGCAACACCAAATTCGCGTTTTTTTTTTTTTCTTGCAAATGAAATGAAATCTTTTATCTATCACATCTCTTATCACGAAAACTGACGCATAAATCTTAGTAAACTTGTGAGGGATAAATATTATACCACAAGAAGAGTCCCATTCTTTTTGCATGTTTTTTAGGAGAAAATTTTTTATAGGACTGTCCTAAATGTTTGATGTGTCTCTATCATTACGTGACTCATCATATAATGAAAGAAATAAACCCAATTGACGTATAGGGCTGTCTCATAAACTTTCTATGTTTCAAATATATACAGAAGCATACACCAAATAAAATTTGCAATTGAGATGATCACAGGCCAAACATGGTGACCCTTTGCGGTGTGCATTATTAACTTGCTAGCATTTATGCAGCGTTGAGCATATTGCAGAAGTTCCCACTACTCAAAGGCAGAGGTCAGAGTCTCATACAGCACAGCAATACATATGCACATTCAATTTCCAGACTGACACTGCCCCCACTTCACAGCACACACAGTTATCCCGCGGCGCATGTTAGCAAAGACCAGTCTGGTTTTGCTAGCATGCGCGAGTTTGCCCCCACCAACCTTAGCCCATAAGGGGCAAAGACCAGTCTGGATTCCCAGAGGCCAAAATGGAAAACTGAAAGGACTTCGGCTCCCAGCCTCCCAATATTCAATACCACAGTCTATAACTGATCAGTTTTCCCAATCCTATGCGGCTATGCTTCTGCATAAATGAATTCTAAATTTTTTTTTCTTTTGACTTACTGGACTTATAATGAGGCATACAACCCCCTTTTTACATACTTCAATTACTTTCAAACACCCCTAGTTTTCCATTTCATATCATTCGATCAAGGAATTTTTTCGTATGACGGTCATATGTGATATCCTCTTACAAAGTCACATATGCCGTCACATACAAAAATTTTCTCTATTGGATAATCATTTGAATAAACATTTCTTGGGCTAGCAAAGAGGTTGTGCAGTGGGGTTCAATTTCCTAGGACACTTAAACTCATATTAAATAACTACTACCAATTTTTTAGACCATGGTTTCGACTTTCGAATTGGGGATGGGTTGGGGATAGGGTACTAATATGCATATAAATTAACATGGAAAATGAATAAGAAAAAGAGGTGCAAAAGGTTGAATCCCACCTCTTGTAGATGGGAAATAAAATCAGTGAAAATGTCATTCCCATCTAGCACATAGGATTTCATCATCACATAAAATGTCTAGTTTATAACTGCATAAATGCAATTTACTTCTAGTATTGTTTGAATTCATTATTTGACCAGCGAGTGTTAATACCCCCCATCCAAATTTGACAAACTGTCCACCAAAGTAAAAGAGAGGAACTGGTGATGCCGCAGCACATCCAAGATTCTAATTGTAAGAGACTTATTTGTAACCTAAGCATACTCATTACGTATTTTCAAGGCTATATATCTAGAGGCACACACTAAACAGCAAAGCTAAAGATAGTCTCATAAGTAATACATGAGCAAAATATAAGACAAGCTCAAATGCACACCTAATTTACTTGATGGGCAAGTAGTTCAAGAGAGGAACTGGTGATACCGCAGCACATCCAAGATTCTAAATGTAAAAGACTTATTTTTAACCTAAGCATACTCATGATTATGTATTTCCAAGGCTATATATCTAGAGGCACACACAAAACAGTAAAGCTAAGGATAGTCTCATAAGTAATACATGAGCGAACTATAAGACAATTTCAAATGCACACTACTTTTGTTTGATGGGGCAAGTAGTTCAAGAGGTTTTTTCCGGCCCAAATAACAGCCCAGCAGCACTTACAACAAAAAAACCCACAAACTAAAGTAGGAAAACAACAAGGCAACGAAACAGATCAAGATACACCCCCAAAATGAACATCAGGAAGAGCCCTAGTTCAACAAAAACCCCAAAACAGAAGTAGTTCGTGAGTTTTAGAAGGATAAAGATATCTTGATCAAGATAATCAAATTGAAGAGACATCAAGGGTCATAATACAAGAGTATTCACATCATTGAGACATAGGGTATGGATACTAGTAATGATTAAAGCAAAAAATTGTATGCTATATAATATTGGAAATAAGGAGAGTGAAAGATAAAGTACCAAGAATTTCCTTTATATACATAAAATAGTGCATGATTACCAAAATGATATATTAACATTCTTGTATGAAAACCTACATTACACTTGAGGATCTAAACTCCAATCCATGAACCATAAATTTTGAATTGTTGCATGACAATGAAATCAATCACATCCAATTACTCCCACTAGCATGACGAGGTGTGGGGACAGAGAGATAATTTGGAACCTTACAACAAATTGAACTGTTGTTAAGCAATCCCAAGGATCCTTTTTCCTTTTCCCTACCATCTAATTCAATAATTAAAGGAAGCTGTTGCGACACATAATCAGAACAAAAAAAAAAAATTCAACTAAAGAAACTTCACAAAAGACAACTATTTCCTACCAAACATCTATGCATAATGTTTGATTCTTAACTTAGAATATCTACCAGAGAGTTTATTTTCCCTAAATCGGGACTTAGAATTCTAATACTGTGCCATGTAATATTGGATACACAAAAGGAGGTAAAATTATGAAACTATTCTTTCAAGAATAAACAAATGTATGGGAAAAGTGTTATTTGACAAATACAGGATCTATCCTCAGTATGGCTCCTCTTTACCTTTTTGGTGATATTCCTTGTTTTAGTCCTTTAAGACCAAGAAGTTGGAATATGAAATTAACTATCAATACAAACCATAGCTCTATAAAAAAATAAATGAATACAAAATTTCTCAATATCACATTTCAGATTCAAATCCAATATTCCAAAATCCTTCCGGAGTCAGAGGGGGAACATACCTATACCGATGTCGAGAAACACCTTCATGATGCTCACAGCGGAAACTATTCTTATTATTAGTAGTGTCCTTGCCATCATCATTTGGAATAACAGCATCATAGAACTTTTTGCACTGCTTGCATTCAACTCCTTTCAACTTTTCCCGCTCAGCTTTTTTTCTTACAGGTTCCAAAAACTTGAAACCATTTTTGCCAGCCCCTGGAACTGGGATCTGCTGCTTCTGTGGCCTAGGATCAGCATTCACATCCTGTGTTTCATCATCTGAGTTATCTAACTTCATGCCATTTGGAACTGGAACTGGACGATCAGGAACTACTTCCTTCAAGGCTTTATTTAAGTTTCCTCTGATGTTCTCAAGTGGGGTATCAAGAAAATCATCGTGCGGGTCAGGTCCACCTTGGCCTTGACGAGACCTAGTGTCTATCCAGCAGGATGCAGGCCGCTTTCTACCAGCTACTGGGGCAGATTTAACAGCAGAAGGACATTTTGGCACATCGGGGAAAATGGAAGTAGGAGAGACAGGACTAATCGTTTGAATTGGTATTCCTCCTTTCTCATCCTCCAAGTTATTGTTAAAACTGATTTCATTCTGCGCTTTTTTTGTGTAACAAGCAGCTGCAGAAGTATATTGATTTTTGTCTTCAAGATATACAATTTTTGCAATATATGAACTAATTAAAAAACGGATACCAGCAAACAAAATCACAATGGAAAAAACCGACCATATTCTAAAGTAAGTACATGCCTACTATTAGCCTATTAACATTACCATAGAAGTACAAAACCAACAAAAGTTCTTAAACGTAAAAGACAAAACTCATACTTCAAATCAGCCATCAAATATCATCTAGAGAAACTATATTTAGCAGATCACCCTGAATTATAGTAATAATATATATTTTCTTACAGCCTATTTATATTTGATTTGAGGAAAAAAGGAATAAAGAAGCAAACAAGAAAAAAGTAAAAGCATCATACCAGGGGAAGTTGATGGATTCTGATTATTTCTCAATGAATCACTTCCATCTTCTAACTTATGTTGGGGGAGCATATTCTCCCTGGTAAGACCAAGCTTTGTGCAGAGATAATTGTACTGAGATTTCAGTTTTTTGTAAGCATCAGTACGATCCGTACTCTTCTTCCTCTCAGCCAGTAAATCTGAGGTTATTGATTCAATCTGTTTCCGTAACTTTTCACATGAATCACGTCCTTTGGTCACTTCACTGACCCTGCCTCTAAGATCCAACTGTAGCTCATTAACTTTCTCCTCTAAACCAGTCACTTTGGCCAGAAGCAGTTTTTTCTCTTTTGCACAATCCTCCACTTCTTCATTCTTAGTTAGAAGCTCCTTTTGGAGATGGCCATGTTCCAATTTGGCCAGAAGTTGTTTTTTCTCTTCTTCTTGGTCATTCAAAAGCTTTTCATTGTTCATGATCTCGGAAGCCAGTGACTCAATCTTTCTAAATAAATTTTCTCTAAGCTCATTTCCCTTGGCTTCTTGTTCAATCTTTTCTCTGAGCTGCTCTTGGACTTCATCAACTCTTTTATCAAGATCACTCAGTTTGGAGAGAAGCACATTTCTACTTTCTTCATTTTCTTTCAGTTGTTTTTCCTTATTCACAATGATAGAGTCTTTCGATTGAACCTCTTGGAGCAACCGACTGTGCAGTTCCATTCCCTCCTCGACTTCCTCAGACTTCTGCTTAAGCTTTCGTTCAAGCTCATTACCTTTGAGTTGTGTACTTTTCAGTTCTACAAGCAGTTGGTTCATCTTCTCTTCGTGCTCCTTGGATGGGTTTTCCTTGTCAAGCTCAAGTGAGCGGTTCTCTTCAAGGGTTTGTTGCTTTTCGACCCGAAGTGTTTCAATTTGAAGTAAGAGATTATTTTCCTTGTCTTTCCTTTCACTTTCAAATTTCTGGTGGCTTTTAGTCTTGGATTGGAAATATGGGTAGAGCTGACTGCAGAAAACATATTCAATCTGGGAAATCCTGTCTTTCGCTTCTTGAATGGTGGCAACCAGTAGAGTACTAAGCCCAGAGACATAGTCGAAATCATCACATTCACTATCAATGGGGTCACACCCTATTTTGGGAGAGTCCATCTCTGAGTTCTGACATAACAAATAAAAATCATAAAACAAAAATAAATAAATAAAATGTATAAAAAACATAACAAACCCACAAATATGATGATTCAGTGACCGTCTATGAAATTCAGCATAGTAAATAGCAATGCTAAGAAACCTTAAAGGATCAGCCAAAGCAAATGCAATTTCACATAAAGCTCGGCATACAATGAAAAGAATTATTGCAGCTCAAGAGTCAAAATGAGTAATATAATCAATAAATCGAATCAGAGAGATCATTACGGCTCTGTTTGGTAGCATAAATTTTGAGGTCGACACATCCAATTTCGAATTCACGATTTCAAATTTGTTTTGGCTGATCGTCAGAAAGAACAAAATCCACCTGCCTCAGGCCCTCAAGCCTCAAGCCCGCGTATGCCCTAACGCTAACAGTCCGATTCAGATTGCCCTCTTTCTCTGCAATCCCTAATTTCTACAAAATGAATTATGAAAATAGAAAAATAGAGAGTAAGAAAGAAGTTACCTCACTGGAAGTTATCTCTATCTCTCTACGAAACTACAACGCAGAACTTAACTCTCTCTCTCTCTCTCTCTCTCTCTCTCTCTCTCTCTCTCTCTCTCTCTCTCTCTCTCTCACATTCACTCTCTGTGTGTCTTGTGCTCAGCAACTTGAAGGTTTTGGGACGTGTTTGGGTGCGAGGATATCTGAAGCAAGTTGGAGTACTGGCGGGACATTATACTTTGTTTCAAACAAGCTTAGCGCGCACGATTGCTAGTTTCAGTGCTGTAAACTGTAAACTGTAAACTGTAAAAGTGGAATACAAGTGAGAACAAGCTTAGCAGGACCTATTGTAAAAAAGAGGATTCGGATTTACTATCAAAGAATTATGCTTTTTAGGATCTACTACCAAACTTCTAATTTAGGACAAAGCTTTCTCTTTTATTTCCTTGGTCTCCTTGCCGCTTTATGGAGTGATCCATGCTTTTTTGAATTGTGGAGAAACTTTGCTTGTGAAGTCGCGTGATTATTTTGCTTTTCCAAAATTGGATGCATATGCGTGGTCCATTTTTTGCTAAAGAATCAAGTTGTGTTGATAAGGTTCCTGCTGATGGATGCTTAATTATTGCTTAAGTCTGTAGATGAAAATATGCTTCCCTACTGTAAAGGTGAAGAGACACAATATTCTTGCTTGAAGTGACTATGTTTCCATTATGTTTTCAATATTGTGGAGTTCCTCATCTATAAGATTATTCCAGAATTGAGCATCGCTCGCTTCTACTTGCTCTATGTCTTCTAATTTTTCTTTTAATGACTCAAAAGTTTCTTTAGCTTCTATGCTCATATGGAGTATGGGTCCAAAGGGACTGGTAAAAATTTTCTCCTTCTTGCTATAAAAACTAATATTATTATCTTCTCTTATCAGTGTTAAATGAGGACGAGTAGCATCAAATCTATCAAAATCACAAATTTGTGCTCCTCTGAATCTCCTTATATGCTCGATTGTAGGAGTCCATCTATAACTTGGAATAGGTGAAATAAAATAACTGCTTTCATCAAAGATGCTATATGATATGCTTCATTGTGGACGTGGTCTGGAAACCACTCTTGAGGTATGCTCAAGAATGAGATGCTGACATTGAGCCACTTATCTAGATAGACGTCTGCAAAATACTGGAACTTAAGAGAAAAATGTTGGAGATTGTCCTGTCTTGAAATAAGTAAGTCACTAAAATAACCAAAATTAGATAATAATTTTGGTGTTACTAGGACTATTTCCTTCTTTCCTTTGTGCTTGTAACTAAAATGTCATAGCTCAATGTCTTGTAAATTAATGCGAGCCAATGCCATGCTGATGTAAGTATGAATAAAGTCACATGAATCCGGCTTTACACAAAAACAGGGTGGAAAAACCTGAGTGGTAATATCCATTCTTGGTTTTGGATCTGTGATGCTCTGGTACAGTGCTATCTATAACTCTAGCTGTGATGCTGTTGCTGCTTCTGAATATCCTTCAAATATCTTTTGCTGGATGTGGGAAGGAAGTTGCTAAATTCTTGCTCCAAGTGATGTGAAGTCATCTCCTATGATCTTTGCTGCTAGAACTAGCTCATTAGCCTTTTCTGATATATGCTTATTAGTTGTTTAAGTTGCCTCAAAAACCTGCTGAACTGATAGATTATTACTAGTACTGGGCTCAATAGCCTCTTGTTGTATAGTACTTAGATGCTGAAGTTGTTGAGCTAGTGGTGCAATGACTATATGCTGAAACTGTTGTGCTATTAAATCTTGGTTTTGTATATTTAAAATACAAAAATGCTTTATGATACTATCATGCTCTCTAGTAAGGGTTTCAAAACAACTTTGTAATTTTTGATGAGTAAAATTATAACTAAGAAATTATTGCTCAAGTGCTCTAATGCGTTTTTCATGTGCTATTCTAAAAGGTCCTTCTCTAGGTTTGGGGCACGTGGTGCACGTGGCGTTAGCTAGTAGTGGTGCTGGTAGTGGTGCACGTGGCATTCCACTTGCTTTATTATGTAGTGGTGCTGATGGCGCTCCACTCCTTACTATACTGTTGTATAGTGGTACATATGGCATCACACTTGCTCTGATATTATTATTTGTTCGCATAATGTCTCTATTTGCATGTGCTCAGCTAGAGGATGGTTTAAAGAAATACATACCTATCATCATTGAATGATGCGAGAAAGGATATCCGCTAGTGTATTATTTGAACCTTTAATATGTTCAAATGTTGGTTTAAATCATCTTCCTGTAATTGTATCAACAAATAAAACTCATCTTCTGGCTGCTTGCTTGTTAGTCTTAATTTTATTATAATCAAACACTATATTTTGGCAATCAGTACGAATTGTAAATACTTCATTATGTAAATATAAAGCAAATACTTCTATTGAATTAATAATTCCTAAGATTTCTAAATCAATTGCTGGTAATCTAGCTTGCGCGCTGTTCTCCAAATTTACCTGATGCATACCTGCATATTTGCTCTTCTGACTTTGGTGATTCTTTACGATTTTTCTGATATAAAATTCATGCCCAACCTATTGTTAATGCATCTATTTCAACTATTTTATAACTATTTTCTAATGGTAAAGCTAAAGATTGTAACTTAGTTATTTCTTTCTTAATTTCTTGAACTATTTTAATATATTTACTATTAAAATACCTTTGACCAGTTTTACTGGTTTTAATATGCAATATTGCTATTTTTCTTCCAAAATTAGAAATATAATTTCTAGCGTAATTTAATAATCCTAAAAATGCTTGTAGTTGCTTTTTATCTTCTAATTTATCAGGGAATTCTAAAACTTTCTTTGCTATATGCTCTTGTAATTGAATTGTTCCTGACTTGATGTACATGCCTAAGAATTCTATATCTTGTTTTTCCATTTCTATCTTATTTTTGCTGATAATTATACCATGATTAATGAATTCTTGTAAAATTATTTCTAAATGTTTTCTATGTTCATTTTTATTTTTGCTATGAATAAGTATATCATCTACATATACACTGCAAAAAGAGTCATATTTCTTAAATATATGTTCCATCTTTCTTTGAAAAAAGGATGGTGCATTCTGTAAACCGAATGACATGACAAAACACTCAAAATGTCCTTCAGAACAAGTAAATGTTGTTCATTCTATTGACTCTGGTGCTAGTCTAATTTGCCAAAATCCTGATTTACAATCAAATTTACTAAAATATTTGCTAATTTGTATTTTATTTATTAATTCATCTTTATTTGGTACTTTATAACTATCTTCGTATGTATTATCATTTAATCTCCTATAATTATATACTATTCTAGCTTTGCCTCTTTTCTGCTCTAAATGTTTTATAACTATGAAAGCTGGTGACCTATGCCTAGACTTTGAAGGTCTTATTACTTTTAAATTTAATAATTCTCTAATTTGTTGCTCAAATTCTTGTTTGTCCATGAGATTACATGGACAATCTGCTGTCTTAATTGTTAAGTCTGGATCTATGATATCTAATTTTGCTATTATCTTATTTTTATTCCAATGCTTTTGAGGATCTTCTCCTATAATCCTAGTTTGTTCTGTTAATTGTAAAAACTCTTCTAATGTTTTTGGTCTATCTAGGGATAATATTTCTAGTGGTATTATTTGTCCTAATGTTGGGTATGAATGCTCAAATATTATTTCATCAAATTCTTCTATTTGTTCAGTGATTTCTTCTATATCTTTTATTTGTGGTTTTTCTAAGTCTAAACTAATGCTATGGTGTGTATTAGGAGGATTACTCTGATCTGTTGTTGTTATTCCTTTCTTAAATAATGTTATTCCTAAAAGTGTGTATAGAAATCCACCTTGTAGACTTTTTAAAAAATTTAATCCTAAAATAAATGGATATGAACCTATGGGTGATAGCAAGGTCATTGGTAATGTAAATTAATGTCCTTCTATCCTAATAGGTATATTGCTTATGTAATGTGTTAATCTCACTGGTTCTGTATTAAATTGTATTACTTTTGCTGGTCTAACTAATTTTTGTCTATATTGCTCTGAGACTAAGTTTTCTTTCATAATACATTTTGTACTACCAATATCTATCATTGATATAGTTATATTCTCTTTTCTTTTGAAAAATCTATTTCACAATTAATTATAAGTAATTGTTAAATTCCTAGTTTATATGGGTTTACTTGTAATTTATAGGAATAGATTTATTTGCTATTTAGACCCTCACTTGTATAGGTATAAACACCTTATGTGATTAATATTAATATACTGAATATGATTAAACCCTAAACACATTCTTTGAGATGGTATCAGAGCCACCCAAAATCCTACTCGTCTGCCTTAGGTTTTTGGTGGTGTGTTAGGGTTGATCTTGATCTGAGATTTTTTTCCTTTGCAATCATGCTTTGGTTGGAGTTCCTTGCATGAGAACCTCTGTGTGAATCCTTGCTGCTGCGTGACACACTTGCTGCTGCTGTGTGCGTGAATCCTTGCTGCTGCATGACACCCTGCTGCTGCTGCGTGAACCCTTTCCTTGTTGCGTGATCAGCCGTTGCGTGACCTACTGTGTATCTTGCTATTCACTACGCTCTTGTTGCTCACTCGATCATTATTCCGTTGCGATTCTTCTGTTCTTAATTTGTTCCATTGCTACAGATTTTTTTTATTCCGTTGCTCTTCCTTTGATTCTTGTTCTGCTGCTACAAGTTTGTTTTTTGGGTATCATGGCTGACTCTTCCAAGATTGATGGCAAGAAGGCTGAATTGAGTACTCTTCCTACACTTCATCCGGTTACTTTTAATGACTCAGTAATCACACCAGAAAAGCTTGATGGCACAAACTGTGGTGAGTGGGCTTTAAATGCACAGAATAAGATCCGAGGCCGGAAGCGCTGGGGTTTAGTTTCAGGTTCTCATCCTATGCCTACGGATCGTGATTCACCTGAATTTGAGGCCTAGGAGGATGAAAATTGCATGGTTAAGTCTTGGCTCTTGGATGCAATGACCAAGGATGTGCGTTCCTTGTTCATTCGGATGGCTACTGCCAAGGAGATATGGGATGCTCTCAAGAGGCAGTATTCTTTGAGTCATGATGGTTCCAAGGCTTATTCACTCCATTGTCAGGTTATCTCCACTCGTCAAAATGGTCGAACTATTATTGAATATTATGGTATATTGCAAAAACTTTGGCAGGAGGTGGATGCAATTCAACCTTGTCCTATGGAATGTTCCAGAGATATTGGGTTGTATAATGATGTTGTTAGTGCTAATCAGCTATATGTTTTTTTGGCTGGACTTGATCCACATTTGAATAGTGTTAGAAGGAGAATTCTTGCTACCTCTCCTTTGCCTGATCTTCGCACTACCTATGCTACAGTGTGTGCTGAGGCTAATTGCCAGGATATCATGCTTGGTGGTCCTACTAATACTAGTATGGCCATGGTGGCCAGACCCTTAGGTGGTAACCAGTTCGGTTCTAGAAAGAATGAGACGCGAAAATGTACTCATTGTAATGGTACCACATGAGTTTTCAACTTCATGGGTATCCGAAATGGCATCCGAAAGGCATGAAGGCATCTCCAGGGGACTCTTCCTTTAAGGCAACCCAACCGGCTCCTAAGGGCAATTTGGTCAATACTTCTATTTTTGCTGCCAAGTCAAGTATCTCTTATTGTGCTTTAAGTACTTCTACTAATTCTTGTACACATACATGGATAATTGACACAGGTGCCACTGATCATATGACTTGTGATAGATATGCGTTCCAATCTTTGTCGTCTAATAGTCCCAAACCATTCATTACTAATGCCAATGGTGTGTCTTCTCCAGTACTTGGCATTGGCACTGTGTCTGTTTCGTCTCTTCCTTTGTTTAATACCTTGTTTGTTCCATCCTTAAACTGGAATTTATTGTTCATTAGTCATCTAACTGCGTCTTTTGGTTGTGTTGTTGTTTTCTTTCCTACTCACTGTATTTTTCAGGACATCCATACCAAGGAGAGGATTGGCAGTGGTAGAAGGGATGAGGACTTGTACTATCTGGATGGTGATACTTTGGGTCTGGATGGTGTGAGTCGGGCTCATCAAGTTAGTAGTGCTCAGTTAGTTGCGAATAAGAAAAAGATCTGGCTCTGGCATCAGCAGTTGGGTCATCCTTCGTTTAGTTATCTTAGGCGGTTGTTTTCCTTCGTTGTTTCGTGGTTGTAATTTCCAGGATTTCCAATGTGAAACTTGTGTGTTGGCTAAGAGTCACCGAATAGTGTTTTCTTCTAATGATAATAAATGTGGAATTCTTTTTGGTTTGGTTCACTCTGATGTTTGGGGACCTGCCCCTCTTTCTACCTTTAATGGTGTTCGATGATTTGTCACTTTCATAGATGATTCCATGCGTATGACTTGGATTTATTTTCTTCATAATAAAAGTGATGTATGTGGAGTATTCCAATTGTTCCATAAGATGGTGAACACTCAGTTCAATCGTTCGATTTGTATTCTTCGCTCTGATAATGGCGGCGAATATGCTAACAATCGATTGACGGATTACTTTGGTTTGCATGGCATTATCCATCAGACATCTTGTTCTTATTCTCTCCAACAGAATAGGGTGGCTGAACGGAAGAATAGACACTTATTAGAGGTTGCTCGATCATTATTGATTGGCGGTCGCGTACCGACTTTCTTATGGGGCGATGCCCTTAGCTCGGTTGTGTATTTAATTAACCGCACTCCATCTAGTGTTCTAGATTTCAGGCGACCATTGGATGTCCTTACTGATTCTTGTGAGCTTCCGTCTATTTTGCATTTGGAGCCTCGAGTGTTTGGCTACGCGCGTTGTGGATGTCTATTTACATGGGCATCAACGTACCAAATTGGAGTCCCAAGCTTTGAAATGTGTATGTGTTGGCTATGGTCGTGCTACTAAAGGATACAAGTGCTATCATCCTCCGTCTCGTCGGTTCTATGTATCTATGGATGTTACATTTCATGAGGAACAACTTTTTTATGAGTGTTCTGAATCTTCCCTTCAGGAGGAGAACGTTGGTGAATGGCCGAATGCCATAGATATGGAGTTTTTCAACGATTTCAGGTTACAGAAGAAAAAAGACGATCAATGTAGTATCGAGCGCTCATCAGGTACGGTGGGTGAAATATCTCCTCTGGTAGATCAATCTTGCTTATCTACAGACTCCGCGGTGCAGTGTGACAGTGATCTTTCTGACTCTTTAGTGTTTAGAGAAGTTCTCCCAAAGAATATGTTAAACAGTAGTTCAATTAAAATGTTATAAGAACGCTAATTAGTTAAATAATTTGATATTACGATTAAAATCAACCAAGTAAGATCTCAATAAATTTCACAAAAATCACGTCATACTGGTACCCGAGAGACTGTTGGTCATACGTGCACGCAGAGCTTATAATGCTGGTCATACACCGCCGAGTTATCTCGAGGCGAATGTAAAGCAATATATTATGCTGGTCATACACCGCCGAGTCATCTCTAGGCGAGTGCAGAGCAATATATTATGTTGGTCATACGTACACTGCCGACTAGGCAAGTGCATATCGAATATGTGATGCTGGTCATACACCGCCAAGTCATCTCTAGGTAAGTGCAGAGCAATTTATACATGTTAAAGGAGGGTACTGATAGGGCAGTTTAAAACTACTCATTTTAATATCAAAATCATTCGTGACCAAACAAGATTTCTGACCATTCAAAGATCACCTCGTTTCAAACATAACTCGAGAATAAAGATATCTTATAAATCCATATAATTTTTGTTAATTGGAACCAATTCGTAAAATCATATTGAACTGGTTTTTCCATGATATTTCATTTGCAACATATTGACATAAGTAAATATATATATATATATATATAAACATCATTGCCCATTTAAATTCATAAAACTCATAACTCAAATTCAAACTCTTGTCAAAAGATAGACTTAAACCATTGAAATTCATCACATATGTTCATAAAGAAAATGTCTAACTCCCAATCAATATTTCTAAGCCAAAACTCATGATAACTAAAATAAATAATAAAATCATAATTTAAGAAAAAAACACTTTCAAGATAATAGTCCAATTCAACTTCTATTATTTTTCAAACAAATTCAAATAACCAAAATGAGTGAAAACATGAATTTCATAAAATGTTCATAAAATAAAGTCCACTCACACTGAGAAATCTAACTCTGATCCTCCACCGAATAATCACGTGTCTCGGTAGTGTCACCTATAAAAATAGCACGATAAAATACATTTAGTCTCGACTCAAAGACATTTAAAGTGTGTGTGTGTGTGTGTACGAAGTTTAACGTCCTACCCAACTCATGTTCTTCATGACGGTTAGAAATCGCTCTTTCTAAATTATGACATTGTCACACCTATTACCAAACCTTCCCTACTCAAACCCACGACACCCACGTTCTCAAATTTAACCATACACCGAAAGAAACCATGCACGTGACCTACCTAAATTGAGAATTCGTCCGAGAGTTAATTCGTTATCTAAAAAGTGTCCGATTACGATCCAAATTGAAATTTCCGTCAACCCAAGGGGCATCCACCTATTCAAAACATTCCAACTCAGTAAGGGTCCGTTTTTCACATTATCTAAAGGAAGTGGTGGCTGGGCGGTTGAAACCACCGCTGTAACTGCTCAAAGTGGTGGTACAAAACCAAAATTCATCATTTCTCCAAAATTTCTCCAACTTTTTAGTTCTAACAGCAAAATTGGAGTTTCTAGAGATGAAACTTATCCAATAAAACATCAAGAACACCCTCTAATCCAAAAACCCAAGAAATCCTGAAATGGCCCTAAAGCCCCCAACTCAAACTTCCACAAATACTCAGAATTTCACAACTTTTTAAATTCTAATCTTTAATTGGGGTTCAAAGGGTGAATATTGTCCAACAAGAATCCCCGAAACCAATTTTCAAGCAAGCCTGAAAATAGCATTAAACCCCACAAATTCAAGTTTCAAATTCCTAACTTTGAACAACCAAACACATAGGGGAAAGAAAACCCACCGGAATTAACAGTAATTGGCAACAGGAGATGGCCGGAATCTGGCAAGGAAGTGGCGGCTGCTGGAGGGTCTTCTCTGACTTGTTCCCTTGTGTGTACGGTCAGGTTGGTGAAGGGAGTGGCGGGGACGTGGTGATCGGCGTCGAGGGAGGCCCACCGAAGGTCGGGGTCGGCGAGAGGGGGTGGCCGGCGATGGTGGCTATAGGGGGTAAGTGTGCGCGCAGAGGGAGGTGCGAGAAAGAGAGAGAGTGAGGTTTTTAAAAAAATTAGAAATTTTTTTAAAAAAAATTGGGCCTTTCTAGAAACATCCTACAATGTAAAAGTCTAAAATACCCTTTACTTCAAATGTCCTTAACTCTTTATCTGAAACTTCGATGAACACATAGTTCGCGTCTACGAGTTCGTATGTTCGAAACCTTTCTAACAAGCCCAAACTTGAAGTCAAAAGCCCATTAGATAAAAAATCAAAAATTGGGTCAAACTAATTTAAAAAGAAAATTTAAGATTTAACCTAAAACTTTTTATTTCTCGAATAAATTTCCAAAATATTTAAAATACTTTTCAAAAGTAATCTTGGAAAAATACGGAGTCTCACGATTTAAAACGGAGCATTTTAAACTAAATAAACTTTAAATAACGTAAAAATTGATTTCGGTGGAAACATCGCATAAATTCTCAAAAACTTCTAAAAAAATTTAGAAAATTTTTTTCAAAGTCGTGCAACTAAACTTCATTTAAAGCCTCTTAAAACCAAAGTTAAATAAGAATTGAAATTTGGGTCTGGTCGGGTCGTTACACTCTCTCTCTCTCTCTCTCTCTCTGTGTTATCTAACCCAAAACCGACCAAACCTTATCCCAGGTGAATGACCATAAAGGGCACACCCAACCCCACTATTCTCACAATGGCAAGCAGATGCACCTACGCGGCACACTGACATGACTTACAAAAAATGTTACATAGACAAAAAAATTTAAAAAAAAAAATCAATTAACCTTAAAAAATGAAATAATTGAAAAAAAACCAAAAACATTTATGCAATTCACCCCCAACCTGCAGCCCACCTCCTTCCCCACCATCTCCACCCTCACCTGCAAAAAAAAAAAAAAAAAAAAAAAAAACTAAACCAAACCCAGATCCCCAACCCAACCCACAACCCTCCCCTCCTTCCCAGCCACCCACCCCGCCGCCGAACCCACCATTGACGGCAAGTTACTAATTTACCAAGTGTTTGAATTTTCAATAAAGATTTTGTTGATTACTGTCTACTGTAATTTGGTTTGCTCTCCCGCTGTCAAGACCATAACATCAAGTTAAATACTAGTTTTGCAAATCGATCATCTTACAGAAAAATGATGGGATATTTATAGAATGTGTAATTTTACATATAAATTTTTGTCAATACAAAGGGTATAATGTTTGGCAGCCGGGCCAAAGAATTTGACAAGGTTAAAAGAATAAAAAAAGTTTACAGACAACTTCAATTTTCTTCGCGAGCCTTTTCTCTACATAATATGGATTCCAACCTTCAAGATTAATGGCTTTCCTGTTGTTTTAGGCATATAATTTCTCACACGACAAACAACCCCAACAAATGCTTATGAAGTATTTCCAAAATGCAATCCTCCCACCGTCTTTACAACCTCCAGCGGCGATCCGCCTATTCTGGCGAAGTTGGGATGCCGGACCGGTTGGGTTTTGCTCCCCTCGTCGCTCTGAGTCTCGTGATATCTTCGGAGTTCTCATCTGTGGGGTCTCAGGTGGTGGGGTTAGGGGTTGGAGTTGCCATCGATAGTGGGTTGGGGTTGCCTTCAATGGTGGGTTCAGCAGCAGGGTATGCGGTTGGGAGGGAGGGGTGGGTTGTGGGTTGGGGTTGAATCTGGGTTTGGTTTTTTTTTTTTTCAGGTGAGGGTGGAGATGGTGGGGAGGGAGGTGGGCTGCGGGTTGGGGGTGAATTGCTGAATTTTTTTTTTCAATTATTTCATTTTTTAAGGTTAATTGATTTTTTTTTTTTTTTGTCTATGTGGCATTTTTTATAAAACATGTCAGTGTGCCATGTAGGCGCTTAACAGACTGACAGGCGAAAAAGTTGATAGAGGTATGTAGTTGTCACAAAATAAAAGTTGAGATACTGACGAACAACTTTTTGAACTTAAGAAATGAACTTGAAATAGGATGCATACTTAAAGTAGCTAGGTGTAATTTGCTCTAATTTTTTTTATTAAATGCTTGGGTTTTATTAGTTAAAACTTCAAAATAAAAACTGGGGGAACTCCCAAGAATGAGGAAAAGCAAAAAGGAAGAGGTAAAGTATAACAAGAATAGAAAGAAATAGTTTTTAAAATAATAATTCCGCAACACTCTGCTGAGGAAACTCCTAAGAATGATCAAAACCAGACCAAGTATCCTAAAGTAAATGAAAATACAGCCAAAATTGGAATATTACCTAACTAGAATAAAGGGATTTAAACTAGTTCAGTCTTCTTCATCGATCAACTTGGTGCCCAACCCCTTAAATCCCTCTGCAGGGACCTCTGTAACAGTGACTAGTGAGTAAAACTCTTCCTTGGCATCTTCTTCATCATTTCTCTTCCGTGCAATGCGGACACGAACCCTTCTTGGCACACTACGAATCCCACGACTCCATATGTGCTTGTTGAGCTTAACATCCACTCTGACATCAGTAGTACCCATAGCCTGTTGAGCAAACTTTCTGATTTCCTTTATGGCCTTGGGAGCCTTCTTCTTAAATGTGCTGCATGTGAAGTGAGGTATAGATTACTTAATAGTGTGAAATACAATTCAGGCAGCCAGAACAATGAGAAAACAAACAACAAAGAAAAACCGCAGAAATGGATTCAGAAACATAACTCAGAGATTAAGGTATTTTCCCAACAAAAACTAAACAAGCAGATTTCCCATCAGTGAATCTTTTAAAAAGATATATTCTTCACCACTATAGAGTAATTTTTACCTTTGTTTCTTGCATTGCATGTAATATCAATATATTCTGATCAAATTGTAAGTTATAATCAAGACCAATGGTACATTGATATAAGCATATTCCCAAAAAAAATATGTAATTGTGATACTGTATACAGAAACACAATGTCTATAAATAAAATGCAGAGCCAGCTCAATACATTGATTTCAGGCACATTGACATACATGCGAAAGCACAAAAATGTTTTTGAAACATCAACTTTGGCATTTGCTACCACTGAAGTTCAATTAAGTCGGAGATAAATTCACAGCCAAAAATGAAGGTTTGTGCAAAATGATACCAACTAGGAAGGAATCAAATGCAACAAAGACACGAATCAATATGAAAATAAAGATGGAAACATCAACTTTGGCATTTGCTACCACTGAAGTTCAATTAAGTCGGAGATAAATTCACAGCCAAAAATGAAGGTTTGTGCAAAATGATACCAACCAGGAAGGAATCAAATGCAACAAAGACACGAATCAATATGAAAATAAAGATGGAAACATTATGGTAGAGCAAGTTAAATCTAAATAGCTTGTGGAAACATAGACAATTTAAGATCATGAAGCTTCAGATAAAATTAAAAAGAAAATCCAATCAAAGCAGAATTTCATATAAAAACAGAGATTGTACAACAAGATTCTTCTACATAATTTTGAGTCTCATAACAAGAAGCCACTAACTCTTAAAATGGGATTCAATGCTGTGATAAATAGGTTATCTCAGATGTCTTCTATACAAAAATATCACAGCTCCTGATGTACAACACCCTCTAACTTCTACAAAGCCCTCAGTTCTCAACCAGTTCTTGGTTTAACAAAAATTTTCAGTTTTAGTCTTAAAAATTTTAAAAATTAAATATTAGAATGAGATGCAGAAAATTTGGCTATCCCAAATAATAAAAAATAAAAATCAAATGGACTAATTAGACATAAGCCATAAATAAATCATGGTTGCAGTACACCAGTACATCAAATCATGTTACCAAATCAACAATTCACTTCTGGTTCCAAGAATAAATCTTAAGCAATCCTCTAGATTACTGCAAAAGTGTAACTTCCTCAAGAATAATTTAATAAACCCAAGTGGCATCAACCTGCTAACAACAATCACACTGTCCAAAAAGCAAAAATATTCGTTCACTGCACAGATAAGCTTCTTTTCACACCCTAACTAATCATTTCTGATACCTTTAATACTCTTATTATGTATACAACATATGAAAACAATTTTCATGAAAGCTTTAATACAAAACATTTTCAGCTATAATAAATATGTGTATATATGCCTTTACATCTAGAAATCGCAACCCTAAATTGGGTATGAAGTAAAACAAAGCTCAGAGGTTATTAATATATCTCAATAATCCACTACGCTTTAGGTTCAATTGGGAAAGTTCGGAATCAAGAATGTAATCAATAAAACAACCATGTGAACACATATTTCTCACAAAAACACAAAGCTCAGAGTTGAGCAGTAATTCCAATAATCTACTACACTTTGGGTTCAATTGGGCAAGGTCAAAATCAAAGAATGTAATCAATAAATAATACATATTGCTCACAAAAAACCCACGAAAATAAAACCATAAAAAACACAAATAAAATTAAATTAAGCTCCTTAAACTCAGATCTAAACCCATTAACAAGAACAACAAAGATACATGTATAAATAATATTTGAAGTCTTACCATCCATGCAAGCGCTTGTGGAGGTTGATGGTGTACTCCCTGGTAACGACCTCCTCCTTTCTTCCCTTTCCGGCCTTCTCCACCATTGTTGAAGACCAGCGATCCCAATCGAGACGACCTCGAGTTCCCTGCAATGAACTTGCTCTCTCGGCTGCTAAACAAGCCCTACGGCGTTACGATACATCATATACTGGTTGCCTTTTGGTGAAATGCCCTGGATTTTCAGCTGAACTACATAAATGCCCTTGAGATTTATAAAAGTGCAAGGTTAATTTTGTCTTTCAAATGTTTCTCTTTTTAATTTTAGGACCCTTATATGCACACTCTTATTTTTCTCACGATAACAGTTTTGCTCACTTTCTTTAACTCAGGTCTATGCTCACTTCTCATCTAAAATATTGTTATAATATTAAAAAACTAACCATGAGTTTACCTATTGTATTTAATTATTACTCAATAATAAACAATTCATACAAAATATTTAAAAATATTTAAAACTCTTTCCTTCTTCCCCGTTCTCCACCCTTCCTTCTTTCTATTTCTCTCTACCAAATCTCGTTGATCCCCTTTTTTTCCTCTGCCAAATCTCTCTCTCTCTCTCTCTCTCTCTCTCTCTCTCTCTCTCTCTCTCTCTCTCTACTGTGATTTTGATCTATCTTTACTTTTGTGTTGCTGTGTTCCTGGCATTTTTGAGGTTGTTATATGTGATATGAATATGCCAATAATTGTGAAAAATATAGGCTGCTATGGGTCTTGTTGTTAGGTGAAGAAATCGCAGAGTATGAGAAGGAAGATGAAGAAGAAGAAGAGTTTTTGATTGGGTTGCTTGGGTTTTGATTTGTGTTCGTTTGTCGTTTTGGTTTTATTTGTTTATTTTTGTCCGGAGCAGGGTTTATTTGACCTTGAGTTGCAGAAGGTCTGGGATGAGAAAGGAGGAGGAGAAGGAAGAAGAAGGGATGGGGGTGGTGGAGAGATGCACACGTGGGTGGGCTATGGGTTTTCTTAAGTTTTTTTTTTCTGAAGTCTTAAATATTTTTAAATGCTTTATATGAATTGTTTATTGTTGAATAATAATTAAATATAATGAGTTAACTCATGGTTAACATTTTAAACACATAACAGCATTTTAAATGGGAGGTGAGCATACACCTAAGTTAAAGGAGTGAGCAAAACTGCTCTCTTTTCTCACCTCACACCATTTACTTACTATACATCCATGTTATTTTAAAGTTGATTTTTTTATAAAAGGCTTATTTACACCATTGCCCCCTGTAAGATACACTTTTTTTCACTTTGCCCCCTGAAACTTAAATCCTCTCAGTTTGCCACCTGAACTTCACAAAATTATTGCAAAAGACCCTATGCCGTTAACTCTGTCAATTTTTTCGTTAAAATAGCTGACGTGACACCTATATGGCATGAGTGAGACCCTTTTTTAGTTATGTAAAATCCATGTGGACAAAAAAAATAATTTTTAAACTAAAAATAATAAGATCCATGTCAATTTTTTATAATTTTGCTTGTCTACATGGATCTTACATAACTAAAAAAGGGTCTCACTCATGCCATATAGGTGCCATGTCAGCTTTTTTAACGGAAAAATTGACAGAGTTAACGGCATAGGGTCTTTTGCAACAACTTTGCGAAGTTCAGGTGGCAAACTGAGAGGATTTAAGTTTCAGGGGGCAAAGTGAAAAAAAGTGTATCTTACAGGGGGCAATGGTATGAATAAGCCTTTATAAAATACTACACCAAGAGGTGTGCTCTCGTACCTATCAAAATAATTTTTATCATTTATCACTCAATTTTATTAAGAATAATGCTATACTTACCACATTTTTATACCATCTGACGTGTCATTATTTTATTGGACAAAGTTTTTCTTTTCTTTTTTGGGTTTTTATTTTTATTTTTTAGTATCCAATATATGAATGACATGTAAGTTGCCACATAAGGTGGTATGAAATTATGGTATAAAAATGTGGTATATGTAGCACTACTGTTTTATTAATATGCGACGATGTCTTCAGTTAATTTTTTTTTTGTTAAATATTAACTTTTTTTCTCAAACTTTCAATTTTATGATTAAGTACAATTAAAAACAAATTATTTTTAAAAAGTATTTAGAAATAATCATACCTCTAAATGAGATTAAAAACTTAAATGAAATGAAAATTGAAAAACCAAAATGAAAAGCAAGAAAAAAAAAAAAAACTAGCACGCAACAGCCACTCTCACCCTCCCCCTCCTCCCTCCCTTACTCCCACCCACCCCACCAGTCCGCGAATCACTCTCCTTCCCCTCTCTCTCTGGGCTCGGATTTACGGTGTTCGACATCAGCAGACGTCGATATCGCGTCTGGGTTTCGAACGGTGAAGCGGTCTTCTGGGGTTTGTAGATCTTGGTATGATTAAAAGTCCATTGGACCGAACGGTATCAATGGCGGCGAACCGGTCTCCGGCGACACAACGGTCGCGATTAGATCTAATGCCCTTCAATCTGTTCATCTTATTTGCTGGAACAAAATCTATTACAAGAAGCATCAATGCTTTTAGGAAACAACAAATATATAAATCATTGTCGAACAAACCCACAAGCAATTTACTGAGATTGCATATTTTGAGTTTGAGAAATATCTGCAAAGCCCACAAGCAATCTGTTGAGTTTACATATTAACTTATCCATGCTTGAAATTATGATTAGATGAGTTTAGACCTTTAGACATGGTGGATGCTCCTTATTGGTGCAAAACTCGTGGCTAATAATCAGTTCATCACTAACCTGAGCTACCTCATTGAGGATTACGGTAATCGTGGTGTCGCCAAGGGGAGATAATTAAGGTCCTCCTCAATATAATCTACGAGGATGTCTTTTTGTCCAACTCATGCCTTTAGGCCTGCTCTTTACAATGCATTTTAATTGGACAAGGATTTTGAAACTACTAATTAATGATGGAATTTAATTCCGTTTAAAATTTTAGAATTTGTAAACATAATAGAATTACGATACAGAATTTATAGTTGTATTTTTTTTGCATCAATTATAAATGAGTGATAGTGATGGTGACAACTAAGGATGATGCTTTTGGTGAATTGATCATGATAGTAAGGGTGATGGCCCACATGCGGTACATGGGAGAGATGGCAGCGGTGGTGGTGGTGGCGGTGGCTACGGCGTGGTGGTATTGTGGTTAATTGACAAGGTGATGGGTGGTTAGGACTTATTTTTCTTTTGTAAATTGAAATTTTAAATATGACATCAATTTAAGTGAAATTTAAATTTAAAATTTATAGTCCTCAAATTCTAAGTTTTTTTTTTCCATATAGAATTTACAAAATTCTGTGTTTATAATCCAAACAAGAAAATTAGAACATATCATTTCTTAAATGATGAGTTTTGTCTAAATTTAAATTTTTTTTTCTCCATCCTAACACACCGTTAAAGTCTCTGAAAAGTTGTTACTATTTCATCTAAGTGATCACTAAATTCTAGGGGCTGGTCATCCTTTAATTTCTTCTCAACCTACATATGCATAACTCTGTATTCCTCTGTATTCCTCTGTATTCCTTGCTCCTAACTTCAGACGTACTTCTCATAGATGAATAATCCATTAACCTTGAGATCCTTGAGGGGTTTAATGACTTCTCTAAGATCAGAGAATGCGAAGTATAGTTCTTTTGACATCTTGAAAAGGCATACTTGTTGCCTTAGTGTAACAGGTCATGTGAATATCATATATGCAACTATGACCTTTCAGCCGTTTCCAACAAAATGTGACATATATATGTTGATGTAGTTTGAGAATTAAATCCTAATTCCCACCGTCAAGGTGTACAAGCAATAATTCGATGAAAGATAAATAACAAACACGACCAAGAAAACAAAAAATAATAAACCAACAATCACACACAATCACACCGAGATTTGTTACGAGGTTCGGCAAAATTCCTTCCTACGTCCCCGGGAGAGATCTCTGTTCTTCACTATGAGAATAATAAGTATAAGATTACAATTGGACTAAATCACATAACCCAATCCCAAATCCCTTGTACACCCTTTCACAAAGTGTTTCCCAAGAACCCTAGATCTCTCACCCAAGATTAATTACCTAATCTTGATCTCACCTATTCTAAATTGTGTGCCTCCCAAGAATCCTAAGGACTTGCTCACTCCAATCTGATTCTCTCCCTTTTCTGGTGCTCTGTCTATATATTAACTAGCCTTGCAGCAGCCTATTTATAAGTTTATAGGCTGCGGCATATAATAGGTTACAGTTGGGAATTCCTTTTCCTAGTAGAATTAGGTAATAGGCCTAATAACTAATTATAACCTTGTACACTTAGGAAAACTCAGAACTTCCTTAACTAGGAAAAGCCTTGCGCAAGCCTTTTAGCATTCCTAAGAAAACTGTACCCAACTAGGAATTATCTAAAACTGCTACTTTCCTATTTTAATCACTTTCCAGAAACATTTCGGCGAGCCAAACACAACAATCTCCACCTTGGTGAGCATATCATGCAAATTACTTTGCACCAAATACCATTGGCCTTGATCTTGTACCAACTACACATAACCCGAATCAAGAAACTATGGTCCACCCTTGATTCGCACGGCCAATACCTATGTGCAGCTGCATCGTGTAACCAATTACCGATTAGCACCGAAGAGAAGCCTCGATTCACCCCCTCCTCCAGTAGGATCTCCTTTCTCACCATCGTTTGAACCTTGGAAACATGTCACAACCGTCTCTGCTGTACCCACAAACGAGACCTTCCTCAAGCGCTTGATTTCTTGTGCATTCCGTTTCCAACCAACCATCGAGGTTTGAGTTCCTATCAAACGATATAGACCACCACACTTCTCTCTCTTCATTAGGACCATGCTTCCATGAGTAATTTTCATGACTCCACCTGCTATCAAAACCAGGTAGCCCTTGGAATCCAACCTACTAAAGGATATCAAATTCCTTTGTAGCTTTGGGACATAAGCGACTCCACCCAAAGAATGCTCCACCCCATTAAACATCTTGATCTTCACCATTCCAACCCCCATGACATCAACTTTGGACCCGTCAGGGAAAGAGAAAGATTCTCCCTTTGATTCTTGAAACTTTTCAAAATATTATTTCCTAGAGCATATATAGTGAGTAACCCGAATCCAATATCCAATCACCATGAGAAGAAGTGTTACCTATAGAGACTGTGAGAAGCTCTCCAGATTCATTATAGTCTGCTACTACTGTAGAGCCATGACCATCCTTCTTATTCCAAGTCGGACAATCCTTCTTTATGTGTCCCCGCTCTTTGCACCTATAGCATTGCCAACCCTTACCACTACCCTTTGATCTAGCCTTGCTATTATCACTAGAACCCTTGGTAGTTTGCCTTCCTCTTTGACCATGAGCAACAAATAAGGAATCTTTATTCTCAACTTTCTTTCTCCTTTCACTAGACAAAGAGAGTTGACTCGACCTCCTCGATCTTCAGTGTATCCTTACCATACAAGAAGATATCCACTATGTTGTCATATGTATCAGGAAGTGTGGTTAGAAGTAAGAGGGCTCGATCTTCTTCCTCAATCTTTACCCCTACTTTTTCGAGTTGATTCAGCAGTCCTTTGAACACGTTCATATGATCCATGAGATGTGCACCCGCTTCCATCTTCAGCTTATATATGTCCCGCTTCAGATTCAACTTTGTGGCCATAGACTTCTGAGCTAAATAAAGCTTTTCTAGTTTCTTCCACAATTTCGAGGCAGAATATTCATCTATATTGTTGATAATATTATCAGCAATATAAAGCCGAATCGTGCTCACACACCTGCACTCCAAGTCTTCCCAGTCATCATCTGTCATCTTTGCCGACTTTCCTTCTTCCTTTCCCTTCAAGGCGTGTCTCACGCCTTGCGATACTAGGACATCCTTCACTCTCTTTTGCCATAGAGTAAACTTACCTCTTCCATCAAATTGCTCCACCTTAAAAGATGAAACACTACTACTTCTCGCTGCCATGACAAACTACCCTTGATCGATAAACACGGAACCACGATCGATGAACACGAAATATGGCTCTGATACCACTTGTTGATGTAGTTTGAGAATTAAATCCTAATTCCCACCGTCACGGCGTACAAGCAATAATTCGATGAAAGAAAAATAACAAATACAGCCAAGAAAACAGAAAATAATAAACCAACAAGCACACACAATCACGCTGAGATTTGTTACGAGGTTCGGCAAAATTTCTGCCTACGTCCCCGGGAGAGATCTTCGTTCTTCACTATGAGAATAATAAGTATAAGATTACAATTGGACTAAATCACATAACCCAATCCCAAATCCCTTGTACACCCTTTCTCAAAGTGTTTTCCAAAAACCCTAGATCTCTCACCCAAGATTAATTACCTAATCTTTATCTCACCTATTCTAGATTGTAGGCAGGAATTTTGCCAAAACTGTACCCAACTAGGAATTATCTAAAACTGCTAATTTCCTATTTTAATCACTTTCTAGAAACATTTCGGCGAGCCAAACACAACAACATGCATCCATAGGTACTGCATCACACATGCATCCATTGTATGGAGGATAAGGCTCCAATCTCCATCCGCTTGTGCAATCTTCATATAGTCAATTAGTTTGGGTCGAGTTCCATGGATTTGGAAATATATATGCAATGCAACCTGGGCCCCAAACTGAATGTGTCGTGTTGATAAAATAGCAGCCTGATTGAACCCATGCATTGAAAGATGGGAAACTAAGACAATTCGAATAGATTGGGTTGGGTCAGTTGGGTTGCTCAGTTCCTCAGTGAAATGGCAGCCCCTACATAAATGAAGAACTAGACAAATAGTAAGTTAGTAACTAGTAGGCTAGTCCGAAGACTTAAGAGGACCCGCTTAGTAACTAGAAAGGAAGTTGAAGCTGAAGCTCTTCTTCTTCCTTTTTGTTTTTTAAATTTGCTCTGCAATAAGGTTTTTTTTTTGTTGGCCAAGGTCTCTGCAATAAGTTTGAATGTGCATTATTGTACTGCAGGTTTGTCGGGGAACTGTTGTAATGCCTGTGTCTCCTAAAACAATTGCTAACTTTATATATTTATGCTTGCTTTGCCTCTACTCTTGACACTCTTTAAGAAACCATGATGGGTTGTTTGTGATGACCTTGGCCTTTAATTTACCATGTACATTTAAATTATTGATGAATGTAAAATATTAAAATATGAGAAATTTGCACAAGCACTCGAACTATAAAAGGTGTGTGCGTTAAAACAAGAAATAAATGTGTACTTCCAAAATTTTCTGGAAACACTTAGATGGCAAAATGGTAATTTTACCCATAGTAAATTAATACTAGTTAAGACGAATCCGTAAGAATTTTCCGTATATTTTTCTGACTCCGGAGCTATTTTTAATTAATTTTCAAAGTTTCTAAAAATAGAAAAATATAAAAAATCTGAAAATAAAAGAAAAGAGGTGACACGTGGTGCACGCCATGTCAGCGTGTAACAGAAAAATAGATGGGATCTAACGGTAGGTACATTGCAACACGAAACAAAGTTTATATGGCAATTAGTAAAAATATTTTGTTTGGGTAGTAAATGCACACACCCCTTATAGTTTGTACCATAAATGTGCAAATTTCTCTTAAAATATTTATCACTCTGTTGTCTTTTAGGTTTTTTTAATTTGTTATGTGGGGTTTTAGATGCCATCTTCTGCATATGAAACTCATTGTCTTTTGGGTGTTTCAAAGTAGTTGCCCTATCTAGGGTTGTGCATATTGTCAAATTTAATTTCTAGTTTCGAGTTTGATGCAACTCTAGCTGAAATCTCTATTGCTGCATTTGTTTTCCCCATAAAGAGTCATGGTTCTTTGGCCATGGTGAAAAAATGATACGATGAGATTTGTTAGGAACCACTGTAGTACTAGCACGCATATTTTGTGCACAAAAAAGGCAGGCTGCTACAAGTGCTAAGGAATGAAATTTCGAAACTTTCGGCGAAATTTCGCCGAAATTTTTGTTTTTGGGGAGCCTCGAAATTTTATAACATATCCATTAATTTTCAATAATTTTTCGGCGAAATTTTCGAAATTTCGAAGCTGCCACACGTGTATTTTTGTAAACTTTCGTCGAAATTTTGAACCCATCCATTTTCAACATTTCCCAACCCTCCCCGGCGACTTTTCTGCATTTCCCAGCCCTCCTTCCTCCGACTTTTCTGCATTTCCCAACCCTCATCCGGTGACTTCTCTGCATTTTCTAGCCTCCCTGGCCGGCTTCCCCCCGTGACCCTAGAACACAGATCGACGACGAAAGAGAGTGAGGTGACGGAGATGCAAGAGAGAGAGAGGAGAGAGAGAACTGAGAAACAAAGATGAGGAAGAGGAGGAGAGAGAGAGAGAGAGAGAGAGAGAGAGAGAGAGGAGCAGCGACACAAAACTGAGAAAGAAGAGTGAAAAAATATGTGTATGACTTTAGGGTTAAGTGGTTAACAAATATAATATAATATACTCAAAGGTTTTAAGCTTTTTTATTTTGGGAAAGGCTTTAGCTGTAAGCCTTTAAGCGGGTTGGACACTTCGACTTCAACACTCAATCATATTAAGTACTACTCTTTTTTTTTGGCCATCAGCATATTGAGTATTTGTATTACAAATTGGTGGAAGTAATAGGTTTTATAATTTTTTAGAGTTCTAGAGTTTTAGGAATATCGAGTATAAAAAATTTAATAATAAAAAAATATATAAACTAAACAACTATATAAACATAATTATATATTTTTTGTACCAAAAAACACATAATTACATAATTTATGGGTATTAACTAGTTTAATTAAAAAATTTGTACTAAAACTTTATACATTACATATTTAAATATGTTTTTTTGTTAGACATTAGGGTATTAAAAATGTAATAAAACCTAATTAAAAGTTTAAAACAATATAAACTATAATATGGTTTTTTTTTTTTTAGAAAAACTATAATATGGGTTTAGTAATTTTATATAGGCTTATTCATACCATTACCCCCTATAAGATACACTTTTTTTCACTTTGTCCCCTGAAACTTAAATCCTCTCAGTTTGCCACCTGAACTTCACACAGTTATTGCAAAAGACCCTATACCGTTAACTCTGTCAATTTTTCTGTTAAAAAAGCTAACGTGGCACTTATATGACATGGGTGATACCCTTTTCTAGTTATGTAAGATCTATGTGGACAAAACAAATTATAAAAAATTGACATGGATCTTATTATTTTTTAGTTTAAAAATTATTTTTTATTATTTTTTTGTCCACATGGATCTTACATAGCTAAAAAAGGGTCTCACTCATGCCATATAGGTGCCACGTCAGCTATTTTAACGGAAAATTGACACAGTTGATGACATAGGGTATTTTGCAATAACTGTGTGAAGTTCATGTGGCAAACTGAAAGGATTTAAGTTTCAGGGAGCAAAGTGAAAAAAAAAAAAAAATGTATCTTACAGGAGACAATGATGTAAATAAGCCTTTTATATAAGTTTATAAACTAAATATCACTATGGAGTATTTAAGTTTATAATTTTATATAAGTTTAATATAATTTAGGGTTTAGGGAGTGGTTTATTGTTTATGGTTTATGGTTTAGGAGGTAGGGTTGAGTAAATTTAATAATATAGGGTATATGGTATATAGAGAGTATAGCCTTATAGTGTATATAGAGGGTATAACCTTACATGGTATAGGGTATATGGAGAGATATAGCCTTACATGATATATGGTATATAGAGGGTATATAGTTTAGGGTTAAGGGTATGAGGTGTTATTTATATAATTATTAATCAGTGACCCATTTTTCTAATAGTATTTGCATCCAGCGCACATTATATTCACCTTATATCACATGAAACCTACTATATAATTTGGTTTCTTCAATATTTTTTATCTATGTAGTACATAATATGTTAAATAAATATATGGTCGTTTTTGTCTAATTTTATCGAAATCAAAATTTTAATCGAAATTTTCACAAAAATTTCCGTCAAAATTTCCATCGAAAATTTCCTCGACATCAAAATTACACTCCTTGGCTACAACCAATAAACTTGCTTATATCTTTTAATTAAAGCTGTGTCCTATAATATATAGTTGAGGACATGTGGAAGATGTGATAGAGGAAAATGGATATTTATAGCAAATGGCTGTTTGAAAAGGAATTTTTAGTTTCCAATTTTGTTGGCTGACGACATACATGATTTTTTTTAAAAAATAAATTTTTTTTTTTTTGACATATATGCTTTGTACCTTTGTTGAATGAATTTTTATTTTAGTTCAAAGGAGATTAAAGGGGGAGGAGGAGGTTGGACCTCTGTCTTTAATCTTTATGTGTGGGATAATGAATAGTAAATTCAGAGCAATGGTGTTATAATTAATTGCAAAGTTGATTGGCTACATTGTGGACTATTCCCTTTTTTTAAAATTCTTCTGCACTGAATGACATTAATCAATTGGGTCGAATAAAGTTTTTCTATCATTTTTCCATCAAAAAAAGAAATACAGGTGATGGGCTTTAAAGATTTTATGCTCATTTTTCCTTTCCTCTCGGCTTTAAAAAATTAAAAGAAAAAGGTCATTGGGGTCAGTTGTACTAATGAGCTTAACCCTTTAGTTTACCATGCGCACTTGAACATTGTTGATGGTTAATTAACACCAAAATTGTTATTTAGCTTTGCTTTCAATACATTCCATCCCTTCATAAATGAGTACTGATATTTGTAATATGAGTAGTGTTAGGAATCTTAAATTTGAATCTCAAATAATGTGTAACATTGTCAGTATTTTATTAATTCATACATAGTTCACTTTAAGAATTATTTATTTTACAACAAATAAAACATAACCATATATAATGATACATCATTTGAAATCTAAATTTGAAATATAAATTTGAAATTCTTAATATTATTGTTGTAATATCTCAAATAATATGTTGTGTATTATCTCTCTATCTCTGATAGAGGTAAGGGTCTTGGATGCTTTCTTTAATTGTGCTGTAGGTAGCATTGATAAATGCTGTCCATGCTCCCTTGTCCAATGGAACATTAACGTCTGTGCTTGGCTTAGAGCCACTGGTGGGGAAAATCAATGAGATCCCTTGGATTTTTGACAGCCATTTGTGCCATTGAAAATTTGCTGCATAGCTGTATATATGGTGCCCCACAGCCCACTTTGGTGTCCTTTTTCATTTCCATTATTAGCAAAATATGTCAACTTCCTCTATTCAGCAAAGTTTTTTGTGCACATATGACATATCTGGTGGTTCTTTGACGGATGCTTTTTTTCTATATGTTGTTTTTTAATTTCTTAGCTATATATTTCTAAATTCCACTAAATTTCCTTTGAAAATGCATTTAAAAAAAAAAATTCATCCTAGAAACTCCACTATTTCTCAATTTTTCTTTCAACTTCCATATAAAGAGGGACAGTAAATCTCCAATTTCCATCCAAGAAACTCCAATATTGTAGGATCTACCTTATTGAGAATATAAATCTTGCATCAGAAATTTTGGAAGTCATGCCATTGAGTTAAATGCTCCAACTTTAACATGGTACCGTATAATTTATTCACATGTTGTGTCTAATAAAATTATGTTTCTTTTATATCACCAAATATAAATTATTCACTTATTTGGCTTAATTTAGTCACATATGAAGGGATGTGTTGAAATATAAAAATTTCAATTTCAAAATCTTGTGCCACAATATATAAAATCTAGAAAATTGCCTTTTGGCCCTTAGATGTTGATGATTTCACTATTTCACTATTCAAATCTAGATTTTCTATCATTAACGTGGTTGTATGTCATATAATTATCAGTACTGCTAGATATACCACATTTTTATACCATAATTTCATACCACCTTATGTGGCAACTTACATGGCATTCATACATTGGATACTAAAAAATAAAAAGAAAAACCCAAAAAGAAAAAGAAAAACTCTGTTCAATAAAGTAATGACACGTGAGATGGTATAAGAATGTGGTATAAGAAATGTGGTAAGTATAGCATTATTCTATAATTATAGTGTACTAAAACAGCCCCAAAATATCTTCAACTTCTCTAACTTTTTTTTTTGTCAATTCAACCTCCCCAACACGAAAAATTATGTGACAATTTAAAATAAAAAATAAAAAAGTTAGTTTTCTAACAACATCCAAAGAAAAATAGGAAAGTCAGAAACATGTGGAGAAAATATGGGCAACTGAAACAGTGAGAGAGGCAAGGTAAAACTGAATGATGTCATAGTGCAGAAAGAAATGTGAGCCAATAGAGGAAATGCATACATATATAATATAACATAAGAACAAAACATGAGGGAGACAACAACTCTTGCATTATGGCCTAATGTTACAAAAAAAACAAAAACAAAAACAAATTATTGAACTGCAAAAAGGTACGTTCCCAGACAAACCGAAACTGATTCCATTCTTGTCATCATCCATTCGTGAACAAGAACAACTACCACATATATGTATATGATGATCATCACTAAACCAAACCCAACTTTATGTAAAACTAGTATTAGCTATCTATTTTTATTGTGGATATTTTATTCTCATAGCACCTTGTTTAGATGAAGAATTCAAACTCAGTATTTAGGCAAAACGGGTATTTGAAAAATGGTATCTCTAGTTTCCACCAGTTTGGGCCTAAATTTAACACCTAAGCCGAATTAAGCAGAAGTAAGCCGAGAACGTTGGTTTAAGGTTAGATAAGATGAAATTAAGGAGTCAAGGTGACTAGATAACCTTTGTCTGATCAAAATGAGGTTGGACAAATACGACCTGCACGTAATGCACATTGCGGCCACATTGACCTTGGCCGGATTTGTCTTGGTAGTGTTGGCCTTGGCCGATTTGGTGTTAACCGTGTTAATGTCGTCCTTGGCTGCGTTGATGTCGTTTACGGACGTGTTGGTGCTTAGTTTTTTTATATGGCCTGACTTGGAGATATTGTAAAACATGCCAGCTTTTTTGGCCATATTTTGACACCGGTTGGAATATCAATGGGAATAGAATTTGAGTAAGTTAGTTCAGGCAAGTTACCTTTGGGTTAGATCGAAATGGTACAATGACTTTGATTGAGACCAGAATGTTTGGACCTAAATTTATCCTTGGTCAAAATAAATCTGGCTTGTCTAGATCAAGTGAGGCTAGCTAGCTTGGGTAAAATAGAAGGTTGGGCTATTTTTGAATGAAAGGAATCCGACCTAGTTAAATGGAAAGGTTTGATATAAGTTTAATTAAAACATGAGTTGTATCTCAATGAGGCTGACCAGATTTGGAAGAGTAAGTTGAGATAAGGGTAGGCCAAACTTGTTGGTCATGAAAAAATAAATAAGACGATGACCAAACTTTTTTTAAGTAAAATAAAGGCTTAATTGTGTTTTTACCATCCAAAGTTTTAGTTAATTTTCATTTTATCACCCAGATGTTTATTTGTCTCATTTTACCACCTACAACTATTCTTTGTGTCTCATTTTACATTTTTCCGTATATTTCGTCAATCAAACTATCAAAAAAGCTGAGTGATATGGACATTCATGTCATTTTGTCCACTTGAACACAAAATAAATAAAAAATTCTCATATTTTAAAATGATTGGTGATGTGGCACCTTCTTGGCTATTATGAGCCTATTTTTTGCATACGTAAGTTGCCATGTGTACAAAACAATTAATAAAAAATGGTAAAACTTCTTTTTTTGCAAAAAAAAAAAAAAAAGCTAAAATTTTAAATCAATTAAACAAAAAAAACTCATCTTCTTCCTCCAAGCACCCCCACCCCACCCCAAACCACCACCAGCATCTCCTTCCTCCTTCCCCATCCCCCACCCACAGTCGCCGACGACTTCCCCAAAAATGGTTGCACTCTTGGTGGCCTCAACAAGAGCACAATCTCCGACATCATCACTAGCCAAGTCACCATCGACGGCTAATCTCCGGCGCCTTCTCCACTAAGCACTCCACCAATAGATGCTCCTTCAACAGCGCCTGTTGTCGACTCTCACCTTCTCCTCCTTAATTCATCTTCCCCAATCTCTCCGGCCACTTCTCCCTCTTCACTCTATGCACTGCCATCGGAAGCTTTGCATCGGCCAATGATGGTGCCGTTTTGACTTGGTTCACTGTCGCCGGTTCTGTGGCGGTTGCGGTTAGGGTTGTTGCAACTGTCTTCGTTATGTAGAGCGAGGGTTTATCGACTTTTAATTTTCAATCCATGTTAGCCCTACATCTTTCATTATTGTTTGAGAAATTCAATCTCATTTTTCTATTATAAATGTCTCCGATGGAAGTCTTTGATTAATTACAAGAGCAAAGGGATGAGAGGCAGAGAGAAAGAAGGGAAGAAAGAGGAGAGATGAGAGATGAGAGAGGAAGTGAAAAAGAGAGTGAAAAGGGCTGGTGGCATGTTGAAGCTGGCTGGAGAGGGTGGGGTAGGGTTCAGGTGAGGGGGGCTGCATTTGGGTTTTTTTGTTTTAATTATTTTAGTTTTTAATTAAATTTAATATTTGTAAAGTATGAAGATTTTTAATTGATTTTTTGTCCAAGTGGACAAAATGACATGAATGCCCCTATCACGTTAGCTTTTTTAATAGTTTGATTGTCGAAATAGACAGAAAAAGGTAAAATGGGACACGAAGAATAGTTGTAGGTGGTAAAATAGGACAAATAAACATCTGGGTGGTAAAGTGGGAATCAACTAAAACTTTAGGTGGTAAAAACACAATTACTTTTGTAAATGCGGCCAATAAACACAAGTACTTTTGTAAACATTGCCTAATAAGAGGCCAGGTTATTTTCAAAGAACTTGATCAGATTATTTTCTTACCTGATGAGCCCCACCGAGTTATTTACTAGGAGGTGGATTAAATTTCTTTGTTGCTAATTGTTTCCCCTAAAAATCACGGCAAAGATGGCTGAATCTTTAGCAAAGAACCACTGTAGTCCTTTTAATAATTTGCGGGCATGCCACTGCATGGCCAAAATGGCCAGTCTAGAGACTGAATTCTTTTATCTCTTCTGCACCGAGATCTAACTTCTAACCAAACTAATTGCGCGGCGAGCAAAGAAACACAAAACTCACCTAGGTTCTTAGTGCCTTGATTCTTAAGGACTTCTAATTGTAGTTGGTTTCTATGACTCGATGTTCAAATTCGTAAGTACGAATGATTGTGGCTTGTGTAACAGGGTTAATTGTAAAATAATGAATCTTGATGAAGAAAGTATGAATGATTTTATCATCTCTGAATTGAGTAACGATGCGAGTTCTAATAACAAAATTCATAAAGAAAATAGTAAAGAGAATGGAAAGCAACAACTTAAAGAAAATCGATACTAAGATAATAAGATCTTAGCAGACCCAAAAACAAAAGGAATTAGATCTTAAAGAACTAGAGAATTTAAAAGAAACGCTGAAATCCTTGAGAATTTTGGAACTTAAGTTGTTGAAAAGTTTGTGCTTGATTTTTGTGAGATGTATTGAGAGAGAGATTTCTTCTTCAAAGCCTTGTTTATATAGTGATCAATTCCTAGGGTTAGGAAACCCTTTCCTATTTACTCTCGGACTCCTCTTTCCTTTCTTTACGCCAAAGTTATTGCTCTCTTGCCTTTCCTGGAAATCCTACTTCACCAAGGACTCTCGGCAATATAGGACCTCCCTTGTTTAATCTCTCCGACTTGGGCTTGCTTGTATAACAAACTTGGGCTTAGGCGTCCACTGGGCTTCAATAACAAAACCATGGGCTTGGTTGTGATCTGTTCGATCCATTTATTTTTATTGTTCATTACAAAGTCATTTTCCCAAGACTAGAAAAGGACCTAGGCCAAGAGGCGATTCCTTGTCTGGCCGTATTATCGCTTGATAAAAAGCAGATTTAGCTAGGCACAGTCACCAAATCAATCACAATCAATTTTGTTCAAGCCCAAAATAGCCTTGACCAGTGCCAGGCACACCTCGCATCAACCATAAAAAAGGACCAAAGGCTTTGCTTGGCCACCCTTGGCCAAAAAATAGAAAACACCACTTAAATATATGTCATTTTCAAAATCTTACTGCTTCATCACCTCACCACCACTTTCATTGGCACTTGCACTATCTCACCTCCATCATCATCAATACCACCACCACTACCACCACAACCCTCACCCGCCTCATCATTGCTTGCACCATCATCTCGCTTCCGTCCCTGCCATCACTAACATCACCGCCACCACTGCCACCTTGCTCCTACCACCCTACTTGCTAACAAAACCATCACCCCCGTCACCTCCATCACCATCACCACCACCACCACTCCCACAGCCCCCACCATGACCACCAACACATGTACCACATACGTTACATTTAAATTTCATCATGCTCAATAGGTTGGTCAAACAATAAATTTTAAAAATTTCAAGACTTTAAATTCTGTCTTTTTATTATTTTGAAAAGAATCTCTTTGTCAATCGTCATACAATGTCATCTATAAAGGGACATGCACTGTTTCAAGAAAATAGATGACTAAATTGTTAGGGAACTACCCTAAAATGTGAACTACCCTAAAATGTGATGTAATGAGCCAAACCATTAATGTTTTAGGTCTCACTTTGCAAAAAAAAAAAAAAATCAATTGTAAATCATTGATTCATGTGATCATCAACATAAATCATTGAAACCATAGTCTCCATAATTTTTTGCCTCTTATATAATTACTTTTAAAGAAAGGCACTCCTGATTGGTATGTATACCATTTGAATGGAATGGGCAGCCGATATCTCATGTGATGACATGATTTTGAGTGTCTGCCCATTGTGGAATATATGGCATGTAAATGGGTCCAAAAATTGATTCCACCGTTTGTCTTCATGAAAGCTCCATGCACCTGAGATCAACCCCAGTAGCCTCCTAAATAGACCACAATATATATTATATTATGACTTCTTCATGAACATAAAATAAAATAAACAAATGCATATATGATATATAAACAGCACAGTTCAATTTTTATCTTATTTTGAAGAATTGATGGATCTATAGTCAAATTCAGCACTTGATGTTGGATTATTTTATAGTATTAGAGGATAATGTTCTCTTATAAAACATTGAATCTGGATCACAAATTTAGTCAACAATTAATTTGATGAAAAATTCGTATTTATTTTCTTGGCTTAATAGCCATTTTGCCCCTTCAACTATGACCCAACCCCCAAACTATATAAAAATTTGATTAACTTACCCCTCCAACTTTTAAAAATAGGCTATCAAGATTTCATCAATATTTTCGTCCAAACACATGTTACTTGTCATGCAAGTGAGGGTAAAATAGGTAATTCATGCCTAAAGTTAGGATAAAATGACTATTATTTCTAAAATAAAATAAAAAGATGATAAAAACAAGGAAAAAGCTTAACAAAAGAACTCCACTTATACCCTATGGGCAGTACTAGAGTGCCTACGCTATTTTGCAATTAAGGATGCCACTTTCACTTTGATTAACTCCAAATTAATGTTTATCTCTATTAAAAATTTTCTGTCAAATCCATCAAAACATCCATTAAAATCGATCACGTGACCCGCACGTGATCCATTTTAGGAGCAAATTTGTCCTCTCCGTCACTATTAAAAAACTAATACTTCAAAAATAAAGAACTAAAGAAAAAAAAAAAAAAAAAAAAAAAGGCAGAGGGATGAAGAACCGTTCCCACCCCCTACCCCCGACCCTCCTCACCTCCACCCCACCTCCCTCCCCCTCTCCGGCCACCGGCTGCCGACCCCTCCCTCCACATCGATGACTCCGTTCCTGCCTGCGCTGGTCTCTCCCCTCTGCCACATCTCTCTTTCTTTCTCTCTCTCTCTCTCTGCCCCTTTCGTTTGCATTTGAATTTAAGTTTATATGCCTCTGTTTTCGATCAATCTTCTGATCCATTCTCTTGCAGGTTCCGTTTGGATGAGGACGACGACTACAAGTCGCCGAGAGAAGAGCGAGAGTTGATTCCCAACAAGAGTTGTAGATCCAGACAGCCTCCAAAGTAAATTAAATCGTTTTGTTTGCATTTGAATTTGTGTTTCCATATATCTCAATTCGTTTCTGATGATCAATCTTTTCTGGTTTGCAGGTTCTGTTTGGATGAAGGAAAGCTTGGTTTCCAGCGATTCCAAGTCGTGCGAGAACTCTTCCTTGCTTACCAGCGCTCGCGATGTTTAAGGCGGAGGAGATTCAAGCTCGCAAGATCAGGCTCACGTAAGAGGGGGTCAACAGCCGGTAGCCAAAGAGGGGGAGGGAGCTGGGGTGGAGGTGAGAAGGGTGGGGTGGTACTGCATCCTCCCTGTCTTTTTTTTTTTTCCTTCAATTCCTTTATATTTTTTATTTTATTTTAATGGTGATGGAGATGACAAATTAATTAAGATGACCAGTAATTTGGAATTCTCAATTAAAACAAAGTGAAAGTAACATTCTCAACTGCGAAATAGGGTATAAGTGGAGTCATTTCCCATATAGCAATAGTAATCTCCATCATGAGGAAATGCAAGTTCAATATTTATGCTTAAAAGCATAAATGTGTGAATGAGAAATTGATCTGAGACACATAAAATGGAAAAACAAAGTTACAAAGGTGTAGTTCCACATTAGAAAAGTTTTAATGATTTTAGCCATAATTTGGGTCTATTGGTTGAGATCTCTAGGGATACCCACTTTTGTGCAACGGGAGGATGACCTAGATGAGGTCCAATAAGACAAGCGCACCATCACCATACACCTGAAACTGAACACGTATGTATGGACCTACCTTGTTTATTCTTTCTGGACCAAAAATTATGTGTGTGTTGGCTTGTGCTACTCCTGTGTTCATGTATTCGGTCAAGATTGACGCATCTATCTGGATAGCACGAGTCGAAAGAGAACACACACTTGGTTGAGATCTCTAGGGATACCCACTTTTGTGCAACGGGAGTATGAACTAGAAGAGGTTCAATAACACAAGCGCACCATCACCATGTTGGAATATGCACTTATGCAAATCGTTTTATAAACGTATTGTGTATATTTCTAATATCAAAGAGCAAATTTGTCTTTTATGTTTCATCCTTCATATACATACTATATCCTTATATATATATATATGTATATGCATAAAAGAGGTCTATGATTTCATGTTAAGGGAATAATGTCCTAAAGAAGTTAGGACAATGAGACTTATATATCTTAGTACTTGAAGTTTAAACAATTCCTGATTACATGATTGATAACTAGACAATATCAATCTAGTAAAACCAGCATGATCTATCCCCGCTTAACGTTTAGGATAATCGGTCTCAGATTATCGGTGTAGAGACACTATGAGAAAATCATGGGGCTAATATATGGTTCACTGAACATGACCGATATAACGAATACCTATTATGGAGTATTACACACATGTCAACAGAAATTCGTTAATTCTTGATAATACGACTGGTCTCTATACTTGAGACGCCACAATTGTCCTGTGCATTCGGTCGCTATGCTTTAACTATATTATAAAGCTAGATTCCTAGAGTTTAGTCACAGATGTTAATTGGGTATCGTCACTTACGTATAGGGGTACGTGTGTGTTTAACATAGGATCTATCAATCCTGGTATTATGGGAGATGTTACCAAGAGACAACAGATGTTTAGATTCAGGAAACTTTGGCAAAGTACTAGATCATGGAATCAAGGTTTCATGGTTTCAAGAATCTCCATAAAGTTCAATTCGTCCATCTTTTCCTAGCGTGGACTAATTAGAGGTCATACATATTTGTGTGACTAGAAGGACCAACTGGCGGAGAGCTTGTGGATCCGCATCTTGGTAGGCTTCCAATCAAGAGAACAACGTATGAATCTTATTTTGTAAATCATAGAAATTATTGTATCATATCACAATCTGAAGCATGATTGTGTAAAATTTTATTTCTCACTACGTTTATATGATTAATTTTTAACACACCATACACCTGAAACTGAACGCGTATGTATGAACCTACCTAGTTTATTCTTTTTGGACCAAAAATTATGTGGGTGTTGGCTTGTGCTACTCTTGTGTTCATGCATTCGATCAGGATTGACGCGTCTATCTGGATAGCACGAGTAGAAAGAGAACACACTTGTGTGGGACCCATTTATTCTTTTTGGACAAAAAACCATAAACATTTATTTCCATGGTATAGGTGTGTGATTGGTGTGTGGGCTATTGGCTTGTGTCCATGCCTTGGACTGGTAATTAATATTAGAGGAATGTTATTCACCTTCTCCAATCTACTTTCTCTACTGATATTCTCCTTTATTATTTTCATTCCGCAATGTAATTTATGATCGGAACCGTTCATTTTTTAGATCTAACTATGAAGATCATCTCTACAAAAACTCAACCAAATCGGAAATCGTTTGGTTATGTAACTGTGATCAAATAAACATAAGGTTTTGTTAATAATTTGATTTACCATTTGTTTATTTGATAATGATTATATGACCAAATGATTCTCGATTTAGTTGATTTGTTGTAGAGATGATCTTCAAATAATTATCTAAAAAATAAACGATTCTGATTATGAAAATACATTGCAGAATAAGAATATAAAAAAGAAGATGGATAACATTTCCCTTATTATTATTGACATGTTATGTTAATCCAATTATTATTGACATGTTATGTCAGGATTAACGCGTCAAGTCATGATTAAGACGTCTTTAATTACAATTGATTGTTTGTATTTAATTATATCTAATATACTAATATTACACCTTTATTTCCAACAAAGTACAGACAAACAAAATGAGCCAACTAACTTAATTGTTAAGTTAATGATATTTTTCTGCATAATATTTGAGAAGTTTGAAATGTCCCTCTTAAATAAAAAAGAATTAATTGATTTCAAACAATACTTTGGGTCGAACCATGATTCATTAGAAAGGAGCGATTACTTCATCGCTGGCTGCGGGATGAATAAACTATAAAGAGCACCCATTTGTTTGTTTCTTTATGAAAAACGGTTTTAATGGGGTCAAAGTTTTACTCCTAAAATAGTTAATTTTTTTCGTGGATTGATAAATAATATGCTACAAAATAAAGAACAACATGATTTGACTTCATTTTTGTTTAATCAGAAAATTAATTATAGATTGTTAATGTCCAATATGGATTAGAAAATGTGTTTTTAGTTATTTTTTTAATGTGTTCCACCTTCAGGAAAGAAACAAAAAAATAGACAATAAAGTCAGCTAATTATTTCTTGGAAGGAAAATTGTCCATATTTGGTACAGATGAGAGCATCCAAACCTAGATCTACAAAATTTCCACTTTCTACCATGAAACAACTATGTTACCAACTTACCAACCAACAACCTAAACTCCTCATCTTCTCATTTACATACATACATAACATACATACATACATACATACATTATTATACATTATTGCATACATATAAATATATAATACACATGTACTTTTCTGATAGCTTTTCATGTCACTCAAAGGTCACAACCCCAAGAGAGACCTACCCAATGTGGTCCCCACCCAACCCCAATGGGCCAACTATCCAGGTACGCATGCCCACTCATCGACGTCATCTATTCTTCCACACAGCAACACTTCATCTCAGCCGTCCCATCTCACCATCTTTTTACGTCGACAAGTTTTTGGTGTAATAGTAATACCGACACATGATATTATTAATCTGTTATAATATACGTAAATAACGAATTTATATTTTTGATAAGATAAATAAATTAATAACATCACTTTTCTTTTCAATGTTGAAAGAAATTTTAAGTTCGACTTATATTAATAACACCACGTAATAATATAATAGATTAATGACACAGTCACACCAAATAGTTACTTCTAGAAATCCTGACACACCCTCTTCTTCTTTTTGTAATGAAAACAGCGACTAATTATTATACGCAAATGTTCCCTTCACCTCACCTCACCACTTTACAGCTTTTTATGGTTTTTCCATGCACACATAGCACTTTCCTATTGGACCTCTTTAACTTGCCGGCTTATACGTATCATTTATCAATTTATCGTCTCCTTGTATCGCCAGAAATAAATAAATGAAAAACAAAAACTACCAACTTGTCCATTGCGTGGGCCCCATGGCTCTCAAGTCTCAACCTTTCCCAGCCGAAATTTCCAGTCGCAAATTCCTAAATGACGGAAACCCCCCGTTCCCTGCTCGAATTTACATTTAACTGCCATTCACACTACACAACAAAAGAAGAAAAATACATAATAAAACAGAAAAAGCTGTACACCAACACCAACCAACAACGCATTGAATATCGTAAAATCACAATAATTTTATCATTTCCAACCAAAAAAAATAAAAAGGAAGAAAACACAAAAATTAAAATGAAAATAAAAAAAATAATTATCAGAGCGAATTTGATTTTCTTGAATATCGAAAGGGAGCGAGCGATCGGTCCTCTCCTCTCTCTCTTGCTCTAAACGAAGGTGGTCTTCTTCTGCTTCTAAACGATCGATCGCCGATGATCTCCGAGAGAGAGACGCCATGAGAGAATCGAAGCACAAAATCCTCTAAATTTATCATCATGAGAGAAATTTCAGAATTTTTAGTTCGATTACTACTAATTTTTTTCAATATTTTATAAAAATCAAACCCTGACGATCTTCGCGGCCTTGACCACGGGGTTTTCTCGCGCGATGGCCTCGCGACCCGCGGCCTTGTAGTCGTAGCTGCACACGTGGCGGTCGGAGTAACGGTGCTCGGCGCAGAAGAGTTCACCGCACCGGCACCGGAATCCGGTCAACCCGACCTTTCTCCGGCATCCGGAGCACCGGTTCACCACTCGCCGATTCGCCGATTCGTCCGATCTCGAGCTCTCCGACGCCGATGTTTTTCGACTACCGATCTCCGCCGCCGCCGGACCTTCGAACCGAAACGAGCTGGATCTCGCGCTTTTCTCGCCGGAAAACTTCAAAATTGTTGATGATGATGAAGAAGAAGAAGAAGTCGTTGTGGTTGTGGTGGAGGTGGAGGTGGTGGCGTTGAAGCACTTCTGACACATGTTGTTGGTGGAGGGATTGCCTGTGACGCCGCAGTTGTTGACGCAGTGCGTTAGGGTTTCAGGGACCTTGAACTCCGTCTCCTCCTTCTCCGTCCTCTGGGCCATTTCTTTGATTTTCAGATTCCGAGCTCTCTTTCTATCGATTTTGAATATTTTTGTGCGATCGAAAGAGAAAAGTGGAGGAGGTTGAGGTTTCTAGAGAGAAAAAAGTTGTGGTTTTTTAGAGAGAGAATATGGTAGAGAGAGAGAGAGAGAGAGAGAGGAGGTTTGGATGGGCATGAGGGGAGACAGAGAAATGGGGATATGAAGGGACTGAAAGGTCGGTAATGGCGATGGAATATGGGCCTCATAGAGACGCGTATAAAACATTTCTGCGATTCATTTTTACCAAAATGCCCTTCCTACTTTTCTCTGAGCAATTAATTAATTAATTACCTTTACTTTAAAAATAAAATAAATAAATATTTAAAAGAAAAATCTTATTTGGCTTGGCTTGGCTTGGCTTGGTTGCTTCTTGTAGATTGGTTCTGACGTGGTAATCGTCATTATTGAGAAAAGGTTATGTCCTGACAAGCTTAATTTAAGATTGGGTGGGACCGGGGATTTTACATGGACGACAATGTTTAGCCGTCGGATTCATTCTATTGGTTGCGGATGTTGCAATAGTCAATCACATATATTTTATTATTTATTTTTGTTTTTATGAATTGCACTTATAAACTTTAACTCTAATGGCATTAAAGATTAAAGATGAATTTGTTATATATGTGCCGATTTTCATTTACCCTTTTAGAATGATTTCATTATGTTATAAATCAATACAATATTTATATAATTTTGTGCCAAATTTATTGTATGTGTCAGTTATTTTTAAGTTTTTTCTCACAATATACACGTGAGTCTTATTAATATACTATAGATTACATTTATTATGTACATACATAATAAGAGAGAACAGCTATATATAAATTTTAATTACTTACAAATACATTTAGAAACAAGTAACAGTAAGAATTCTTTAATTAGAAGTCTAAAATAAGAAAGAAAGTTAAGCCAAATCTCAGTCGGTCGAAAACTTAAATAGAAAAAACTCAAACTGTCCACCGAGCACTTGATGGGCATTGCCGAGCTTTCGTCCTGCAAGCAAAATCATGCATCTAGAAGCAAAAAAAATGCATCTACAAGCAAAAAAATTCATCTACAACGAACTGCATCTGTAAGTTGCCGAGCGCTCGATAGGGCATAAGTTCCCTTACTCGCGCACGTACACAAATAGATTGAGTTTATACTTAATTTTTTATTTTGCTGTGTTTCCAGTTAAAAATCTTTCAAAAATTGGATTTATGAGTAATTTATTATGAGAACCACTTCCCCAAGTGACATATCACTTGGTCCCTCTCATTTGGTCATTTAATTTAGTCAAAATAATTTATTTTTTCTTTACTCAAAATAATTACCTACACTAGTCATTTTTTCCACCCATTGAGTTGTATTGACACCCAACTTTTTCTTTAATATTTTTTAAGAAGAGAAACAAAATACTTGATAAAATGTCTCCAAAAAATTGAGACATAGGCAATAGACTATGTTTAAGAATTTCATTCCTTTAAGGTAATATATGAAATTTAAATTTCTACCTACGAAACACACTATTATGGTCATTCTCATGATTTGCCATAAAAGCTATTATATAAAAAAAAATGCTTGAAAAGCAATTTCTTTCCTTTACTTATCCTAAATTCAAACAAAAGCTTCATCATGGATGCCTTGCCAATTTGGTATGACATCTTTATAGCCTATAATTTATCGTATAATGTAAAAGCTAGCATGTGTTATAAGATTTCATCTTCCTTTTCTTTTTCTTCACTCTAAATAAATTTAAAATACACAAATCGATCGTGAAATTAAGTAAAACTAAGAAAAATACAATAATAAATAAAGTGGTAATGAGAGGGATATTTCCTGTCATCCACTAAGAAGAAAGGAGCAAATATTTTATTGTTTTTATTGGTGCATGTTGTTGGCATTGTTGCATAGGTAAAATGAAAACAAGCAAAATGTACGCGATCCTAGAAGAATGCAAGTGGAAGGGCAAAATGGGAAACGGGAAAAAAATTGGAAACCCCACTAAAGAATGGTGACAACTGACAACTGACAAGGGCAATTTCTCGCGTCGACCTTTATAAGCCAAGCCGCCCTATCTGACCGCTTTCGTTTTCTCGCGACGCGGTCTCTCTCTCTCTCTCTCTCTCTCCCATCTCTGTCCTCGTCAGATGTACACGTGTGGCTGACACACGTCAGACGTCTCCTACCATATGCACCATTCAGACCTAACTAAGACGTTACAGTACTTATAATCTAGTTCCATGCTATGTACTTATGTCTGTTACATGATTTACAACTTTACATCATCTTACTGTCTTAGTATCTTCTATCTTAATATATATATATATAGCAAATTACAACAATATGATTAGTAACACTTAGGTTCACAAACTTATTTTTTTAATTTTATAATCTGCGTATCATTTAAGTTTATTCTGTCAAGTTTATCCTTTTTTTTTTTTTTATCAATTTTAGTCACGTGTCAAGCATGTGATTCTCTTTTGAAATATAAAAATGATAACTCATTTCTTCGCTCTTCCCTCCTAACGTGATATATGTGGTTAAAAATGACAAAAATAATATATAAAATTAATAAAATGGACTAAAGTGATACACTTGAAAATTTGTTAAGTATATAATTCAAAAAATAAGTTAATGCACCAAAGTGATACTCGAGGTAAAATTTGTGAACCATTATTATAATTATCTCTCTATATATAAAACAAACAAAAAAATTTTAAAAATAAAAATGTTTTAAAGCTAATTAATTAGTAAATTTGTACGAAGCTAAATATCTTTTTTGGTCTACTACATGATATAATAAGATAAGCAGAACCCTTTATTTTTTAGGCCCCATTTCAAATATTAGTTTTTGTAAAAAATCTCCCAAATCGAAAATTTTTTAGCCATTTGATTATAATAATACCATTTTCATGCTTTTATCAAAACATAGTATTCATTTATTTATTTGATCACAATTAGATGACTAAATAAATGAACTGTTAATTAGAAGTCCAAATAATAAAAAAAGTTAAATCAAACCTTAACCAGTCGAAAAGGTAAGTCAAATTGTCCACCGAACGCTCGGCGGCTTGCAGATGCGAGTGAATATGCTTGTGCATTTGCAAGCAAAACCATGCATCTGCGAGTAAAAAAGATGCATCTTCAAGCAAAAAAATGCATCGACAAACAAAAGAATGCATCTGCAAGCAAAAAAAAATGCATATGCAAGCAAAAAGATGCATTTGCAAGCAATTGCATCAACATGTATCGAGCTCTCAGTAAGCTGTCGAGCCCTCGATGACCTGTTGAGCTCTCAATAATGTAATTTTTACGCTCCGCACGCGCATACACAAACATATTAAGTTGTAATTTAATTTTTTATTTGGTTGAGTTTTTAGTTAAAAATCTTTCAAAAACTGAATTTATGAGTAATTTATTATAAATATTTCTGATTTAGTTGATTTTTTTACAATAATAATCTTTGAAGTGTGACTTAAAAAATGAACGGTTAGGATTAAATTACTCATGTGGTGAATCCAAAAGAGTGGTTGATTTCATATTAATTTGCTTACTATTTAACTTTCAATCTAAAAAATATCCTTAGTTAAATAAATGAAATCCATTATAAGGAGGTTAAATGGTAACTTTACAATCAAATTTTTATAAATTCTAAAGTGCCCTTTGCTAAATACAGCCATTAAAAAAATTAAAAATAAAAAAATCTAAAACACTCGGTCAGTAGAGTTATTGTCCATCCATTAATTAGGAACTTCTCTCTTGCTTTTTTTTTTCTCCTCCTCTTCCCATTTTTCTCTCTCTCCACATCTCGCTTTTCTCTTCATAAACAAAATTAAATTTTGACAAAAAAATTAACAAAATTTTAATTTCAAATAACACATATTTCTTATTTATTTTTTAATAAAAAAAGTATTAGTATCTTTGTGAATGCTTACCAAGAGCTTAGTCAATATAACACATGCTGAAAAAAAAAAAAAGATTTGGTTTATATAATTTGAATTATTTTTTATTTGGATTTTTATCGTTCTAATTGTATCACTCTTGTAATCAATTAACAGTTGTAATTAAGTTTAAATCATAATTTTTGTGAAATCACTTGACAAAATGTTCATGTGGCATGTACTTGCAAGGTTAATTTGAGTTGAAGAAGTCTATAATGTACAAATTGAAGGAGCCTAAAAAAAATAAAATAAAACACCTTATTCTTAATAATTAATATTAGATTTCGCAGGCTTTTACAAAAATGTCTTGTTTTCCCACAATTTTTTAATGGTTTCATTAGTTATAAACCCAATTCAATAAGTCCCATTTTTTTTTGTAACCAAAGATGTCTTGAACTAAATTTTACGTATCAAACTAATTCATTGGATCGGTTAAAGACAGACAATTCACGTCTGTCTAAAGAATTTACAACAAATTTTACCTCCATGTTATGAGAGCCTATATAATTTGGCTAAATTAATATGACTTGTTGTCAAAAGTCAAATTGAGATTGACGGTTGTGATTGGATTACACACTGTTCATACGGACCTAGTTTGCTGGATAGCAAGTGGGGATAAATTATAAAGAGGGTCGGTCACATATGGCCAAGCCCACTACGGCACTACCTGAGGTTCACTTCAATAAGATTGGGGTGGGCGTGTGGGCCCACATCATCCTGCGGTAGCTAAAGGTTAGTACAAGACAAGAAATATTACATCTCATTCTTATTTTATTTATAATCTTTATTTATGATTTTACTATAAGAATATATTTTATTTAAGATTAGATACAGATTAATTTATTGTATACCTTTCTCTCACCAAATTTATGTATTAAACACTTGGGTGTAAATGGGTTAATATGAGATTGTCATGAACATGATAGCAAATACCATATTAGCATAGCATAGTAGCATGCTCAAAGTCTTATATAAATTCTATAGTTGAAATTCAATTCAGGCACATGCACCACATGTGTTGATTAAGGTAAAAATTAAGGTTTTATAGATAAAGTTTGGACGAAATTTTAATTTTGAATTTGATTGTAACAAAATGTAAATTATAAAGACTTAATTAAAAAAATTGAAATAACCATCAAACTACGGAGACTAAAATTATTATTTGCATTTTATTTATATTGTTCATGTAATTTTCAACACACGGATAAACTTTTCTAAATCCTTAAAATTGGTGTATAATTTTCTGCATTCAAACGATTCCACCATAAAAAATAAAAAAAGGTTCCACCATCAAGAACAAAAGAATAACAATATCTTTTGTCTATAATAATATTGGCGACGTGAAAAGAGACTAGTAGTATACAAGGAAAAGAATATGTTACTGATGGTTTAGTTGCCTTGAGTCATGATGGCTTTGAGACTGGTTTCAGTTCCACTCCCCCCTTTATTTTAAGTCTGCGGTTAATGTCTTGGGCTATCTAAGCCTATGGGTCTGGTTTGTTAGTTGTTACACTGGATTGGATTGGATTGGAAAGATTATTTTCTTTGGAATGCGTTGGATTGGAAATGACTAAATCTAATGTTGTCCTATGTTTGGTGCAGTGTTGGACTAAGAGGTTCAATAGTCTTATATAGCACTGTTCTATACGTGGTGGAGTGTTGAACTCGACTATATTTTATAGCAAATTACAAATAAATTAATAAAATATTTGAAAATTTCATAATAGTCAAAATATAATTTGGGTTCCCATAATTGTCACATGCACATATTTGCTAATTACATAATAGTCAATTGGCCCGGCCCAATTTGAGTGACCCTATACTATTCTTAGTGTTAAATTATTATCATGCTCTTCAAAAATATTTTGGCTCAATTTTAAAAAAGGTGTCACACAGTCACCAAGTTGGATTTTTCTTCACGTGAACTTGAAGTAGTGGAGGATGAGTTTGGAAATAAATTTGTTGTTACCTCTATTGGAAAAACCTCATGGGATTAATCATAATATAGAAATATTATAGAAAACGCAGCGGAAAGTAACAATTAAAGTTTTTCTTATCAAACCTATAACCTAGGATACGATGATATACAAATATGGAATTCAATACATGAACTAGGATAAAGGAATACTTGCTTTTGTTTATCAATAGAGCTATGTTTGTTCATGGTGATTTTCTTCTACGTTTGGATTCACCTTTAGCACCACAAGTGTCGTGCCTCTAAGAATAGTCCACGAGAATGTGATCCAAGCAAAGTAGATGAGAGTGATGATCGAAATTGCTAGCTCACAATCAAAACTCTTCTCTCCTATGTATGGCCGACTATGTATGTGAGAGGTTTGACTTTCTTTTATGCTCTTCCACAAACTTTCAGGAAAGTGAAAGAACGTATTTGAAAGTCTAAACCTTAGGTGGACTCTCATTTACACTAACTGAGTAGAAATAACACTTATTTACAGTGTAAGTAGGAAAAAAAAAAATTCCTAAAAATCCTATAGTGGGTCGGCCATATAGGGTGGGATTGGGTTGTTGGGATATTTCATTTTTTATTAATTATCCTAAATAAAATGCAAAGTCAAACTTGATTGATCAGAGTTTTATCCAAAACTAATTTACCAAGTCAGTATTCCAATTATCTATATATATATACATATTTATAATTTATATTTTCAAAATATAAAAATATAATGTTTATTATTTTGGGCTTTGCATAAATGCAACCAACTTGGGCTTTGCTTAAGTGAGACCCAAATATTAATTATAAAACCAAGTCCAAATCTAATTTGAACTTTAATCAATTATTCTTAATAATTAATTCCCCCAATAATTTATTAATTAGATCTTCCATATACTGTTCAATTGTTTGGTCAATCATCCTTATATAGAGTGTGACCGCTTAGTACGTTCTAATTCTTCTGGCATTCTCGCAGTGAAATTGAATGTATTCCATGAGAAACATTTTTTAAATAAGAATAATTAATAAATTATATTTAATTAATTAATTCTTTAATACACAAATCATGAGTGACACTTAACAGCGTCTTATGACTACCTAGAATAATTAGAATATCGGTGAACCTATACAATTATAATCTTATCGAAATATATTTTTTTGTCATACAATAACCCGAATATAAACAATGGGACAAGGAAACAATTTGTCAATCCTCTGTAAACGTTCATATGTCTAGACATCTTATAACTGATGTTGTCCAGTCTTATAATTTGAGAAGACCTTTCTCAAATTATAATCTAATGCTCTGACCAGAGTTTTCATGACAACTATCATAGAATGTCACACAAGTCATTCACCTTTTTTATTGACGGTGACAGATTTCTTGTTGTATAACTATAATCCTTCGTACATGAATTACTAGATCCAAGCTATGCGCACTCCAAGTGAAGGTCACGAGTATGGGTACATTGTATAGTCATAGTCTAGTCACACATGCACAAGGCAACCCATAGTGCCTCAAGTCAAAGGTTTCCATACAACATTATAATTAGGGATTCTTGTTTGACATGTCGTAAACCTTTATACAAGAATTCATTCAACAATCGTGTTCAGTGAACTTTTCTTTGATTAAACACCCACTTGTCTATCATATTGTTAATCTACACAAATGATTTGAGACCACAAGTGCAGATATAGAATCACATGTGTCAACCAGCTGCAAATTCAGGAGATGCAACTCTTTCTCTTCTACATGATATGATGACAAGTTCTTTGTCTTTTATGCCTGGATCATCTTTTTGAAAGGCTTGCAATTGAAATGATAGAATTATGCAATCTAAGAAGGGTTGCTGAAAATTTTGGTGAAATTCCTCTAAAGAAAACATGGAAGCTAGGCCAACTTCAGGGGAGTGATGGATGAGAAGTCGGTAATGAAGGATCAACCAGAAATTTCTTGGTTCTTACAGCATCTCCATCCTTAGGGTCAAAGCCCATTAAATTTAAGGTAACAATTGTAAACACAAATTTCCTGTAAATATTTGTATTTTAATAAATTTGAAGGTTACACTCTTTGTATGTTTTCTTTACAAAAGAAGTCCTTTGATTCAATCTCAAATTTTGTGTTGATCAAAGGGCGATGATCACTTGATCTTGAATCAAATAGTTGAATATTCAAGTCTCCTTGAACAGTTGAGATTTGAAAGAGATTTGATTGAGGGCAGTCAAGGCTTGATCTTGATCAATCTTTGACCTTGAGATATGTCATGTGGTAATGGTTTTTTGGCTTTGGTGGTGGAAGAATCGGCGCGTGTGTATTGTACTTATTGATTCTTTACGAGCCTTATGAAGAACTCTTTGAGTGTTTAGGTGTTTTTCTTTTGGCCAAAGAGTTTATCTGATTTTCCCAAAAGTGTGAAGACCCCTATTCTGAACCACGAGCCTATATTTATAGGCAAAAGTGCGATTCTGAATTTAGAATCCCCAATTTGAATTCCTTGATTTGTGGGATTGAGCCTTAATTTTGATTGATTTGGGGCTAATTGGCTTGATTTAACATTTAATATAAATAAATTCCAATAGTTTGGAAATTGGCTAATTAATGCCCCTAATTTCGGTAATTAACCCATTAATGACCAAATATCCCTCAATTTAGCCATTGATTTGATTTAATTGATGTTCTTCTTTGATGTCTCTCATATTTGGTGGCCTGCTTTGTCTTGATGAGTCATGTGTCACATGTGCTTGAAGCCCATGACTTGCACAAATCATCTTTGACTAGCCAAATGGTGAAACTTGTAATTTTCAACAATTTCGGTGTCTACAACAATATTAAAAAGAAACAAAATCAGTGTGTGTTTTGATTCTTTGTTCCACTGGTTGGTGGTTACTTGTGAGTTGAAGAAGATCGATGGTGGGTTTGTGTAGATGGAGAGTCTGAGAACATGTTGAAGAAGATGAGAGGGGGGGGGGGTCAACAAAAAGAATATGAAAATGTTAAGAACACTTTGAAGCCTTGAATATATGGAAGAATTAGTTTTGTTTTTCTTTTTTGTTTTTAATTTTTAACAAGTTAATAGTGTTAAAGGCATGATAAATGAATTAACATGTGTCAAAATATTAAGTAAGAGACACCAAGAGGACATAGGATCCAAACTCATTGAGATACAAGTTTTGATTTGTATAACTACACAAACCCACTTATTTATCTAAAACAAGAGATCAAAGTGATTCAAGTTAATAATTTATTGGTTACCATTCCCAACATTTCTAACACTAGCATAAAAATTAGGGCAATTTTATAAAATAAGCTCAGTTAATGATGCACTCACTTTTTTCCTCATTTAATGATGCACTTAACTTTTTTGACCTTGGCGGGAAAAGTCTTACATTTCATAGCTCTTTGGCCATTTCCCAAAAAAATCCCCCTCACGGTTAATAAAAACTGGCTGCAGCACAATTTAGAGTGGTTGCAGCAAGTTCATTCTTGTAACCACATTTGCAACTTAGATATGAGTTGCATAATAGCTTCAATGTTCTCACACTCAAATTGAATCGTGGATCCAGATATAATTGAGCTATTTTATCAATTCTATTTAAAAGGAAAAAAAAATTAAAAGATTTTGTTCTTTTTCAATGTTCTGTTTCAGATATGAGATTTTGTTCTCCATTACTAGTATAAGTCTTGGTGCATAGCCTCTTGTGGTTTTCAAAGATCAAGCACAATCCTATTGAAGAGATCTAATAGAATAGACAAAAAAGCTCAAATATTGACCATTGATCTAATATCCGGAGAGAATAGCTTTGGAGAGGATCCACAATTGGGATATTGGTTGTGACCCTTTGAATGGTGGCCGCTCCAAAGCTTGTCGTTGTAGGATGATCTTTCTGGTTGGATCTGGGTTCGAGCGACCCAAAGTGGCAGCCATTATTCGACACAACCTCGACCACGATTCGAGCAACGACGACGAACTGATCTAGTGCCAATGAGGCCACCGGAGGTGGAGAGAGAAGGAGAGAACTGATTTTGGGTTTCGATGAGATCGAGAAAGATAAAGAGGTGCGATGGGAGCTCTTTTCGGTCTTCCAAATGTGATAAGATCTCATCCAAATCTTGTATAGATCTGTCTGTGAGATCTACGACTCGGGGAGAGAGAGAGAGAGTTGGTGGGATGGAGCTGGAGAGACAGAATGACAAATTTTTTGCCTTTGATTAGAATATTTATATCAAGGGTATAATAGTCCTTTCAAGTCAAAAAAGGGCTTAGAAAAGTAAAAATTTATTTAGTGTAATTTCCCTAAAAATTATTCATTCTCATTCTTTTGAAATGAGTATGGTTTGACATTCCAAAATGATTCATTCTATGAACGAAGAAGGCCTTATAGGAGAGGAGAAGCATTGACGGGGTACAATACTTGGGTCACACCCCAAGTGAACCTCCTGGTCACCCCAATCGACATGGACCAATAGCACACTTACACTTGTCTGTTTTTATTTTTTTCAAAGAATAAAAAAAACCCATAAACCCAACCTGATTTGGAACCCCAACCCCTCCTTTTTGTATCTTCGGCGCTTCTTCCCCATATCTCTGGCAACCCTTTCCTTATCTCCAGCAGACTTTACATGGAAGTGTAGGTTGTAGATTTGCTAAGTTCATGTGTATATATTTTTTCTCTTTTCAATGAAAATATATTGCAGAAGAGGAAAAATAGGAACAACAGCTTTGGTTATTAAAGAAGAAAAATGTCTAGAAACAAAGACTTCATATACAATGAGAAATTAATTTGTCGTGAATGACCATTATCAACCTAGTCCCAACCTCCCATTTTTCAATCGAAAGTATTCCATCCCTCTTATTATTAAACTCGTTTCCAATTATTGGCCATCATTTCCTTAAAAATCTTAGAGAAAATGACAATCAAAATCCAAATACAAATTCAATCCCTAAACTCAAATCCAAATTCAAACCTTAACCTCAAACCCAAATCCAAATTCACACAATGCTTTTCTCTCTTTGGCCAGAGAACAAAATGGGGGTTGGGAAAGTATTTTGGGGGGTATATGTAGAACCCCCTAATATCTTTAGAATTTAGTCTTTTTCCCTTTAGAGTAAGGTTATGCAGACCATCCTTAACTGCTGAGTTGACCACCCAAACATATTTTTTTCAACTTTTTTCCTATTTTACCCTTTATTGCAAAAACATGATAAAATCATCCAGATCTATTCGGTGGTCATCTACCGAAACATCCATCAATGTTCGGCAGATAAGTGTCGAATAAATACAAATATTTCGACAGATAACTGTCGAATGCCTTTTTCATTTCCATTCGGTAGTTATCCACCGAATAATCCACCAATGTTCAGCAGATAACTGTCGAATAAAATCAAAATTTTTTGTTTTAAGGGTAAAGTTAGAATTTTGAAATAGGGTGGTCAACTTAGTAATTTAGGCCGGTCGGAATAGCCATGGCCTTCCCTTTATTTGGATGTGGGCTACTGGGCTGTCTTTAGGGAAATTTATTGTTATTGCATTTCGTTGTTTCAGCCCATAACAAAAAGAAAAACAAACAGCCCACAAACAAAACAACAAAAAATTATCCCTAAACGGCAACAAAGCAGAGCATTCCACTCCCAGTAGAAAACTTGTCTTACGAAGAGTCGGTTTGTTTACCCTCAATCAAAACCCTCTCTCTCTCTCTCTTTTTCTCTCTCTCTCTTCTCAGAAGATACCCATTTGTTCCTCCCCGGCAATTCGCTCCCGGGGGTTTTTTCCATGCAACCCTATAACCCAATTCCCAAGAAACCTTTTCCGTCACTTTCCCGAGAAAATCCTCGAACCTTCCGTACCCAGTTATCGCCCAGAGGAGGAGGAGTTTGATTGTTGGTTGCGGATATTTATAAACCTGAGCTAGGGTTTTGTGATTGAGGGAGATTTCTGAAGCGTTTGGGTGATAAGGTATTTGTTTTGAGGGCTTAAATTAGGGTTTGTAGCGCAATGGGCAGCGTGGATCGAGCCGATGATCGGACCTTTAGGGTTAATTTAACGGGCGATTCAGTTGTCAAGTTGAGAGAGAGTGTGAGGGAGAAGCTTAAGGAGTTCATGGGGGATTACACCGATGACACGCTTGTGGTACGGACTCTCTCATTTGGCTTAAGTCTCTTTGCGCGTTGTTCTGAAATTTGCGCTGATTGTTGGACTGTTATTTAGTGCTTTGATTGGGGTTTGGAGAATATCTTGGGTTTGGTTTTCTGTTTTTATTTCGGTGATTGGATATTGTTTCTAGTGGATATTTGCCGGTTTTCGATTGATTTGGATGGTAAATTTTGATACCATGAACTGTTTTTATTGAACTGTGGCTAGGTTAAGCTTTCTTACATGTGCTGGCAATGTTGCCATTGGATTTAAGGTTGGTGGTAGAGGTCGGAGATGCTAACTCATAAGCATTGCGGAACTCTTGAAAATTATTGTCATTTAAATCACTACCCATAATTTTGAATACATCCTATTTGTTGGTATGAGCATGTAGAGAATGGTTGCTTTTCTCTTGCTTCTGTTAAGATACCTCTGAGATGCACCAAGACTCCTTTGGGGTTTTTTGTTCAAAGAGTTAATGCCCATTGTTTGAAATGTGAGCAGTAAAGACTAAGGTGCGAGATGTGTGCCAAATATTAATAGGTTTTGGTCTGAAATTCTTTAAGGTGATTGTGTGGGGAGCTCTTGGAGAATTGCTTATGCCCTTTTTCCCTCTCATGTGCTGGTTTTCTCCTTAAGGAGCATTTAGGAAATATAATGTGATGTTCTTGATGGCTGATGTATTTGAATAATTCTCTGGTGGAGTACCGATGAAGGGGGGGGGGGGGGGGGGTGGGGTTTTGTAGAGGTGTTGCCCTTAGGGCTATGCTAACTACTGCAAGGCCCTGGAGTTTTATATATGAATAGTATAGGCTTTAAGCCCATATGGGTTTACTTGGGGTTAAATAAGCTAATTGTTGTTACTTTAAGCTAGGAAGCATCAATCATGAGCATGCCTTTGGAGGTGGTATGTCCAACACACCGGTAGGCATGACACATAGAACACATTGCTTTTTAAGGTGCCCTTAATAGAAAATTTATCATATAATATTAGAAGTTGTTAAAGGTAGAGATTAAAGGTAGTTGCCCCTTACAGGACCATGAAGTTGTTTGAATAGATAGTACTTGATTTTTTCCATCCAATACCCAAAAAATGTTTTCTGCAATATACCTCTTATTTTCATTGATTTTATGGTTGTTTTTTTTCTGTATCTCTATCATGCTTGGGTGGGTTTGTTTTTTGTTTTATGTATTTTTTATTTGAGTAGTGAGTTTAAAGTTTAAACATATGCTGTTATAGTTATTTGCTTTGTGTTTTTAGTGTACCGATGTTTTCTCTATTAATGTGTACCAAGTTCTTTTCTCATTTTTTTATTTCGCACCTATTCTAGTTATAGATTTAACTTTTATAACTTCTATAACTTCTATATATGGTGCATTGGCCAGTTACATGGGTGTTATGTGGTTTTCTCCTTTTCTTCACTTGCGGTTCATTAGGTGCTACTATGTTCTATTTGTGGTCATCTGCTTGCTGTGCTTGATTTGCTACATTTGGACGGGAAGGAATGGTAGGAGATTTGAAGCAGTGGAGCGTCATGTTAGAGATGAAAAATTCTTTTTGAGGACGTTTTTCTTTTGGTTGACTTGTTGTCTTTCTTCTTCTTTTGTCTTTTCTTTATGTTTTCAGGGCTCTTTTAAACTTGTGTACCCTTGATTTTTCTTTAAATAAAATTTACGCACAGAATAAATTTATGGCACTAGAACTCTAGCTCACTTTTCTAATCTTCATTGCAGGAATATGTAATTGTCCTTTTAAGGAATGGAAGGGGCAAAGAAGAAGCAAAGAATGAGTTAAATGTATTTTTGGGGGATGACAGCGATTCTTTTGTTTCTTGGTAATTTGATTATCTTTCCTCCTTTATGAGAAAAGTTGAGTTAATAGATAATGCATGTTTAGCATTTCTACTTAGCTTTGTGACCTGGTCACATTTCTTCTCAGCTATATGATTTAATTATTTGTTTATTAAAATTATTCCTGACAGGTTGTGGGATCATCTGGCTTCAAATTTGGATTTGCATGTACAACCTCAGGATTCGCATTTAGAAGACGTGAGTAAAAGAAAAACCGTATCAGGGGACCAACCTGGAAAAAACGATGCTCATAATCTGGGTTCTGAGCCAGAAAGAGAGAAGTCTAATAAATTATCTAGAAGCCGGCACAATAGGGAGTGGAAAGGACTAGCAAGGGATGCTGCTGAACCCCCTCCTTTTCGAAGCTCTGAGATTGGAAATATTTATGTAGAGGAAAAAAGTCATGACAAAGTCAGTCGTGCAAGGTCTCCTTTGCCCCAGCCTGCAGCTCAGAGGAAAAGGATTCGGCCTGATGAGCGGCAGAATACAAAGGTTGGTATTTTAAATTTTTTTAATATGAGATTGACTCTAATCATTTGATATTGGAGCTTGCATCTGTTTGTGTTTGGTGACATTTTATTCTTGTTGTAATTATCTGTTCTTCAGTTTTATTAAATAGTCATAAATAATTAATATATGCCGATGTGTGGTGGAGACTGCTCATTTTCAGTATTTGACTCTTTTTTTTTTTTTTCATTATTGGATCTGTCTTGTTTTTCAGTATTGGAACTGTCTTGCTTTTCAGTATTGGAACTGTCTTGCTTTTCAGTTTGGAACTGTCTTGCTTTTCAGTATCGAAACTGTATTGTTTTTCAGTATTGGAACTGTCATTTTTACATGAATCGCATCTGCAGATTGGAAAGATTTGTTTTAAGTTGTTTCGTTTATTATTCTTCGATCCATCAGTGTTCCATTCTTGACCATGTTTTATGTGGAAACTGAAATAGCATTTAATCTTTTCCCCTTCATTTTCTTTTTAGAATATTTTGTTGTTGATATCAAGCATTAATTTGCATGTGCTTGCATGGGTGTTAACATTACTGGCTTTTAATATATCTATGGTTTTCAATGTATATTCTGCCCTCCCCCTCGTCCCCTCATCAATGAAAAAGAGGATTTTATGTGTATTTAAGCAAGTTAATGTTGTAGACTAGACTCATTCTCCTCGAAAATTCTTCTTTGGTATAAAAAGTGTGCACTTTGATTATTATTATCCAATTTTCTGAGTCAATAATCAATATCTTCACAGAGGGAACCAGTTTCGCAAGCGAATATTGATGCCCCTCGACGGCTGCTTCAATTTGCTGTGCGTGATGCTCTGACAACCTCAAGGCAATCCAATTCAGCAATGGAGCCTTCATTGAAGCGCCTCCGTTCTGTGGTTTCTACACCCACTGTTGACTCAACATTGGTTGATCGTCCCCGACGAATCCAGTCCGTTTCCAGAGTGCCAAATCCCATGGCAACTGTTGCCAGAGTGCCAAATCCCATGGCAACTGTTGCCAGAGTGCCAAATCCCATGGCAACTGTAATGAAAGCCATGGCAGAAGCTGCTGAAGATGTGACAAGAGTTAAATCTTCCGGAAGTGTGTTTGACCGGCTTGGTCGTGGTATGGATGTTTCAGAGACCAGTGGGCCACTCACTTCATTTAGAGAAGCTGCTACTGAGGATGTTGAATATGAAGATGTCCAAATACTTGAGCAAACCCGATCAACATATCTACAAAGAAGTGAACACAGTGGGCAGTATGTAGGGAATACTATGTTAGAAAGTGATACTGGTTTGGTTTCTGATTCCATATCAGACAATGAAGGTTTTGATGATGTCAATGTTATGGGTCGTAGAGTTACTGATGTTTCACAAACTGGGACATCTGGTGGAAACAAGGGTGAGAATTCACTGAAGGTGCAGAACAGTGTAGCTAAGAATGCTGACAATGTTATGCGGACATCAAGGAATAAAGATTATAGTCGACCTACTGGAGCTGCAAATTCTTCACATAAGCTTGTGAACATATCTGTGAATGTCAATACTTGGAAACCACCTCATCAGGAGCCAAGAGAAGTTGCTGAACTGGATGATTGGAAATCTGTACAGGATGATGAGGCAGGGGTTCCTAAATCTGATTTGCGTGTGATGAAGGAGAATGGCAACCCTGTCTCAGTTGGTAATGGAAATGTAAGATGAACACACACACACACGCCTTACATGTATGTTTATCTTCACTTTCTCAATTTTCCTTTATACTCAGCTACTTGCGTCGGTGATAACAGGCAAATCCTGCTGCAGACTCCCAGAAGTTGCTTTCATCTTCCACTGGTGAGTTTTGGAACTCATAAAAATAGTCGACACTTTTTTTTCCTGCATGTTAATATTGTTTAAAGTGGAGATGCTAGTTTTCCTCCCCAATTTAGGGGAGTTGATCCCTTGTTATTAGCTCTTCAAACGATTGATTCCCTTTCCTGCATTGGATCTTCCTTGATTTCAGCAGTATACAACTATGTATATAATTTATTGTTTTTACAATATTGTGCAGGTCAATATGCTGCTGGTCGTCCTTTGGAGGACGCAGATTCTCGAACTATCTTCGTTAGCAATGTAATAGCTCATCTTTTTGCTCTTCTGGGTTTCAGAGTTTGTCTTGGTTCTCTACGTTCTTAGTTTTGTTATATTTGTTACAAATTCACAGGTCCACTTTGCTGCCACAAAAGATAGTCTGTCTCGACATTTCAACAAGTTTGGGGAAGTGCTAAAAGTGGTGATACTTACTGATGCAGCAACTGGGCAGCCTAAAGGGTAAGATGTGTCGTCTCATAATTCTACTTACCTTTCACAGCTACAAGGCATAATTTTTCCTTTTATTTGGGGACAATACATATTCTTCAGTTACTCTTTTTCTGAATATCGGTACTTGAGCAGGTCGGCTTACGTAGAGTTCACACGAAAGGAGGCAGCAGACAATGCACTATCTCTGGATGGTACCTCCTTTATGTCACGGATACTTAAGGTAATAATTGCAGAAACTACATCTCATAATTTACTAAAAGCGATATCTTTTTGCTATTGTGAGCTCATAATTTATATATTGCCACATATTCGTCCTGCAAGCACAACTTTTGCAACATGGATATGTCTTCAATGACCATTGCATTTTGGCCGTCACCCATCAAGTATTAGACTATGTCAACTGTGATGTGGAATCCATACTTTTTTTTTTTTTTCTTGTTGGTGGTGGGGGGAGGGGGGCGTTTAAATGGAGTTACTTATAGGACAATCCTTACAATCATTATCCCATTGGCAGGTTGTAAAGAGGGGTGCTGCACATCAAGAAGTTGCTCCTGTCATGACATGGCCACGGATTGCCCGTGGTTCTCCATTTGCCACTGCCAGGTTTGCTAGGTCTTCTTACCCAAGAGGCATGCCTGGTGCGTTTAGGCCTCGTCCCCTAATCAAACCTGGAGCCAGGAGCTTGCAGTGGAAGCGGGATACTCAGGCCACTCCTGGTGACAGTGGTGCTTCAGTCTCTGGCAATTTTGTTCCCTCACCAACAGCTCGTAGTCTCACTTATGTGCGAACAGAACCCAAGCCAGAGGGCAGCTAGTAAAAAAATGTTACCTTCTACAAAATGCCCGACTTGAAATTGCACCACTTGTATGCTCAAGGTCGTTTGAAATCCAACAAATTGGAGTATATTCTTTTTGTATATGGTTGAGAACATTGTTGCAAGGAGGTCTGAGGAGGTGTGGGGGAGGCTTCCCTACTCACAATTGTTTTTGGGTATAATTCTTTTGAGTTGGAGAGAAAAGGGGGTTTGGTTGTTCCGGCATGGGAGAAAGTGATTGCTCGGGTAACCTTCCGGAGATGTACTTTTAGGATTAAATTTGTGTATAGGGACTAGGGAGGACGGATAAATGGTTTCTTTTTGAAGGATCATATCTTTTAATTTGTTTTGTAATTCTTATAATTCTATAAACACTAAAAAAAATGATAAAAGCGGAAAAAGGAAATTTAAGTTGCTTCCGAAGTGCACCAGCTAGCTTTATTTATTATTTTCTTACATATATAGTCGATTTAGTGATATCTAGTCATATGTGGCTATTTCGATTAATGAGTCAAAAAGTGTGCAATGTATATTATATTACTTTTAATATGTATGCTATTTGATTGCGAGTGATCACAAATTTCAGCGAAAGAAAATTAAAATTTGTAATCACCAATTTATGATGAAATTTGTTTGATAGAGATAAATGAGGTTTGGTGTTGTAATTCTAGTTTAAGGTTTTTCTATTGTATTACTCTTGCACAAATGACTGCGAGTGAGTAAATGGTAGTGGCACTAAAGCAATGCTGGAAAATGCACCTCAAGATATCACATTCCCAATTATTCAAATATCTGAAAAATGCTCCTGGCCAAAAAAAATAAAAAATAAAAATCTGAAGAATGCCAAAGGGATCAAGAATAGGGGGCCTGGAAAGCCCATGATTGGCGGTTCCCCTATTTGAAAAACATTGATCACCTTCTTTTATTTTGGTTTGAAATTTGGAAAGGAGTTTGAAGAAAAGCTTAAGCTGTTAAGCTTAACAGGAAGACAAAAGGATTTGGTGGTTCAGCTGGAAGAAAACCAAGCCTACATCCACATAGAGACACTTAATCTCATTAACATTATGAAGATAGCATTCTGCTATCTTGGTACAAATAAGGGGCTGGGAACAGCACCCAACGAACAAATATTAAATGCCTCAAAGGGCTACAATAGCCTAATAACAGTAAACAGGCCTTTCTGGCTACTCGAGGAAAGAATAGGAACAGCCACTCATTTATTATTCCAACACTCCCCCTCAAGCTTGGGCGAGAACATTGGCAGATCCAAGCTTGGACAAGATATGATGGAACTGATTGGTTGGAATGCCTTTGGTGAGAATATCAGCAAGTTGGTCGCCACTTCTCACAAACAGAGGCTTGATAATGTTTGCTTGAACTTTTTCTCGTATAAAATGGCAATCAACCTCAATATGCTTAGTCCGTTCATGAAAAACAGGATTGGATGCGATGTGAATGGCGGCTTGATTATCACACATAAGTTGCATAGGAAGAGAGAAACTGACGCCCAAATCTTTGAGGAGATACTGAAGCCAGACTAACTCACTTGTAACAGATGCCATGGCCCTATATTCGGCTTCAGCGCTGGAGCGAGCAACCACAGTTTGTTTTTTGCTTTTCCAGGTAACGAGATTGCCGCCAACAAATGTACAGAACCCAGAAGTGGACTTTCGATTAATGGGATCCCCTGCCCAATCTGCATCACAGTATCCCATGATCTGAGAGTGCCCATGAGGTGCCATTACAATGCCTTGACCAGGGGAACCTTTCAAATAGCGAAGGATCCTTTTAACTGCAGTCCAGTGGTGTGACTTGGGTGAGTGCATGAATTGACTGACCTGACTCACAGCAAACGTGATGTCAGGACGAGTGATAGTGAGATAAATCAACCTACCCACTATTCTTTGATATTTGCTGATGTCGGTTAGAGGTTCTCCATCCAAGTCGAGTTTACCTTTACTTGTAACAGGATTGGACATGGGTTTGACATCAAGCATTCCGATTTCTTTGAGAAGATCCAAGACATATTTTCTTTGGTTTAAAAACAAGCCTTTGGTGGAGGAAACAACTTCAATGCCGAGAAAGTACTTGAGAGTACCCAAGTCTTTGATGGAAAATTGTTGAGAGAGAGATGACTTTAGTTGGGCAATAGCAGTTCCACTGCTTCCAGTAATAATGAGATCGTCAACATAAATGAGAACAACCACAATTCCTGAAGAGCTTTGCTTAATGAACAGGGACGAATCAGCACTACTACGTTTGAATCCTGTGCCTTCGAGAACAGAACTTAGCTTAGCATACCAAGCACGGGGGGACTGTTTCAGACCATAGAGAGCTTTGTGGAGCTTGCACACCATACCAGTCGGAGCTGTGTGGATGTACCCGGGGGGAATGGTCATAAAAACTTCTTCCTCTAGTTCACCATGTAAGAACGCGTTTTTTACGTCCATTTGATGTAGAGGCCAATTGTGATTGACAGCCACAGATAGGAGCACACGAACAGAGTTCATTTTGGCAACAGGGGCGAAGGTTTCCTTATAATCCACCCCATAGGTTTGGGTAAAACCTTTAGCTACCAGCCGGGCCTTATGTCGCTCTATGGTTCCATCGCAATTGAACTTTGTTTTGTAGACCCAGCGACATCCAACTGGTCTCTTATCCTTTGGAAGTGGGACAATGGTCCAAGTTTTATTGTCATCAAGTGCTTGGAGCTCTTCTTGCATTGCTTTACGCCAAATGGGTTGTTTATTAGCTTCATGGAAACTGGTTGGCTCTGTGATCTTTGAGATACAACTAACAAATGCAACATGTGAGGGTGAGAAATTATTATAAGAGAGATAATTGTCAATAGGATACCTGGAGACTTGATAGGTGACAAAGTCTTTGAGCCTTGTTGACTCTTGACGAGTTCTATTGGACCTTCTAGGAGCTGCAGAGGGAGGTGTAGGTACGGGTTGATGGGAAGCAATTGAATTGTTGTCTATGGCTTCCAATTCACTAGTAGCGGGATGTGTAGGCAGAGGACAGTCATCCACAATGGGTAGTGGAATTTGATCAAATAAATTCTCCCCCTGAAGATGTGTCTCTTGTTGAGTTCCAAAGAAAGGTTTGGTTTCGTCGAAAGAGACATCCCGAGAGATAAGGATCTTCTGAGTTAAGGGATCATAGCACTTATATCCCTTTTTTGTGGAGGAGTACCCAAGGAACGCACATGAGGTAGCTCGAGGTTCCAACTTGTCTCGGTGAACAGCTTGAATATGCACAAAGCATTGGCAGCCAAACACACGTAAATGAGACAAGTTCAATCGTCTGCTTTTAATAACTTCAAGTGGAGATCTGAAGTTGAGGACACGACTAGGTAATCTGTTGATTAAGTAGGTGGCAGCAAGGACACCTTGTGACCAAAACTTCTTTGGAACGTGCATTTGGAACAAGAGAGACCTTGTTTTTTCAAGTAGATCGCGATTTTTTCTCTCTGCCACTCCATTCTGTTGAGGGGTGCCTACACAACTTGTTTCATGTAAAATGCCATGTTCAGATAAATACTCAATGAAATTGTTGGACAAAAATTCGGTGCCATTATCTGACCTTAGAACTTTGACATGGGAATTGAATTGGGTAACAACCATGCTACAAAAATCTTTGAAACAAGACAAAGTTTCATTTTTTGATTTTAAGAGATAAAGCCAGGTAGTACGAGAACAATCATCCACAAATATAACAAAATATTTGAAACCATCATGAGAATCAATAGGGACTGGTCCCCATAAATCAGAATGTATTAAATCAAAAGGTTTCTTAGCTCTAGAAACAGATGACACAAAAGGTAATCTGGTTTGTTTAGAATAATGACAAATATCACACTTAAAAAAGCTAGAATTAAAAGAAGGAAACAAAGATTTGAGCACACGGGTAGATGGATGGCCCAAACGTTGATGCCACAAGTTATCAGTTGCTGAGGCAGAAGCTTGAAGTACCCTGGACTGATTGATTGGTTGTCTTACCAAGTACAGCCCATTGGAATAAACGCCCTCACCAATCTTCTTCTTGGTCATTCGATCCTGAAAAACCACAGAATGTGAAGAGAAAATAGCATCACAGTTTAAAGCATTGGTTAGTTTGCCCACTGATAACAACTGAAAAGGAAATGAAGGTACGTAGAGTGCATCAGATAAAACGTTTAAACCAAGTGGATTAAATTTTCCATAGCCAAGAACAGGTACAGAACAACCATTGGCAACGGATACAGACTGATTCTTATCAGCATTTTGAAGATTTTGGAGACCCTGCTTGTTGTTAGTCATGTGGTCTGTTGCTCCCGAGTCTACAATCCAGATATCAGAAAGATCATTATGGGACAAAGATGAAAAAGCATGAAAAGTACCTGGAGCAAGAGAAGTCGCTGGATAATCAGAATTGGATTTCTCATTCCTCCCCATTTGTTGGAGCAGTTGAGTGAGTTGATTGATTAAAGCAGAAGATGAGGAATTTCGGGTGGTAGTTTCTTCTGAAGCAAGATTAGCTGTAAACTTTGGCGGACCTTTGCTATCTGTAGTAGACTTGAAAAAATTTCTACTGTCCTTGTTGAATTGGCGTTTCAGGTGTGGATAAAGAATCCAGCATCTGTCCTTAGTGTGTCGTGCTTGTCCACAATGTTCACATGAGACAGGACTTCGTTTTCCCTTGAAGTCCTTGAAATTCTTATTTTCTGATCGTTGCTTCTCAGTCACGAAGGCTTTTGATTCTGATAACTCAGACATAGATTTTACTAGAGGATTCATGGTCTTTTTCCTCACTTCTTCTCGTTGAATAGTAGTACAAATATTGGAGAAAGTGGGAAGTTCAATACTCATGAGAATATGCTTACGTAGATCTTCATACTCGGAATCCAGGCTGGTCAAAACTTGAAAAATCTTATCTTCTTCTGCACGTTTTAGAAGGGTTGTGTTATCTGTGGTGTGAGGTCGGTATAGTGCTAGCTCGTTCCACATGCCTTTTAGCTTTCCCAGATGTTCAACGAAGGTTTTCCCACCTTGAGTAAGGCTTGCAATTTCTTTCTGAAGTTGGAAGATTCGAGCTGCGTTGTTTTGATGGCCATACATTTCTTTGACAGATTCCCAGAGAAGTTGAGCAGATTCAGAGTAGCTGAATATTTCGGCAATCTGTGGTTCCATGGAATTAAGCATCCATGACATGACCAGTTGGTCTTTACAAAGCCACTCTTCGAATTTTGGATCTTCAGCTTCTGGAGCAGTGATTTTTCCATTGATATAGCCAAGTTTTGATCTTCCTCCTAAAGCCAAAGTAATAGCTCTAGACCAAGGAATGTAGTTCAGGCCATTCAGTAAAACAGAGCAAAGTCTGAGACTTGGATTGGACTCTGGTTCAGACAAACCCAAAGTAAATGGTGATGAAGGAGAGGGTACATATACGTTCAGACCCAAGGGCGACCCAAAAGGGTGTTTCTCTTGTTCTTCCCCCATGTAAGAAGAGTAAGAAAAAAAAATGCGGAATGGTTAAGGAGCTTAGTGCTCTGATACCATGAAGAAAAGCTTAAGCTGTTAAGCTTAACAGGAAGACAAAAGGATTTGGTGGTTCAGCTGGAAGAAAACCAAGCCTACATCCACATAGAGACACTTAATCTCATTAACATTATGAAGACAGCATTCTGCTATCTTGGTACAAATAAGGGGCTGGGAACAGCACCCAACGAACAAATATTAAATGCCTCAAAGGGCTACAATAGCCTAATAACAGTAAACAGGCCTTTCTGGCTACTCGAGGAAAGAATAGGAACAGCCACTCATTTATTATTCCAACAGAGTTCCTTCACCTACAAATACATAATACATCAATTTTGGATTCTGCTGATTGCTGTATCCACTAGCTCTCCTCTCTCTTACAGCAGAAAGCATAAGTATGCGTCAGTATTTGCAGGTGCGGAGACAATGTAACACCATATGCTTTTCCAGTTACAATGGCACCAACATTTCAAATTAACTTTATGCATACTAAAATAAAGAGTTGCCTAGGCAAATCCTCAGGAGTGCTTATCCAGAGAGTGTTTTTGTTAGAAGTACATAAATTTGTATACTAAAAATCAAAGTGCTTTGTGTAAATATACGTGGAAGTGCTTCATAACCTTTCTCAATGTATACAAGTACTTCTATAATCTAATAGGACTTTTAACTTTTTTTTGCCAAATATATGTAAAAGCGCTTTTAAGCTCTCCAAAAGCCACTAACAAACATGCCCATCGAATTGATTGTGGGTATTTGTGCCAAATACTAATTAATCATAACCCGAAATATTTGATTAATCAAAGGAGTTGAAACAAACCTAACATATCCATTATTAATTGTATCGTGTATGTGTTGAGCCACATATATTGTGATCAAAAAATTCCAAATCCTCTTATTTCTAAACCAAATTTATGATCAACACTCATAAGATAGAATCGTGATACTATCAAAATCTACAAAATAATCGTATAATTCTCAATTCCTCTCATTAAAAAATAAGAAAATTAGCCATTTCTTTATATGATATCAAATAAACATGTTTGCTGTGTCAAGATTGAGTTATTCGTATTTGCTCTAATTTGACATGTTTATTATTCGAATTAGCAAGTGTAATTAATGAGTTGGTGTTATGTAATGACAAATCTAATATAATCCGTTAACTTCATGTTGAGTTCAAATCGTATCATCGCAGCAGATTGCAAAGCGCCAACCCTACTCATAACTATGCCAATACTACAATCCATATCCTATATCTTGGGTGGTAAAATCTGTTAACACAGCAAACAAAAATGGAAATACTCCATAACTAATAATCTGATTCGAATTTGGTAAATCAACCATATGACAATCCAACAACATAATCACGAATCAAAATTCATGAAAACAATCTTATTAATCATAACTAAAACTATCTTGTAAGCATTGTGAACAAAACTCCAACCGACAAACCAGCAATACACAAGAGAGAAAGTCCACGAACCCGAACAAAGAAGATATTCAAATTTTTAGCAACCTGAAGAGTGAGAGTCAAAATCTGCAGCCTACCTTGCAATTCCATCTTCGTAAAGAAGTGTATGGGCTTCAAAGACTGCCTCAACATGAATGCCAATGAGAAGGGCAACCCAAATGCCAGAAAGCTCTGAATTGAGACCTCCGGAATTGGCGAAGACCGAGTGATGTATGAAATCCAAGCTCCAAGGCCGAGTTGGACCAAACCCAGAAGAGCCACTGCCCTGCTCAGACTGTACATGTTCTTCGCCATGCCTTCGAGAACTGCTCTGGTCTCATTGGCCAGAGCAGAGAGGTCACGCTCCACGGTCGGTCCTTCGATTTCTTGGTGCTTGAACTCAGGGTTTTGGCTGGGGTATTCACTAGGCTTTTGGGGTTTCTCAGATTCTGGTGATGATGATGATGATGATGATGAACCAGAGGTTGAAAGAAATCTGGGTTTGTTATCTGATAACCATTTCAGCCTAGGATTGTACAAATTGGTACTGAAACTTGAACATGATCGTGTAAAACCAAGATTGAAATTATTGGGTTCAGGATCAAAGACCCTTTGGTGAAGGCTTTTGAATTGTGTACTGGAACTTGAATGTGACCCAAAGAAATCGAGATTGGGGTTTATGGGTTTTGGATTTGGTGCTGTTTCGTAGTCGTTGACAATGGTGGTGGGGGTTGATGAAGATGTGAAAGGGTTTGAAAGATCGAATTCAGGGTTTGAGAGTGTTTGAGGGAAAGTGGGATTGGAGAAGTGGGCGAAGGGTTTAGGGGTTTTAGGATTTTGGAGCTTTTGGGTGATGAAGTAGGTGGAGTAGGATAAGGACAATGATGAAGAAGAATGAAAGGATCTTACAAGCTTGGAGCTGAGTCTGCGTGAGATCATGGCGGCCATTTTTGGTGAACCAAAAATTTAGAGAGAGAGAGAGAGAGAGATGGGGAAAGGTTAAGACGAGAAAAAGCAAAAGGCGATGTATCCCTAAATTTAAGCAGAATGACCCAAAGTTAGAGGCCCGGCCCAAATGAATTTCATGTAGGCCATGTCACAAAGGAAAATGGTACTTTTTTTATATTATTTTTACGGCTAGGAAAATGCTAATTATTCAATTTCACAGCAGTACAGCACCATGTTATAGCTAAAAATATCTAAGGGTACGTGGACGGCCTAGATCTCAACTAAATCCCACTGATATATTCGAATTAAGCAGAAAACAACTCACCACGGTCCACAAACTTGAATAGACTGACCATCCCCTACACGCCAATGAATACCCAATTCTAATAGCTCCCTTCCCCACATATGAGTCCATTAATTATAAGGTACTAACAAAGCAAAATATTAACTAAAACTACTCAATCTATTTTTATTAACTTGCGGACACTATCTACTAGCCCCCCAATATATAACATGCGGACACCTTCCAAAAGAAACGCATAACAACCAAACCAGCTACACAAACAGCCCAAAACTGATATTCTTCTTTTTTTTGCCAAATCGATCTCTTTCTTCAACTTTACCAAATCGACAATTGTTCATCTTCACTCACAAGCATCGTTCTGCAATTGCAAGCCTGCAACTCCAAAAAAACTGCAGTTTCAGTTTACTTTGGAGTTTCAGAAACTGCAGTTTCACTTACAGTTTCAGAAACTGCAGTTTCACTTACAGTTTCAGAAACTGCAGTTTCACTTACACTACAACTGCAAGCTTACAACTCAAATAAACTGCAGTTTCAGTTCATTTGCAGTTTCTGAAACTGCAGTTAGTAACTACAACTCCAATAAACTGCAGTTTCAGTTTACTTCCAATGTTCCAGAAATTGCAGTTTCAGAATCAAGAACCTTCTACTGATAAAAAATCAAAGTAGGAGTCTACGTACCACAAGCTGTGATCATGCCCAATCAAGGAGAAGTCGGAGTGGTCAAAGCAGATCTAGAAGGCTTCGATCAAGCTCGGAGCAGATCCATTAGAAGGCTTCGAGCAGGCTTCGATCAAGCACAGAGAGAGAGAGAGAGAGAAAGAAAGAAAGAAAGAAAGAGAGAGAGAGAGAGGAAGCCTGCGACATTACTCCCCTTTCTCGCATCGATTTGCTGCAAGTGGTGGCCAGCCGGTAGCGGGGAGGGTGGGTTGAGTCGGCGCTGGTGTAGGGAGCACACCGGTGGTCGCCATTTGTTGGGAGAAAGCAGGAGCAAGAAACTTCGTTGTGGAGCAGTGTGGATCGTGAGAGAGAGAGAGAAAAAAAAAATAACATATTTTTTTAATATCATAACTTACAAATGTGACCTTATTGTTAAATTTGAACAATAGGTATAGTAGAGGTTAAATAAAATACTTGTCATGTACCCTAGAGTAATTAATTCCCCACATATTATACCTCCACAATTAATGTATGAAGAGGAAGATCCCATATCTTCATCCCTAAAATCTGGGTTTGGACTTTGGGGCATACCGAGACTTCAACATTCATGCCACAATCAATTTAGGAAACTCAATAATCCATATATTTCCCACAAACACGTCACCTTTAATAATAGAATTAAAAACTAATGTTAATTAATTAATGTAGTAATAAACTCAACTTTCTATACCCACCCATTTTCTCTTTCCAACACCCTATTTTCTTTTTTACAATTTTTTTTTGTTACATTTGAGGGAATCAAACCCTGAACTTAGCTTAATCATAACTATACCCCACCCACCTTCACCACTTTTAAGAGCTAATTTGTACAGCACTACAGCTACATGATATATATATATATTTTCCGTTAAAAGAGAGTTCCAAGATCAATCATACAAAATTAATTGAAAAATAGAGATCAAGCACCAAAAAAAAAGAAAAAAGAGAGAAACCGTGTACAACCCAGAACCATATATAGAGCTCTTTTATTGAATTGCATTATATATATATGTGTGTGTGTGTGTCATTCACATAATAGTGAAAGAAATGAGTAAGAAGAGAGATTGACATTAACCCTAAAGTAAAGGAAGAAATATGGTTCTTGGAGTACATGAAACTCAAAAATCAATCTGATTCCCCTCCTTCAATTGAATCTTTTCAAGCGTTTCGTCGTCTCTCTATCTTTCTCATATATTCTTTCTTGATCATTTTATTGCAAGTAAAAGGCAATGAATGACACAAGGGAGGCACCAACCATGGACCCCAAGGCGGGCAGGCCAACGGCGGCGGCAGCAGTGCTAGGTCCTGGTGCTTGGGCAGGGGAGTGGCTGGTGCCCTCATGAGCCATAACAGCACTGACAGAGGCAGCAGCGAAGAGAATAGTGCAAGCGATCTTCTTCATTTCCATGGTGCTGTGAAGGTGTTAGGCGTTTGTCTAAGAGAAATGAGAATGATCAAACGTAAACACCTTTGGAATGAAGAGTGCTGCCTGTGGAATGTGATGGGATTGGGAGTGTTTTATAGGAGAGGTTCATGCTGCTTTTTGGAATATAACAGTACTTCATCGAGCTTTTCCATATTTTTCCTTTTTTGGGGTTTTGTTTTTGCATTGCTGTTTTTTGGGTTTTGTTTTCGATTATTTCGTGTCATTTGCCAGTTGTGTCCAAAATAGTCATCCTTAACGAGATTCAAGCGATCTCAACAACCATCATCAAACAAATAACTTAATTATCGCCCTTACAGCTCCACCTCCATTCAGGATTTTCCCCGAGTCCAGCCCACGTACTCCACCAAGGTATGAATTTAGTTTGAGTTGCCTCCTTTGTGGTGACCGGTAAGAGTGCAAATTTGCTCGTGGTGAGCATCATATTACGAGCCTGCCAATTGTGGTAAACTATATATGGTCAACTTTTTAAAATTAATGTATTAAAATATAATTATAATAAAAAAATTTAAAATAAAAAACCCAATAATAGTATTTTCATTTATTTTAAATTATTATTTTCTCTCTCTCTCTCTCTCTCTCTCTCTCTCTCTCTCTCTCTCTCTTACTATAATAGTATTAATTTCAATATGTTAATTTTAAATAGCTAACTATTACGGGTGTATACACCCACGTGTCTCTCTCTCATCCCGCAACCACATGATGAGAGAATAGAGATAATGAGTGTATGCAACCGTTATATTGAAGTTTTACTCCTCCACATGACATATGGCAGACTCCCAATACGGTGGTAAAGCTCACCGGCCATCTTAATAAGGCGGTGAGCAAATTTGCACTCACACAATAATTGTGAGAATACATATTTGATATTATGAGCTAAAGGATTTGGATTCTCTACTAATCCCTTGTGTACTGATTTCATGCTAATTAATTAGAATTAGGTCGTTTCACTGTGTAGGCTCATAATTAGAACTATTCATTTTAAAGATCATGCGTCTTTGCAAAATCAACCACAATGGAAATCGTTTGGTTAGCTAGTTGTTATTGAATAAACATACAGTGAGTCTAATTGTTATCAAAACCATATGTTTAATTATTTTGTAACAGTTATATGACTAACCAATTTTCAATTTGGTTGATTTTTCTCAGAGATGATCTTTAAAGGGTGATATATTGAAAAAATTAATGGTTCCAATTATGCGTACGTCTACACTGTAGAACGACGTAATTTTATTTGATTAGTATGAGATTAGCACACAAGGGGATTAATTAAATTTCGTGATGATTTCCAATATATTTTTTATTCATCCAAAAAAGGATGGCAATTGAAGTTAGCCTAGATTTTGAATTGAACGCAATATTATCACTTGCACATTGCAAGAGTGAGTTGAACACATTAATGCCTAAGCTAATTATCTACAATGTAATTATTGAGAAAACTCTCTTTTTCAATTATAATGTATGCAGAGAATGTCAATTAAACATGTTTTATATTAAGGACTTATTTGTCAATGTGTCCCAAGACCCTTACAAGCAACGTGTAGCGTCGCTTAAACCAAATACGTGGACAACTCATATTGGGTGACGTGGAGCACGTGTGACCATTCGACCTAACACACGTGGGTGAACCTGCTCTAATGCCCAGTCGAGAAAAAAACAAAAAATGGCGGAGTGCTAGGCATTTGTACGTGCTCAGCGTGTTTTTTTAACATGATTTCATTTTAATGGACTGGGTTTGGACCCATTTTTTGATTGTGGGTTTAAAGCCTATTTTCCATTTTGGGCTATAAAACGTAGCCCCTTTAATTAATGTAGATAAATTATGTATTAGCATTTAAGCATTCCAAATATATAAAATATATATATATGGAGAATATTATACAAGATATATGACTTAAATCTGAATTTTATTATTGAAATTCAAAATTGATTACAACAACAATCAATAACCAAGATATAAGGAGAATTAAATGATTTTCCCCACGTACATGAAGTCAACTTGTGTTGAATGTTAGTTATGAAGGCTTAAGGGCATTTTGGGTATCTCAACGTCTGTGGGCTAACTCATCATCCCTAAAATCACTACTACAAAAAAGGTCATACATATTAATAATTTACCGATATCTAAGGCCCCTAAAATTTGATATTGGAAAGCGTGATATATATTCTCATTGGTTTACATATTAGTTTTGAACTGATATCTATATCATTTTTTACGTCAGTTCCTTTTTTTAAATGCGATATATTTTTCCTTCCCGGATGGTTAAAAACGTAGTAAATGATATATTTATAATATATTTATAATATATTATATCAGTATTATATTTATAACTGATATCTTATAAATGAATAATATGGTTTTAATCGTATAATAGTATAACTGGTATAATTATTTACATAGACATCTGTATTGTGTACAAGAACATATATCTTAGATCAGACTTATATGTTCCTGAATTACGGAACTGATATAAATAGTCTCATAGATATCGTTATTGGTTCTAATAAATGATATCGTATATCTGAATTATATGTTTTAAGAGTATGAAACTGGTATAAATATACTCATAGACATCAGTTTGAGTGATGGAACTGATTTTGAAGGCATGATTAATATCACTTACATTGAAAGAACTGATCTCGTATATTTTGAAATTATTGTTATGTAAACCCTGTTTAGATATCAATTTTTTGCTTGAAAACTGAGATAATTGCTCAATACCATTACACTTGTATTGCATATTTTTTTAGTGGCCAACCCATTGAGATAAATGCTCAACATCCATTACATAGTAAAGATCCTCAATTCACATAAATTTCAATATCTCCAAGTACCCAAAATATGTCTACATATCACAAAAATTAGTTGGAGACCTCATCTCTAACCCCATCCTTAATTAAATCTAAGTTAGGCCTATATAGTCATCAACATGTACAAATATAAGGCATGGCAGTGCACACTTGTTCTAATTTGTATCATAGCAGTTCATGAGGGAAAATAATTTTACAAACTGATTGAATCAAAATTAACCCATGAAATCTGCACCTCATTGACTTCAATTTCCTTCCCATGTGTACTGCTTTCCTTATAAATTCGATCACCTAACAATTGGAAAAATCAAACAAAATTACAAAATCACAGTACTAAAAAGAAACAAATTGAGTTTTCATACCAAATCACATTACTAAAATATTCAAGATTTCATAGCAAATGGTCTATATTGTTATCTAAATTCATTGTAACTTGTAAGAATAAAAATATATGAAAATTTTCAAACATATAGTGATTTGCAAGTGCAATATACTGCAAAGGGCATGTCAATAAAGATAGGTAGTGTACATGAGAAAGGAAAAAATGCAAGAAACACAAGCAAAAGAATAACATTCCCCAAAAAACTAGGCCATGGATTTGACATCAACTTCAAAACTCATTTAAAATTCAGAATGAGATAAATTCACTCAAAAGAAGCATCAATTAGTTGTATTGTACCTCAATGGAAGGCACGCTGACTGAGATGTAAAGGTCCCTGCCATTGTTCACAGCTTCCATCATGTTAATTCAGTGAGAGCTCTCTACATTCTGAGCAGGATCCTGGCCAGTGGCTATGTAGATTGCAGTAACAATATTGCTGGCGTGGGCATTGAACCCACCAAGAGCACCAGCCATGGCAGAGCCGGTAAGCTCTGTGGATTGTATAATCCATATCAGGCCTTATAATTAGCTATCACATAGAATATATTTTATGTTGCATTCAATTGATTATCATGAACACAACATATCTAAAAGGATAAAAAATTTATGTCAATTTCCTGGGTTTTCTCACTAGCTATACAACTTTAGCTTCTGAAAACTGTTACAATAGTAGTAATTAGCATTACCTGAAAAGATATTGACCAATGTTTTGCCATAAAAATTAAAGGAACCAACAATGCATAAAGTTTCTCATAAAAGTTGGGGTACTCTAAAGTCTAAACCATATTTTTTATGAGGATGAAGAGGCTGCTAAGAGCCATGACACTGATAACACCACCAATGTTGTATGATTTAGTTAAGAAGTCGCTGCATATATGTTGTCAAGCAATGAATTAGACTCAAAGTTACAAAGAAAATATATGAAAAATAAAATAAAACCACTTTAGTATTTAACTTTACCATAACAAGACAAGATTAGATAGATAAGGAATGACTGCATGATGGAGAGAGGCAAGAACCTGAGTAGCAAAAGTCAGCAAGGTCAGAGAATTATAGAACATAAAGATATAAAACTATCTATGATCAATATAAGGTGAAAGGACAGCAGAGACAAGCACTAAAGAAACATTATATCTAGGTTAAGCATAAAAGAACATGAAGTAAAGGAACCCAAATAAACTCTGATATGAAGGAACCCAAAAATAAAAAATAATATAAATTCCATTAAACTACTTTATATTGGCTTGCACCTTGATTTATGTTTTGGGTTGAATATGCAGATCTTTGAATCCACAAAAAATCAACAATTTTGGTCTGAACGAGAAGGAAAGCTGTAATACCAAAGAAAAGGCAGTACGTTATTAGAATTGTGCATCAACAAAACCCAATACAGCAAATCCAGAAATTAAACAATCTGATTGGAGCATGAGATAGACCAATCATGCATTCTTATCCTTTCCCATTATTAAATCTAAGAAGTAAGATTTAAACAGTCAGACAATTTTATAAAGTACAACACCAGTAGTAGAACCCTTATAAAAATTTTGGTCTAAATTAACCCATAAATTAATAATTGGCCAATAGACTAACATGGCTAGTGCACTGAAACTGGGGAAGAAAGAAAAAACATTTACACAAGTGGACCAAAGAAAAAAAAGAACAATGATACTCAAGCAATTTCTTTTCCCATACACAAGATTGGATCCACACCATTACACCATGCTGTCACATATGTATTTCTATTATACAAAATTCAAACAATACATGACATTTTATATCCTTAAATTAGAATATATGGACACAATATATGGACTTACCTGTGAGGAAGCTAGTTTCAGTAGCTTTATATGTTGGTGATCGTGAGGAGTCTAGAGTACCTTGATCCTGTAGGTCCATCAAGTCTAAACTAGTAATTTATATGACACTAAAATATACATAGTACAGAGAGAGATTAGAGAGAGAGAGAGATAGAGAGAGAGAGAGAGAGAGAGAGAGAGAGAGAGAGAGAGAGAGAGAGAGAGAGAGAGAGAGAGAGAGAGAGAGAGATACAGAAAAGTCTTTAAAGTGCATGTCAAAAAGGCTTGATCTTCGTTTCCTCGTCATTTGTAGCCTGCCTGAGGAAATACTTCTGTGCATGACTAGCAATCTGGGTTGGGGTTCTGGTGGTCACAAAATTTCTAGCTATTCCCCTCCAATCACCTTTCCCAAGCTTCTTCAATCCAGCTAGGAATACTCGATGCTCTTCCCCAGTCCATGGCCTCCCTGAGGAGATTTCATTCTTTAAAATCCATTCACAACCAAAATTACCAAATCTCAACAATCTAAATGCAAAACTTTTAATTTATTGTCATCAATGCTAAAACAAACTCATCTTCTTGCATCAATTTAATAATTTTACTACAAGAGAGAGAGCTGCTTGGAGATGCCAAATTAACAGTGGGTTTTTAAAAAGGTGCATCGTTTAGTAAATGCAAATCAATTAATTTGAAGAGCAGCATGTCATCTACAGTATTTAATTACTACTGCAAGGTTTCATAAAATGCATGAGCCTGAGTAAAGAAAACTCTAAATAAGAAAAAATGCAAACAATGAAAGGAGAATACAATTGTTTAACCAAAAAGAAAGAAGAATTGAATTGTCCCCATAGAAGACTCATACAGTCTACCATAATAAATAAATAATAAACTTATAAAATCCATCAAGTTACACTAATACACATATATATGTATACAAGAAGTAACAATTAAAGTGTTAACAAAGAATTCATTAAGAAAACAAAATCACAATGGAACGAATTAACAAATTGGAAAGATTGAAATCATCAAAGCAGAGATATTACAAAAACAAAAATTAATACAAAAAGAAGAAAGTATGATCATACTGTAAACTTGTACAATGTAATACTATATATAGTATATACCACTAATGGCAGATCAAACTACAAGCGAAGAACATGTACATATCAATCCTCCAACAAATCACCTAATCAATCAAAAGAATGGAAACATATGGATGCACGTACACATAAATCACTTATTATATATACATACACATATATATATATATATAAATATATATATGTGATGTACCCTTTTTTCTCTCATGAGCGGCTTTGCGTCTCTTGTTATGAATGAGGCCATCAGAGAGATAGCTGGCATCATCAGTTGTGATGTATACTGAGTGAGAATTGACTGCAGAGCTCATATAAATTATAACCTTATGTGCAAAAGACTTTATACAAAGATAAGCATCAAATGAATGCATATAAAATAGACTATCTGAAATTACAAGTAACCCATATAAATATCATCATTGACGAACATAATTCAGACTTCAGAATAACAGAAACTTCAAATAAACCAAACAGAGATCCATAAGCAGCCCAAAATGCCAAAATCAGGAAGAGCCAAATTCTTGGTGAAAGGAACAAAACCCAGGTAGAGCCAAATTCATAACACAGACCCAAAATGAATGATCATTACATAATGTTCCATATTTCAAGTAAATACAAAGAATTCTAGCACCCAAATTCAAACAGACCCGAGTTCAAACAAACTACAAAACACCCAAATTCCATAAACACCCAAAAAACAAAACTCTCATGTTCAAACAACCTGTAGATATTAGAACCCTAAATCCGAAATCTAAACTTAAAATTAAAAAGAAAAAATAACAAAACAATCTCATCAAATACCTGAAATCGTGAAGGCTGGAAAGTGGTATCAGGAAGGCTTCTCTGGGTCGATCTGGATCTCGCGACGTCATCCAGATCGAGCTCTCTCTCTCTCTCTCTCTGTTTGCAACTTCTCAGACTTCTCTCTGTCTCTCTGTCGCGTTCACTCTCTGCAACCCTTCGCGAGTGCTCAACCCATCGATCTCGATCTACAAGCCTTCGCTCTCAACATCTTAAAGCTGGGTGGATTGGAAGCCGGCCAGCTAGCTAGCTTAATCTTCGAGCTCAATCTATATATCTTCGTCGGAGATCGATGAAGAAGATGATGAGTTAGGGTGTGGGTGTGGGTTTGGTCTGGGGGTGATTCAGTTTGGATGTGAGTGTGGGTGTGTGTAAACACGGGTTGCCAAAAAAATTTTAAGTGGTGAACAGTACCGCATTTTTCTCGTTCTTAAATTTTCTCATCATTTATTTGTATATATATCACTTTTAAAGCAGAGTTAATAAATTTGTCCAACATAATATATCACATTCAAAATCCTAATAATATGTAAAATAGTTTATATATCAATTTTTGAAAAAAAAAACTTTTAAATGATATTAAAAATTATATTATATTGAATATCTTTAAAATTGATACTAATATAGTGATATGTATGAGCTTTTTTGTAGCACTGAACGAAAACTAATTTGGTATTTAGCCAAAGAGGTTAACAATTGTAAAACAATTAATATGAATTTGAATGGAAGTAATATTTGTTTGAAGGGGGTTTCCCTAATTTACTATAAACAATATTGGACCTATAAAGTGAAAGTTTAGAGATCAACCATGCAAGAGTAGTTGAAAAATAAAGACCAAGCACCAAAAAAAAGGGGGGGGGGGGGGTTTTGGAACCTTGTACAACGTTAACCCAGAACCAGAATGCTCTTTTATTGCATTGTATTATATATATATGTCATTCATGCACTTAAATGTGAAATAAATGAGAAAGAAGATATCGAAAACCTAAAGGAAACAAGAAGAAAAAAAGTTCATGGAATACATAAACTGAAAAATCAATCTCATTCCCCTCCTTCAATCGAACCAAGCTCAAGCGCGCTTTTTCTCTCTCTCATTCTTTCTTGATCATTTACTGCAAGTAGAAGGCAATGAATGACACAAGGGAGGCACCAACCATGGACCCCAAGACGGGCAAGCCAGCGGCAGCGGCACCACTGGTGGTGCTGCTTGGTCCTGGTGCTTGGGCGGGGGCATTGCTGATGCTCTCCTGAGCCATCACAGCGCTGACAGAGGCAGCAGCGAAGATAACAGCGCAAGCGATCTTCTTCATTTCCATGGTGCTGTTATGGTGTTTGTTAGGCGTTCGTAAAAGGGAAATGAAAATGATCGAAATCAAACGCCTTGGAAACGAAGACTTCGGCTGCCTGAGGAATGTGATGGGATTGGGAGGAATTTATAGGAGAGGTTCATGCTGTTTTTTTGGAATATGAAAGTTCATCTTTTCCATTTTTGGCCTTCTTTTTTGGGTTTTGTTTTCTCTTTGCACGTTCAGAATCTTCATGCGGCTAGGAGTGATTATAGCAAATTTGGGTTTGGAGCGGGTCTTGTGGTAGATTTGGTTACATATCAAAAATTAAGGAAAATAAAGTTAATTACAATCTTTTTAGATAAAATTGCAGCCCCATGATATATGGACCAAATTTCCAAGTTTGGCTTTTTATTTTTGGAGTAAAATAGGACAAAGTCTTGAATAGACATTCAAATCATGTTTATGGTAGGTAAGATCACCCAATACTATGCCGTGAAGTGCTCTATTTATTCTAAAATACTATAAACTTTACTTGAAATAAACATATATATGTCATTCTACCGATCATTAATAGTTATACCATACATGTGACACGACTATATACCTTTCTCATTAAAGAATCTCTCGTAAAACATATTATACCACCTCCTCGATCTATATGTTGTCCAAACTATATGAATGTCTTTATCACTTATTTATTACATGAATACACACGTACATATAATTCAATGAAAAAAATAACCACTTATTTATATGTGATCAATAATCAGACTTCATATCAATGTTTTGTTTTTTTAACCAAATAATATATGCACACATTAGTAGTCAAATAATGCAAAAAGACTTGTAAAATTAGCTTGCTGTTAAATGGGCGATCCAATCTGATATTCCAAATGGATTACATCGACCCGTCTATATAATGGGTAGGGCTAGGGTTGATTGTTTTTAACTTTTTATAAGCCTAGCTAAATTCATAATCCCTTTATTTGGACAGAGAATTATTTGATTTTCATTTCAAAGAATTTACGCGATACATCAAAACAATCATTTTTAGGATTTAATGATTCCTAAAAGTGAATTCGTCCTGTCTAGGATTTAATGATTTGATTCCTAAGAGAAACTGGCCCACTCGATTGTGAGAAGGACTAGGAACTAAGCTTCGATCAGTGACTCCTTCTTTTGTGCATGGCTCTGTATTCCTCATCTTCCTAGTGTGGTTGATCATCCTCTTCCTCTCGGACCAGCTATCAATCATCGCCATGGTAAGCTATTGCCTCACCAACTAGCTAATCAGACGCGAGCTAATTCCTCCTTTAATTTACTCCTCAGCTTACGAGGTATTAGCAGCCATTTCTAGCTGTTGTTTTCCTCTTTCTTTTCCAAATATTTTTACGAATCCCTTTTTAAAAAAAAAAAAAAAAAGAGTTAAAGAGATGCGCTTTTTTGGAACTGCCATTAAAAAATTATAAGTCATGTTATATTGTTGAATAACAAGCCCTCAATTATCCATTATTTCTATTTATAGAGAATTCGTGTGCTTGGCAGTTACCTGATGTTTAATGATTAAATTAATAAACCAAGATTTTACCATGACTGCAATTTAAGAGAGACGCGAAAGCTTAAGCCTATCTCATAGGGAAGAAAATAGATTTGTAGATGGAATCAAATATGCAGTATTTATAGACAAAAGTATTCGGTTATTGGGGAAAAATTAATATACTTCTAATGTCGAATCAGGATTAATAGTCAGACCCCGAGGCCGGACCCCAACAAATTTTTTCAAAGAAATAGAAGTTATAAATAGAAAGATTTTTATTCTTTCAAACTCGATCATTGATCTGATTTAATCCGTGCCTAGAAATTTGATCATTGATCCAACCTTTTGAGGTGGTTGATTTAAAAAGTTATTTGCAACATTGATATTTTTGTTGATTTTACTTGAATATGTAGTCTAAACTCACGATTTGAGGATAACAAAAAAACAAAACAAAAAAATTGTGTGTAATCGTAACACCAAGAAGGGGTATGATCAATTACATGTGTACAATTTTAAGGGTGTTTAGAATTTTATATCTTAATAATTGTATAGAAATGGAAATGGGGACATGCAGGGATGGGTAAGCCACCTCCATACCCTTAATCGAATTTATTTTTGCCCTTGATACCCACCTTAATCCTCAAAATTTTCAATTAGGGGATTCCCTATATTTGTCCCCGCGAGGAATGGGATCCACATCCTTGTCCCCAATCCCCAAACCCACCTCATTAGTTAAATAAATTTTTTTTTACATTTAAATTTTACTTTAAAGGCACATAATATAAATAATAATAAAAAAAAAGATGGCCCAAAACTAGTTCATAAACCCAAACTAGTTTATTTTACTTTAAAGACACTAAGGCCTCGTTTGTTTCACAGGACTGTCTTGGCATAGATTATTTATAGGGACTGGCATGGACTAGCTTGGCATGGACTAAGTTAGCTAAGAACTGCCTTTATGTTTGGTGTAGTGCAGGACTAACAAGGTGGAGATACAGATTTGAATCCCAAACCAGAAATGAAATCCCAAATAACAAAAAAGATAGAAAATTTAACACCCACTTCATAAAATTACAACAACCAAATGAAATCTCAGATAACCTTGAAAATATGATCTGGATCAGCTCGTGCATTGTGTACCTGGCACTTCGCTGGAGCAAGTCCCCTCGGTTCGTCGAAAGCTGCACGACATGAAAGCAGGTGTTGACGACGGTGCAGACGGCTTGATCGGAGAGCAAAACCGAGGCGCGGTGGTTCATGATGGCGGTCAGAACGTGCAGAATGTTCATCAAGACGGCGTCTTCGGAGACCGGGTCGGTCCGCTCGAGCCGGCAGGTGGTGATGGCGGTGACGACGTGGTTGATGGCGTCTTTGGCCCCGGGGGTCTTCTCGTCGAAGACGCCCAGCTTCAGGATCTTCAGGGTGGCCGAGAGGGAGACCCGCGTGGCGGCCGCGTGGACGTCGTCGCTTTCGATCACGTCGAGGAATGGGGATAGGTAGATGGACGGGTCGATGGTCCACCAGTCTTGTTGGGGGTTGAAGATCAGAGCGCGCAGAGATTTTAGGGATTGGAGAAGAGATGGGTCGATGCTGTCTTCTCCAATAGCGAAGCAGTGGGTGTGGGGGTCCACCGGACGGCGACGGATGACGGCGAGGACGGCTCCGACTTCGGTGTTGAGCTGATCCAGATCATATTTTCGGTGATGATGGTGAGGCTCCATGTGACGATGGTGAGGCAAGGCAGAGGTTCTTAGCTAATCCTCCACTTTTTCATGGGTTTCACTAAGCCCATCTAAGAAGGTTCATTTAAGTTAGAGGGGATTCACTAAGCCCCTCTTTTTTTAATCCCACTCTCACCAAACATGGGCTTAGAGTCTTAACTAAGCCAATCCCTGTTAAGAAGGTGAAACAAACGGGCCCTAAGAGAGAGAGAGCTATTCATGACAGTGCAAAATTTAGGAAGAAGAAAATAAGATGGGGGTTGTAGTGGTTACTAATATCTTAGATATATTCATATTAGTTTATTGGGTCAATTACAAAAAAAAAAAAATCAATAAATATTTTAAATATTATAAATAAGTCAATGAACTTCTTCAAAATACCATGATAATCACTATTGACCAAAATCAACTTAAGAGAAAATATGTGAATTAACAACCGGACAAAAGCAAAAAGTAATTTATGGATCTTGTCATTGTGCTGACATGCTGTTGACATTACCAATGTCTAATTTTAAAATTATATATAAGTGAATAACAACCATATACTTTTTTAAATTGGTAACTATCACACAATTACCTTTTTAATTAGAAATTGTCACGACCTGCATGACCCTTGGTGGTAGGGTAGCTGCACATGTAGCTAGCTATATATGAAACTTTGTTAGTCTTTCTATATATAGCTTACTTGTAGTGCCAGATTTCATGATATTTATGTATGTGATGCAGGTCCCACTACACCATTTGCTGCTTAATTAAATTCACTATTGATTTATGTTATCTATTGATGCATCATCAACTAAAGATTGGTTTGAAGGATCAATCGCCACCTTGCAGTCACTCTTAGGCAGTAGATTGTAGAGAAATGGGTGGCAAAGTGGCTACCCAAACCAATTTTTTGGAATGGTAGAGTTCGGAGACAAGAATTGTCTAACACTGCTGACAGTTTATTTCTCCACCAATGTTGCAGGTAGTTGCAAATAGAGGCTCACCATTGTTGCGTATAGTTGATGTATTGGTGAATCTAGTAAAAGATTAAACAAATACTAGCCATGGATTTTAGGACCTTAAGTATAATAGTGGATAATAGCAATTCTCCCACCAATGTTCAAATATTCCAGTACCATTAAGTTACAAAAGCAATTTTGCATTCCATTAAATCTTGCAATACTCGATCACTGCATTGAGCTGCTATAATTCACCATCCTTTGACGACGGCAACCGTATCACTATCAGACTCTCACTCTCTATCTCATCTTATCTCCTCTCCCCTTCGTCTTTCTATTCTCTATCCTTTCCCTCGTTCTGGTCTCCTTCTCCGGCTCGTGTGTCGCTGCGATTCCTGGTCTCTGATCATCATAGCCATCTTCGTCTTCTCCTCTTCCCCGTACCATCGCGCAGCCTCGCACACTCTCTGCAATGCTTCTGCCAACCCGAGCTCACCTCTACGTCGCCATCTGCCAGAGCTTCCCAGCCGGTGCCGAGACCACCTCCGAGCTCCACCATTTTGTCTTCTCCTCCTCCCTATCCCTCTAGTCTTCGTTGTGTGTGGCAGGGATTGACTATACTGCGTTTTTTTATTGGGTTTTAATTGAAATTTCGATTTCTGGATTTGATTGGAATTTCGATTGGGTTTTGATGGATTTGCAGGGATTGACACTGCGTTTTTTACTGGGTTTTGATTGGAATTTCGATTTGCTGGATTTGATTGGAATTTCGATTGGGTTTTGTTGGATTTGTAGGGATCGACATTGCGTTTTTTACTGGATTTGATTGGAATTTCAATTTGCTGAATTTGGGCTGGATAGCTTGATCACAGTGCATTTTGTTAGAGGGACAAAAGTCGGGTGAAACCATTATCGACCCGCCTTATATCTGCTTTATCGGTTGCCCGACTCGCAACCGACTCACAATAGTTGGGTCGGTTGGTGGTTGTTGAAAATGGCCAAACTCAGTTGTTCGGGTGGGTCGATTGTTTGGCCGATATGGGCCTGACCCGACCCATTCCCAGCCCTACTTAACATGTCTTTTTGCATAATTTTTCATAATTTTTCGTCTCACTATAGGGGGTTATATGCAACAGTTTTGAAACCTTGGAGGGTGTATGTGTAATTGTTGAAACCTCATAGGGTGTATGCAAAAAAAAGATAAACCTCAGGGGATGTAAGTGTAATTAACTCGTATTAAAATATCATTATAATAAAAAAATTAAAAATAAAAAACCCAATAATAGTATTTTCACTTATTTCAAATTTTTTTTCTCTCTCTCTCTCTCTCTCTCTCTCTCTCTCTCTCTCTCTCGCTCTCTCACTATAATAGTATTTTAATATGTTAATTTTAAATAGTTAACTATTACAGGTGTATAATACACCCACGTGTCTCTCTCTCATCCTGTAATTACGTGATGAAAGAATAGAGATAATGAGTATATGCAACCGTTACATTGAAGTTTTACTCCTCCACATGACACATGGCAGACTCCCAATATGGTGGTAAAGCTCACCATCTTAATAAGGTGGTGAGCAAATTTGCACTCAAACAATAATTGTGAGAATACATATTTGATATTATGACCTAAAAGATTTGGATTCTCTACTAATTCCTTGTGTACTGATTTCATACTAATTAATTAGAATTACGTCGTTTCACTGTGTAGGCTCATAATCATAACTATTCATTTTAAAGATCATGCATCTTTGCAAAATCAACCACAATGTAAATCGTTTGGTTAGCAAGTTGTTATTGATTAAATATACAGTGAGTCTAGTTGTTATCAAAACTATATGTTTATTTTGTAACAATTATATGACTAAAAAATTTTCAATTTGGTTGATTTTTCTCAGAGATGATCTTTAAAGGGTGATTGAAAAAATTAATTGTTCCAATTATGAGTACGTCTACGCTGTAGAACCAAAGCCGTCCCTGAGCAAGGGCTGGAGGGGCGACCGCCCACGGCCCACTATCAAGGGGAGCCCAATTTTATTTTTATATATATATTATAATATTAAAAAAAATTAAATTTAAAGCTATGGTATGAAGAGGCCTAGTAAGTAGTAATTAAGGTGTTCAAGGTTTATATCTAAGAGGCCCAAGTTTGTAAGAGGCCCAAATTAAATTTATAATAACTAAAGTAAAAATTAAATTCAGTTTTTAGACTTTTATTTCTTTATTGAAAAGTTTAAACGTCAAAATGTTTTTATATTAAACGAATAAGGGTTTTGTTTTTTGTTTTTCTCTTTCTCTTTCTCCATCCCTCCCTCACTGTCTCAAACTCTCTCAACTCTCAATCATTTAATTTCTCTTCCTCAGTTGAAGTTCCTCCATAATCCATTCGATCAGATTTTCGATTCTCAAGGCTTCAGCTCGATGGTCTTCTTCGATTAGCTATCGGTTTCTCTTGATCTCTTCTTTAGTCCTCGTATCCTCTCCATTGTCTCCAATGAAATTAGGGTTTTGTTCAAAGTTTAAATTACTTTTTGTTCAAAGCTTGTATGTCCAAAGGCCCTATAACTTTAATTATTTATTGTCCCAAGTTTTTTGTTAAAAATTTGTACAAACTATAATATTATCTCATGTTTAATGAAAGTATCATTTTATTTTTTATTTTCAAGCAAAAGTAAATGGAAAACATGCCTACATAATTTTATAATTTTTTTCTTTATATACAAAAAGGCCCTTTTTAGATTTTCGCCCTGGGGTCTCTAAAAAGTCAGGAACGGCACTGTGTAGAACAACGTAATTGTATTTGATTAGTATGAGATTAGCACACAAGAGATTAATTAAATTTCATGATGATTTCCAATATATTTTTTATTCATCCAAAAAAGGATGGCAATTGAAGTTAGCCTAGATTTTGAATTGAACACAATTTGTGCAATATTATCACATGCACATTCAAGAGTGAGTTGAACACATTAATGCCTAAGCTAATTATCTACAATGTAATTATTGAGAAAACTCTCTTTTTCAATTATAATGTATGCAGAGGATGTCAATTAAACATGTTTTATATTAAGGACTTATTTGTCAATGTGTCCCAAGACCCTTACAAGCAACGTGTAGCGTCGCTTAAACCAAACACGTGGACAACTCATATTAGGTGACGTAGAGCACGTGTGATCATTCGACCTAACACACATGGGTGAACCTGCTCTAATACCCAGACGAGAAAAAAACAAAAAATGGCAGAGTGCTGGGCATTTGTGCTCAGCGTGTTTTTCCACATGATTTCATTTTAGTGGCCTGGGTTTGGACCGATTTTTTGATTGTGGGTTTAAAGCTTATTTTCCATTTTGGGCTTTAAAACGTACCCCCTTTAATTAATGTAGATAAATTATGTATTAGCATTTAAGCATTCCAAATATAAAAAAAATATATATATATATATATGGAGAATATGATACAAGATATATGACTTAAATCTGAATTTTATTATTGAAATTCAAAATTGATTACAACAACAATCAATAACCAAGATATAAGGAGAATTAAATGATTTTCCCCACGTACAAGAAGTCAACTTGTGTTGAATGTTAGTTATGAAGGCTTAAGGGCATTTTGGGTATCTCAACGTCTGTGGGCTAACTCATCATCCCTAAAATGGAAACTAACTGGTATTTAGCCAAAGAGGTTAACAATTGTAAAACAATTAATATGAATTTGAATGGAAGTAATATTTGTTTGAAGGGGGTTTCCCTAATTTACTATAAACAATATTGGACCTATAAAGTGAAAGTTTAGAGATCAACCATGCAAGAGTAGTTGAAAAATAAAGACCAAGCACCAAAAAAAAGGGGGGGGGGGGGTTTTGGAACCTTGTACAACGTTAACCCAGAACCAGAATGCTCTTTTATTGCATTGTATTATATATATATGTCATTCATGCACTTAAATGTGAAATAAATGAGAAAGAAGATATCGAAAACCTAAAGGAAACAAGAAGAAAAAAAGTTCATGGAATACATAAACTGAAAAATCAATCTCATTCCCCTCCTTCAATCGAACCAAGCTCAAGCGCGCTTTTTCTCTCTCTCATTCTTTCTTGATCATTTACTGCAAGTAGAAGGCAATGAATGACACAAGGGAGGCACCAACCATGGACCCCAAGACGGGCAAGCCAGCGGCAGCGGCACCACTGGTGGTGCTGCTTGGTCCTGGTGCTTGGGCGGGGGCATTGCTGATGCTCTCCTGAGCCATCACAGCGCTGACAGAGGCAGCAGCGAAGATAACAGCGCAAGCGATCTTCTTCATTTCCATGGTGCTGTTATGGTGTTTGTTAGGCGTTCGTAAAAGGGAAATGAAAATGATCGAAATCAAACGCCTTGGAAACGAAGACTTCGGCTGCCTGAGGAATGTGATGGGATTGGGAGGAATTTATAGGAGAGGTTCATGCTGTTTTTTTGGAATATGAAAGTTCATCTTTTCCATTTTTGGCCTTCTTTTTTGGGTTTTGTTTTCTCTTTGCACGTTCAGAATCTTCATGCGGCTAGGAGTGATTATAGCAAATTTGGGTTTGGAGCGGGTCTTGTGGTAGATTTGGTTACATATCAAAAATTAAGGAAAATAAAGTTAATTACAATCTTTTTAGATAAAATTGCAGCCCCATGATATATGGACCAAATTTCCAAGTTTGGCTTTTTATTTTTGGAGTAAAATAGGACAAAGTCTTGAATAGACATTCAAATCATGTTTATGGTAGGTAAGATCACCCAATACTATGCCGTGAAGTGCTCTATTTATTCTAAAATACTATAAACTTTACTTGAAATAAACATATATATGTCATTCTACCGATCATTAATAGTTATACCATACATGTGACACGACTATATACCTTTCTCATTAAAGAATCTCTCGTAAAACATATTATACCACCTCCTCGATCTATATGTTGTCCAAACTATTTGAATGTCTTTATCACTTATTTATTACATGAATACACACGTACATATAATTCAATGAAAAAAATAACCACTTATTTATATGTGATCAATAATCAGACTTCATATCAATGTTTTGTTTTTTTAACCAAATAATATATGCACACATTAGTAGTAGGGCTGCCCATTGGTTTGGTATTTACCGAATCGACCGACTACCGATCGAAATTTTTTGGTTTGGTAAATCGATTTTAACATACCGAAAATCGAATATCCGAAACCAAAAAATTACCGAAAAAATTGGTTTGGTTTTGGTAAAAACCGAAAAAAATTGGTAAACCGACCGATTACCGAAAATTATGACCGAAAGCAACCGAATCGATTATTACCGAAAAAACCGAAATATATACCGAAAAATCCTAAACAATTACCGAAATTTAGTTATATATATTTATATGTAATATTATTACATTAATAATTTAATATGGTTAGTATATGATTATATATATTTATATGTATTATTATTACATTAATATGCTTAGTATATAGTTTATATAGTATATAGTTTATAATGTCATATAGTTTATATAAATATATAGTTTATAACTTTACTAACTTTATATATTATATAATTTATAACTCTATATAGTATATAGTACAAAGTATAAACTACTTATATAATAATGTTTTAATATATAATTTTAGTTATACTTATACCCTATATAATAAAATTACTAATTAGTATATAGTTTTAGACTTTTAGTTATAACTTATAGTTTTAGACACTTTACCTTATATATTATATATTCTCTATAGTCTATACACTTTATCTTATATCATAAACTTAAAAGTTAAAAGTTAAATACACTAAACTCTATTAATATCCCATACACGTACTATAATTAAAACTTAAAACTTAAAACTTAAAACCCAATTAAGCATACAATTTTAATTTCTAAACACTAAACTCTATACACTAAGTCTATTATTATTTATTAATTACTCTATAATGTTTATATACCTAACATTGTTTATGTATATAATATATAGTTATATATAAAGTTATAAACTAATTAGTTCTTAGTAGTTACTATAATTTGATAGTATATAGTTTATAATACTATAAGACTATAGTTTATATAATTAATAGTATATAATATAGTATATAGTTTATAATACTATAAGACTATAATTTATATATTTGATAGTATATAGTTTATAAAGTTTATAATACTATAGGACTATAGTTTATATATTGATAGTATATACTACATAGTTTATAATACTATAATTTATATATGTAACATATATAAGTATATAACATATAACATATAGTATTATAGTCTTATATTAGGGTTTAGTATTATGGTATTATAGTCTTATACTATAGTTTATATTAGGGTTTAAGATATTTTTAATTATTTATTTATATAGAAATGTATTACATGAATTAAAACAACTAAAAAACCCCAAACAAAATCTCAATTGAAACCCCAAACAAAACCGCAATCGAAACCCCAATTGCCCAAACTCCAATTTTTTTTCTTTCCTTTCTTTTTTTTCATTTTTTTCTTTCCTTTCTTTTTTTTTTTGCGCCCACCCACCCCTATTCCCCCCCCCCCCCCGGTGACTCTCTCTTCCTCACTTTCTCAGTTTTTCTTAAGAATACTTAAGAGATTCTTTGTGGAATCCATTCTCCATTGTATTTTAATGATCGAAACCATTCATTTTTTAGGTCTCTCCTTAAAGATTATCATCGCAAAAAATTAGTCAAATCAGTCATTATTGTTCATCTAAACTATGTAGACATGCAAACACAATTCATCAATTAGATTTCAATATTGTTAATACTAATCAAATGGCTAAACAATTTTCGATTTGAATGATTTTTTGCATAGATGATATTTGAATGATTTCCTAAAACATAGACGGTTTCGATCAGAGATGTTCTCATATATATATATATATATGTATATTTATAAACCCCCAATTGGCCAAACCTTAATCTGACTAAACCCCAAAACTAATCAAATTATTATTGGTTGTTCCTACACCATTACTAGCTAGGATATGGTATAGGGTATATATAGAGATACTAGTATAGGGTATATGTATAGGATCTAGGATAGGGTATTGATTATGTTTAGGGTATATGGTATTTAATAGGGTTTATTTTGAATTTTACTGATTTAAGTGAATTATTGAGGAACAATAAATTTTATTAGGATTTATAATTTAATTATAGTCTAGATAGGTAGAGTTCGAGCCTACGATCGTGTAGACGTCAACGGAACCCGAATCAGACTTACGATGGTGAAATTAGGGACGCTCGAAGTTATAAGGGGCAATTTGGTCTTTTCATACAGTAGGGTTTTAGTATAAAAACCTAAACTTAGAATTTTTTTCCTTCTCTCCTAAACCAGCCGCATCCCCCAACTCTCTCTTCTCTCTCCTCTCTCCTCTCTCATCTCTCCTCCCTTCCTGATTTCCCTTTCTCTATGATCGGCCGCCGTCCGACGGTGGCTGGCGACGTGGCCGGGCATTTCATGCTCGTCTCCTCCCTTCTCTCCCTCTAGATTCTGATCATCCAAAATCCCAGCCAAAAACCCAATCGAACACACCAGACCCGAAACCCCCCTTAGCCGGATTTTTTCACTCCGGCGACTTCTCGTCGTCGGGATAGTCCCACAACGTTCCTCTGGGCATGCTTTTTCCTTCGGTGATCACCAACAGCCCCAACGACCGCCGTACATGGTGCTTTGAAGCCGGGAAGTCTGCGGCTTCCCCAGCTCGATTCCGGCGACTCCGACGGCTGATTGCGGCGATTCCGGTCCCATTCTTCTCCTCACTCCGAGCTCTGTCAATTGGTGTAAACGCATGGGTCCAATTTTGATCGAGCTGAAAACTCCCATATCAAACCCTAGAAACTCTGTGAGTCTGTGAATCGAAGCTGATGTGAATGTTTGATGCTTTATGTTTTGTCTGTTCTCCCTCCCCATGGTTTCTGTGTGTTGTTTCGATCCTGGGTTTTGGTGTGAATCTGTGTGTAGGTATTTGGGAAAATGCATAATAAGGGGAGAGAAATGAGAAGGCCTGCAAATATCTAAGGATCGAAAATACCGAAATATACCGAAATCCGAAGGATCCGAAAAATGCCGAAATCCGAAAAAATCGATTCGGAAATCGGCATCAAAACTGGATTACCGAAATTTTCGGAAATCGAATCGGCAAGGGCATTTACCGATTCGATCCGACCGATGGACAGCCCTAATTAGTAGTCAAATAATGCAAAAAGACTTGTAAAATTAGCTTGCTGTTAAATGGTCATTTCAATTTTTTCGCCTTATAGGGCGATCCAATCTGATATTCCAAATGGATTACATCGACCCGTCTATATAATGGGTAGGGCTAGGGTTGATTGTTTTTAACTTTTTATAAGCCTAGCTAAATTCATAATCCCTTTATTGGGACAGAGAATTATTTGATTTTCATTTCAAAGAATTTACGCGATACATCAAAACAATCATTTTTAGGATTTAATGATTCCTAAGAGTGAATTCGTCCTGTCTAGGATTTAATGATTTGATTCCTAAGAGAAACTGGCCCACTCGATTGTGAGAAGGACTAGGAACTAAGCTTCGATCAGTGACTCCTTCTTTCGTGCATGGCTCTGTATTCCTCATCTTCCTAGTGTGGCTGATCATCCTCTTCCTCTCGGACTAGCTATTAATCATTGCCTTGGTAAGCTATTGCCTGACCAACTAGCTAATCAGACGCAAGCTAATTCCTCCTTTAATTTACTCCTCAGCATACGGGGTATTAGCAGCCATTTCTAGCTGTTGTTTTCCTCTTTCTTTTCCAAATATTTTTACGAATCCCTTTTAAAAAAAAAAAAAAAAGAGTTAAAGAGGTGCGTTTTTTTGGAACTGCCATTAAAAAATTATAAGTCATGTTATATTGTTGAATAACAAGCCCTCAATTATCCATTATTTCTATTTATAGAGAATTCGTGTGCTTGGCAGTTACCTGATGGTTAATGATTAAATTAATAAACCAAGATTTTACCATGACTGCAATTTTAGAGAGACGCGAAAGCTTAAGCCTATCTCATAGGGGAGAAAATAGATTTGTAGATGGAATCAAATATTCAGTATTTATAGACAAAAGTATTCGGTTATTGGGGAAAAATTAATATACTTCTAATATCGAACCAGGATTAATAGTCATACCCTGTGGCCAGACCCCAACAAATTTTTTCAAAGAATTAGAAGTTATAGATAGAAAGATTTTTATTCTTTCAAACTCGATCATTGATCCGATTTAGTCCGTGCCTAGAAATTTGATCAGTGATCCAACCGGCCTTTTGAGGTGGTTGATTTAAAAAGTTATTTGCAACATTGATATTTTTGTTGATTTTTACTTGAATATGTAGTCTAAACTCACGATTTAAGGAAAAACAAAAAAAAACAAAACAAAAAAATTGTGTGTAATCGTAACACCATGTGGGGGTATGATCAATTACATGTGTACAATTTTAAGGGTGTTTAGAATTTTATATCTTAATAATTGTATAGAAATGGTAATGGGGACAGGCAGGGATGGGTAAGCCACCTCCATACCCTTAATCAAATTTATTTTTGCCCTTGATACCCACCTTAATCCTCAAATTTTTCAATTAGGGGATTCCCTGTATTTGTCCCGGCGAGGAATGGGATCCCCATCCTTGTCCCCAATCCCCAAACCCACCTCATTAATTAAATAAATTTATTTTTTACATTTAAATTTTACTTTAAAGGCAGATAATATAAATTAAAAAAAAAAAAAAGATGGCCCAAAACTAGTTCATAAACCCAAACTAGTTTATTTTACATTAAAGACACTATGTGAGGGAGAGAGAGAGAGAGAGAAAGAGAGCTATTTGTGACAGTGCAAAATTTAGGAAGAAGAAAATAAGATGAGGGTTCTAGTGGTTACTAATATCTTAGATATATTCATATTAGTTTATTGGGTCAATTACAAAAAAAATCAATAAATATTTTAAATATTATAAATAAGTCAATGAACTTCTTCAAAATATCATGATAATCACTATTGACCAAAATCAACTTAAGAGAAAATATTTGAATTAACAACCGGACAAAAACAAAAAGTAATTTATGGATCTTGCCATTGTGCTGACATGCTGTTGACATTACCAATGTCTAATTTTAAAATTATATATAAGTCAATAACAACCATATACTTTTTTAAATTGGTAACTGTGTGATAGTTACCGTTTTTCAATTGGTAACTATCACACAATTACCCTTTTTAATTAGAAATTGTCACGACCTGCATGACCCTTGGTGGTAGGGCAGCTGAACAGGTAGCTAGCTATATATGGAACTTTGTTAGTCTTGCTATATAGCTTACTTGTAGTGCCAGATTTCATGATATTTATGTATGTGATGCAGGTCCCACTACACCATTTGCTGCTTAATTAAATTCACTATTGATTTATGTTATCTATTGATGCATCATCAACTAAAGATTGGTTCGAAGGATCAATCGCCACCTTGCAGTCACTCTAAGGCAGTAGGTTGTAGAGAAATGGGTGGTAAAGTGGCTACCCAAACCAATTTTTTGGAATGGTAGAGTTCGGAGACAAGTACTGTTTAACACTGCTGACAGTTTTTTTCTCCACCAATGTTGCAGGTAGTTGCAAATAGAGGCTCACCGTTGTTGCGTATAGTTGATGTATTGGTGAATCTAGTAAAAGATTAAACAAATACTAGCCATGGAATTTAGGACCTCAAGTATAATAGTGGATAATAGCAATTCTCCCACCAATGTTCAAATATTCCAGTACCATTCAGTTACAAAAGCGATTCTGCATTCCATTAAATCTTGCAGTACTCAGTGCATGATTATTGAGCTGCTATAATTAACCATCCTTTAAATTTTCTTGGCTTGCATCTAATACATCTTAAACACTAGTGCTACACTTAATGATTAAATGGAAATTTAGTAGGGTAGAACCAACAGAGAGCATCACATTCATATATATATTAAACTTCATTGATTACATAGTCAGAGACTATATGAGTATTCTAACAATTGATTTACAAATACAAATGAAGATATATACCAACCTGCCATCTACATTACATCAACCATCACCAACATACCCACAATACAAAAGAGAGTTTCTAAACCAACTTCACAATGCGAAATCTATACTATACTATACAAAAGAGTTTCTGAACAAATATTGCACATAAGTTAATTCCACAACCATACTATAATCGGAAAATTGACTTGTACCCTAAAATAGATTTGTACAATTTGAAAATAACTAAAAAATATTACAAAAACAACCATACCAAATCAGAAATCGATCTAGAGAGTAGAGCTAGACCTGCAAATGAAAAAAGAAAATTATAATGAAAATGGAGAGAGGGAGATCAAGGTGACAGAGACACTCATATAATCACATGCCATTCATACCAGATCGTCGGAAACGACGGAGGAAGGTCGGGGCTGTTAGGGTTTCGAACCACCACGTACGGCGGCTGAATGGGCTAGATGTTTACACCATTGAACTCAGCTCACCCAGGGGAAGATTTCGGAACCAACTCAACGACAAAAGGTAGCGGAAATTAGTGACCCATCGGAGAAGAAGGTCGGTTCAGGTTCGGTTTAAATCCATGTTTTCATTGGGTTGTTGAGCAATCAAAAGGCGGGAACAGAGAAAGGAGGAAGAGACAGGTTGATTGGGGTCCATGTCGCCAGCGTTGGCTGCCAGACAAAGATGAGATGGCCGTAGAGAGCTCACAGCAGAGGAGAGAGAAGAGAGAGAGAAGTGGGTGTATGTGCGGCTGCTTCAGGAGGAAAATGAGAAGAAAAATGCTGAAGTTAGGTTTTTATAATAAAACCCTAGCTAACGAATTTATAAAATTTCCATTTAACTTAAAATACCCGAAACATGATGGTCGTAGCTCCGTTTCAAGTCTTCTTCATGTCTACGCGCTCGTACTCCTAAGCCCTTATCCAACTAGATCAAAAGCTCGTTTAAAATTTAAACATTTAATTTTGTCAAAATAAAACCTTAAACCAATTTATAAAAGCATTTCTTTTTAAAACAAGCAATTTTAATTATAAATTCATAGAAAACTAATTTTAATGAAATATATAATAGGAAATAATTTCAAAATTTTCTGTAATAAGTATTTAGAGCTTTTTTTTTTTTTAATTGAAATGGGCTAGTGGTAGGGGTGTGATTTGGATTGGAAAATCTGAATCTGGCCGATTCCAATTCGAAAATTTTCAATTTTAGAACGCTCAATTCAAATCTGAAATTTGAAATTGCCGAAATCCAAATATTCTGAAAAAAAAAATTAGATTGCAATTGGAATGTTTCTATAAATTTCGATCCAAAATTTTCCTAACGCATTCTAATCCAATATTTCATAAATAATGCCAAATTTATTTAGTATTTATATTAAATATTAAATATTTTATCATTTTTTAGTTTTCTACTATATGTTTCAATAATTTTTTATTTGTTTCAAACATACACATACATATATATTAAAAACAGATGACTAACTATAAACATATGTATAATATAAATATATGTGTATCGTAATAATATAAATTCTAACAAAAACACCCACATTTTGTACTTGTAATTATTTTTTTTTATCAGGGGGGAGGGGAGATCGAAGATGGGGCAATTAATTTCATCATTATCTAAAAGTTCCGAAAATGTAATATTTCAAAAAAAATCTTAAAAATCTGAGAAATTCAAAAATTCCGAATTGGAATGAGATGTTGAAATTCCAATGTTTTAGAATAGAAATTTCATTCCGAAGGTTTTTGGATTGGAATTGGAATACCTTATTTCCGATCCGATCTGTCTGAAACACACCCCTAGCTAGCTAGTGGGAATGGGCTAAGGTTATGTTTAGTGGCAATGGTCTAATAGTGTTATATTTAGTGGAAATGGGTGAGGGACATGTAATCCACTTTTAACAAATAGTGGAGATTTGTAACTATTACTTTTGTGGTTTGAGTCGACTTAAGTGGGAAATAATAATTTATCAGATTTTATTAATCTCGCCCTTTTTCTTTTTTGGTTGGATTTGGAGTGGGACAAGAATAATTATCCCACTAATATTTTTATTTGTTTCAAGAATTAAATGTACCATTGGTCCACTTTCTTTCATGTTTTTCCCAAATTGGTACACGATCTTTTTTTTGTACCAAGTTGGTCCACTTTCTTTTCGACGTTTATCTACTTGGTCCATTCCTTCAATTTTGTTATAAATTCTATTAGAAAGAAGGACAATATGGTCTTTTCATATTAAATAAATTTTTAGTTATATTTCTAATTTAAAAAATATTAAAACTAAAAATGAAAACATAAATTTAAAATTTAAAATTAACAAAAATTACCCCCTCCCCCAACTCAACTGCCGTCCCACCCTCTCTACCCACCTAACCCAGCCTCTCTTCAACCACCCCCTCCCCAAAAAACGGTAAATTATAAACTAAAAAAATTTAAACTAAAAACTAATAAAGATTACTACTAAAAAAGCATAAAGAAGGCGTCGTCGTTGACAAGCACCTGGCAACGACGACGCCTTCTTACTTCCAGCAGAGTCCTCCACCAGCTTCTCCATTGATTTCCCAGATCAAACCCAACAAAAAAAATCCCTAAGCCCCCAAAACAAAGAGAAAGAGACAAAGATGGAAAGAGAGAAAAAGACAGAGAGAGAGAGAAATAGAGGAATAGGGGAGAGATGGCCTAGCTGGGGCAGCGCCGACGACTAGGATGCTGCTAGAGGTAGGTTGGGGATGGGTGGGGAGGGTAGAGAGGGAAGAGAGAAGAAATGGAAAAGAGAAAGAGAAGAGAGAAAGAAAAAAGAGAGAGAGAGAAGGTCGGGAATGGGGTAGGGTGGCCGAAGAGAGGGAAGAAAGAAAGAGAAAAGATAGAGGAGAGGGACTGGGTTGGGTGGGGTTGATCGAAGAGAGGCTAGGTTGGGTGAGGAGAGGAGCTGGGTTGGGGGAGGGGGTAAATTGTTAATTTTAAATTTATTTTTCTTTTTTAGTTTAAATATTTTTTTAATTAGAAATAGAATTAAAAATTTATTCAATATGAAAAGACCATTTTGTCCTTTTTTTTTTAACAGAATTTATAACATAATTGACGAAATTGACAAAGTAAGTAAACGTTGAAAAGAAAATGGACCAACTTGGTATAAAAAAAAAATCATGGACCAACTTGGGAAAAACGTGAAAGTAAGTGGGCCAACGAAGTATTTAACTCTTTGTTTCAATGTTTATCATGCCACTTATTAGTCAACTATTGTACAAATTAGTGGGACCTAAAGCAACCATCTTTTCCACCATAATTTTTAAAACAAACCAAAATATTAATTGGTGACTCTAAAAATGTTAATTGTCACTAATTTCAATCTAGTTTCTCAAGGTGGCTTTAAGCCATATTTGTTGTAGTGTCCGGCCTGTTGGGGAAAATTTCAATGGGAGCTCAAAACAACTTGGCTAGCTATATATGGAACTTTGTTAGTCTTGTTATATATATAGCTTACTTGTAGTGCAAGATTTTATGATATTTTTGTACGTGATGCAGGTCCTGTTGGGGAAAATTTCAATGGGAGCCCAAAACGACTTGGAGAAAGTGACAAAGATGACTTACAACCAAGTTGCAGTCTATGGTTTCAGTGACAAGGTGGGTCTCCTTTCTTTCACTCAAAGAGATGATCAAACAATTGAGATGGCAAAGCCCTACAGCAGCAAGACTGCAGCCCTAATTGATCAAGAAGTACAAGAATGGCCAGGTGGATAAGGCGTATGCACGCACACTTGAACTCATAGAGGAACACAAAGACACTACAACAAATATGGCCTATGCTCACCTTGAACAGAAACTATTTTAGAGTTAGTGGCTATTAACATTTTTTTTCATCACTAATTAATATTTTGGTTGTTTTAAAAATTATGGTAGAGTTAATAGTTGCCTTAAGTCCCACTAATTTGTAATATAGTTGACTAATAAGTAGCAACAAAAAAATTGAAACCAAATTGATAGATTAGTGAAGATAATTATTCCTTCCCCACTCCAAATTCAACCAAAAGGGACAAAGGTGGGATTAATAAAATGTTTATAATTATTATTTCCCACTTAATACTCAACCTATATAAATAATAGTTACAAACCCATCCCACTATTACAGCCCATTCCCACTCCTAAGCCCATTCCCACTAAAAAAAGACTCTAGTGGCTTAAAAAAAAAAAAAAATCTTATGTACTCAAAACCTAACTCCCTTTTCATTTTTTTTTTCAGATGCGCCTCCCTCATCTCTCTTTCTCTCACAATCTCAACTCTTGCCTCCCTCTATCTCTCCCGACCTCACCTCACCTCACCTCCCATTCCCTTTCCCTCTCACTCACTCCCTTTCTCTCATGACCTCATCGTTTCATTTATCTTCCTTTTTCTTTCACAAAAGTATATCGTAACATATTTTTCTGTCCTTTCTCCTTCCTAGGGTTTGGATTCGATGGCGAAGAAGAGAAAGTCGAACGCCATAACCGGAGCCCTCATAACCAAGTTCTCTCTTGGCCTCACTGGTAAGCGCTTCAACCCGATGCATTTTTCTTTCTCTTTTTCAAATCAAAATGTTTGCAGAGGAAGATGCCAAAAACTCACCCTTTGTTCATTTTTTTTTGTTCAGGTTCTTTCCCTAGGTAAATGTCAATGCACTTATGCTGCCTTATGATTAGATTTGTTTTAATTTGATTGGAAAACTTGATGCTTGTATTCCAGTTTCAGCTTATTGTGATTTCTTTTATTTATTTATTTATTTATATTTTTAGCTATGTCCTTGATGCAATGAGGGTTGTCAATGAGTCAAATACAATGTAGTTTTTGGGGTTTTGGATGCCTGGGTACTATTATTTGTGTTACTCTATTAAAACACTAACAAGCTTATTCATGTATTTGCATTACTGTGTGCTTTCGAGATTGATCTCTTCATCTTATAATATTTTGCAATTTGGAAAAACATGATGTGGCAGTGAGTTCCATTATTTTATTGCTTTGTGGAAAGGATATTGTGACGCCCCGAAACTGGGAACACCACAGCGGCACTCGTCTTAAAGATCTTGAGACTATAATACCCCTTACCCCGAGTATTATATTCCCAAGCTCTTTAAAACGAGTTAAGCCCTTTTTATTGAAGAACCCGGGTTGGATCAGAGTAGTAAAAATACAGCGAAAGAAATTACTGAAAATACCTCACATTATAAATAATAGTAAAGAGTACCAACCCGTGAGGGTTATATGTTTCAAATACACTAACCCTAATGCTACATAATAAAACAGTAGATAAACAGATATGTCAGGATAGTCCAACCCACGCCAGAGTGATTCAGTCTTCAACAAAGTGGTGCAACAAATTGGACTCATGGATAGCCATTGGGATATGCCACCTACGAGGATGAAAGAGAAACACCACCACAGATCCAAAGAAAGGATCTAAACCAGATAGCAAGACTGAAACTGACAAGCTGCAAGTGCCACACCCACGACCTCAATCTTGGTCTCCAACAACTGGATTATCTGCACTCACAAGAGTACAGTAGGGGGTAAGCGTCACATACGTTCATCGCTTCCCCTCGAGGGAAAATCCTGGTTAGGTTTGAAACAATACTCGAAAATATAGGATTTCAAGGAAAACAGTTTAAAAGCAATGCACACCCAAAAACAGGGTATCAATATCAATAATATTGTAACCAAAGCCAGTAATGATAAAGATAATTATGCCAATAATCAGTGAGTAAAGCCTTTGCATGCTCATACATCTTTTTCAGTGAAAATCCTTCCTGTCACGTGACATAGTTCAGAAACATACCTGCGACCGATCACATACAGGCCAACCACCAGTATCGGAAATTCAACCACCACCTTGATACTGTGGTGAGAGTATCCATTTACCTGGTAATACCACATTGGTTAGCCTCCCCAGAAGGACATTCGACTAACCAGTCCGTACTTACCCCTCCGGAGGTTTAGGGGATCGAAACCCAAGGTCACAACACGTGCCCGTTACTCTCAGGTCGTTCAAGGTATCACACAGAAAATCACACAAATATGCCATACAAAAATCATGCACATTCTCTGTGAAAGACATTTTCATATACATATAGTACGAAAATAGGCAGGAAATCCAATAACCGGGATATGGTACTTTCCCCCTACCTGTTTTACCAAAGTGTGTCCCTTGCCTGATCCCTTTCCTGTGTCTGGGTCCCACTTGTACCTGTTGGGAAACTGGAGATCCGAATCCGACGACAGCTATTAGGAACGTACTAAACGTACTCTCGACCTTGTCTGTTAAGACCAGGTAAAATTTAGAGGTTTGGCACTAGCGTAACTTGCTAGGCTTCTCTAAATTCTTGATCCGGCATGACCCTGCTCCCCGAGGCAGACAGTCATGTCAGACCGTGTGGTTTCTAAGTTTATTTTAATTTATTGTCGAGGAGGTTGATCAGATATGAACCTTACAACGTGACCAGGTCAGTGCATGGGGAAACTGAGGGAGCTCTGGCTCAGTACCCAACGCATGTATGCTCATGGACTGACCTTAGTCATCACGTTATTTGGTTACCACTGATATGGCCTCAATATTTATTAAATTCATTTAATAACAACAGTTAAACGGTGTTTCGTCTATAACCACCACTTAAACAACAGCAAATTAAATAAGCTGGGTTAAGGGTATACCTGTTGAAGACTTCCCACGAGCAGAGTCTCGGTACTACTAGACTTGCTAAATAATAAGATTAAAATAGCCTAATTAACAAGAGATTTATTTAACAAAATTTTAGCAGAAATTCGACAGGGATCAAGAAATTACCTATGGAGCTCAGAAATGATTTTTTTAAAACTTCACCAAAACATAGTCTTCACACTACTAGAATTGAAGAGCTCGTCGCCACGATCGCGTAGGCGAAATCGGATCGTCGATCGGAGCTCCAGAACTCAAGATAAACTCAAAACAAGATTGGAGAAGAGAGAGAAAGGAGGAAAGAGGAGAGAGAAGCTCTCTCTTGGGAAGCGTGCGGCTGAATTTGTGAGGATCAGCTGGGGTTCACGCCACTATTTATAGGAAGAGTGAGTGAGTCAACTCGGTTGACTCATCCGAGTTGACTGGGTTGACTCAAGTCAACCGTCATAACTTTGACCAATGAGAAATTGACACGTGGCGAAGGCTTTGACACTTGGCTGCACATGCAGCCATCAGATCTTGCTGCCATGCAGCGATGGACGCTCCAGATCGTGCCACGTGGCGCGATCTGGTGATTTCCTATTTTATTTTTCTTTTTCATAAATTCCCCAACTTCAAAAATTAATTAAAAATAGCTCGGGACTCAGAAAAATACCCCGAAAAATACTACGGACTCGTATCGACTAGTACTAATTAACTATGAGGTCAAATTACCAATTTGCCCTTTAGAAAAATTTCGAAAATTTCAAGCTCCACAAATTAAGATAAAATGCTTTTAAAAATGAAATTTTAGGAAATTCGTAAAATAATTTTCCGGACTCGGAATAATACGAGACTTGCTCCGTTGGATTCGTGAGTAAAAGTACCACCTTTTAAAGGTCTAACTTGGGTCCAAACTCTAGTTAAAGTTGGTCAAACAATTAAAGCTTAAGGTGAAAAATACGATTTTCCGCCAAACAAATTTCTAGAAAAATTCTAGAAATTAAAGAAAAATCCCAAAATAAATTTGGAAAATTTTGGGTCTCACATCCTCCCCTACTTAGAAAAAATCTCGTCCTCGAGATTACCTGAGTTCACTGAAGAGATGCGGGTATCTCTTCCTCATATCGGATTCCAGTTCCCATGTCGCTTCCTCGACTCCGTGGCGCTGCCACTGAACTTTTACAAGTGGTACCTTCCTATTCCTGAGTTGTTTCGTCTCGTAAGCTAAGATAGAAACAGGTCCTTCCACATAAGACACGTTTGGTTCGAGCGGTAAACCAATCCAAGGCATCACTTGAGGGATGTCAGGCACACTCTTTTTCAACTGGGACACATGGAATACGTTATGTATGTATGCTAACTGAGGCGGCAACTCCAACCTGTAAGCAACTTTCCCGACACGTTCCAAAACCTTGAACGGTCCAATATACCTGGGTGCCAACTTGCCTCGCATACCAAACCGAAATGTACCCTTCAAAGGGCTAACTTTCAGAAACACCAAGTCCTCAACTTGAAATTCCAAAGGCTTCCTCCTTCGATCAGCGTACGATTTCTGCCTACTCTGGGCGGTTTCTAGTCGTTTCTTGACTATCTTGACCTTTTCGGTCGTTTCTTTAATCACTTCAGGACCCAGAACAACTCGGTCCTCAACATCGGCCCAACAGAGTGGCGAACGACACGGCCTTCCGTAAAGTGCTTCGTACGGTGCCATCTTGATACTGCTTTGATAACTATTGTTATATACGAACTCGGCGAGCGGTAAGTACTCACTCCACTTACCTCTGAAATCTAGAACACAAGCTCGCAACATATCTTCCAGTATCTGAATAACTCTTTCAGATTGCCCATCCGTCTGCGGATGATAGGCACTGCTAAGATTCAACTGAGTGCCTAATTCAGATTGTAACTTCCGCCATAATCGAGACGTAAATCGGGGATCTCGATCGGAAACAATCGTCTTCGGAATACCATGCAATCGAACAATCCATTCGACATAGAGGTCAGCAAAATAATCAACAGGTGAGTTCATCTTGACCGGCAAGAAATGAGCTGACTTCGTGAGTTTGTCCACGATAACCCAAATACCATTGTGCCCTTTTGTATTTCTCGGCAGATCGGTGATGAAATCCATAGTAACACAATCCCACTTCCACTCTGGAGTAGGTAACAGTTGTAACAATCCAGACGGCTTCTGGTGTTCAGCTTTCACTTGTTGGCAGGTCACACAGTGATTAACAAAATCAGCCACGTCTCTTTTCATACCTTTCCACCAGTATCTTCGTTTCAAATCTTGATACATTTTCGTTCCTCCAGGGTGCATAGCAAAACTGGTAGAATGAGCTTCGTTCAGAATCCGTTGTCTTGTTTCTTTCCTGTTTGGCACAACTATTCGGCCTCTGTATCTCAAACTTCCATCAGAATGTACCTTCCATTCCCCAGGTGCATCTCCTGAGTATACCTCCTTCTTTTTCTGTCGTATCTCTAGATCCTCTTCTTGTTCTTGAACTAATTCTTGCTCCAATTGGGGCTCAATCTGCATACTTGCAATCCTTCCATCATGGCGTACGTTGACTTTGTACTGATCCAAAGTCTGTAGGATCTCCCGTTCAGCCATCAATAAACTGGCTAGAGTGTTTTTCTTCCTGCTCAGTGCATCAGCTACTTTGTTGGCTTTTCCTGGATGATACTGTAATTCAAAATCATAATCTTTAAGATACTCCATCCAGCGTCGTTGTCGCAAATTCAGATCTCTCTGAGTGAATATATGCTTGAGGCTCTTGTGATCTGAGAAAACAGTGAATCGGCCTCCATACAAGTAGCATCTCCAGATCTTTAGAGCGTGCACAACAGCGGCTAACTCCAAATCATGAGTTGGATAATTCTTTTCATATTCCTTCAACTGTCTTGAGGCATAGGCTATCACTCGCCCATTCTGCATCAGTACACATCCGACTCCTATTATGGACGCGTCGGTGTAGACTTCATAAGGATCTTCATTGTTGGGTAAGACTAACACTGGGGCAGTTGTCAGTCGTTTCTTGAGCTCTTGGAATGCTTCTTCACACTTCTCGTTCCATTCAAACTTGAATCCTTTTCTGAGTAGTCGAGTCATCGGGGTAGCAATCTTGGAAAAACCTTCTACAAACCTTCTGTAATAACCTGCTAATCCAAGAAAACTACGGACTTCTGTCATGCTCTTCGGTTGTTCCCAATTCAGAACTGCTTCGATCTTCTTGGGATCAGGAGATAATCCTTTTTCTGAGATGATGTGGCCAAGGAATTGTACCTCTTTCAGCCAAAATCCACATTTTGACTTCTTGGCGTAAAGTTGCTTTTGAAGTAATGTCTGTAGAACAATTCTCAGATGCTCTTCATGCTCTTCCTTACTCTTGGAGTAAATCAGGATGTCGTTGATGAAGACAATAACAAATTTGTCCAAGTATGGACGGAATGCTCGGTTCATCAGGTCCATGAATGCGGCAGGTGCATTTGTCAATCCAAACGGCATCACAACGAACTCATAATGTCCGTATCTGGTACGAAAAGCAGTCTTTGGGACGTCTTCGTCTCGAACTCTGAGTTGATGGTAGCCGGATCTGAGATCAATCTTTGAGAAGTACTTCGCTCCACTAAGTTGATCAAATAGCTCGTCAATTCTAGGCAATGGATACTTGTTCTTGATTGTGACTTGGTTCAGCTTCCGGTAGTCTATGCAGAGTCGCAATGTTCCATCATGCTTTTTGGCAAATAGAACAGGGGCTCCCCATGGTGATATACTTTCTCTGATAAAGCCCTTCTCCTTCAAGTCGTCTAATTGCTTCTTCAGCTCCACCATCTCGGCTGGTGCCATGCGGTAGGGCGGGATTGAAATAGGGTGAGTGCCTGGTACAAGTTTAATCTTGAATTCTACTTCTCTTGTTGGTGGGATTCCGGGCAGATCTTCTGGAAAAACGTCTGGGTATTCGTCTACCACTGGTATTGGTTTATCTTCCTTCTGCTTGGCTTGTGTGGAAATGATGAGTGAATAGCATAGCATAGCTCTCTTGCTTTTGAAACAAACTCTCAGCAATGGGTTGATGGGTTGTAGCGGTTTGTGCAATCGGATGATCACCTCTTCTCTGTTACTCGTGACTACCTTCACCTTTCTTTTCTCACAATCGATCTGTGCCTGATTTTCTTGTAACCAATCCATTCCTAGAATAAGGTCGTAGTAATCCATGTTCAAAGGGTATAGGTTTGCTGTCAAGACTCGGCCTTGGACTACTAGTTGGCAAGATTGGTAAATTCTATCTACTTCGGTTGTTGTTCCAATGGGTGTACTCATGTGGATGGTTTCAGCTAAAGGTTCAGCATGCAATCCTAATTTCTCAGTAAAGCTAACAGAGACAAATGAATGTGAAGCACCCGTATCAAACAAAATTCTTACTTCAGTATTAAAGAGCAGTATAGTACCGTCAAGTGGGGCTTCTTCCTGGTTAGCTCTTACTGCAAAAACTCGTCCTCCTCTAGCTGGTTGTGGTCTTCCTCCGCCACCTCTTCCTTGTCCTCCACGATTGTTGGGTTGTGGTAGTGCATGTTGCAATGGTTGAGCTCTAAATGGTTGTGGTACAGCCTGTATCTGTGGTTGTGGCCTGGGGGCATTCTGCTGTGTTCTAGTAGGACAATTATTTCTGTAGTGGCCTTCACCTCCACACTGGAAACAAATTTGAAGTCTAGTCTTCTTCCAGTTTCTTTGGTTTCGGGAGGGTCCTCCCCTCTGAAAATTTCTTCTTTTTCCTAGTCTTGTTCCCTCAGACCTCGCAATTTCCCCTTTCTGTCTAGTTGCAAGGAAATCCTGCTCCTGAGCATAAGCAGCATTGACCACATCTTTGAAAACTGTAAACCTTTGACTTGCCAAGTATTGGCGAATCCCGTTCTTCAGACCTTGCAGAAATCTGACAGTCTTTGCCTTCTCATCATTCATGGTAGATGGGACGAAACGTCCAAGTTCAGTAAACTTTCCCACGTATTCAGAAACAGTCATGTTTCCCTGCTCTAGATCCATGAATTCCTTCATCTTTGTCATTTGCAGTGGCTCGGGAAAATATCTGTCGTAGAACAATTCCCTAAATCCTTCCCAAGTCATAGTGTTAATATTTTCTCGGTGCCTAATGCATCTCCACCATCCGTCAGCTTCGCCTTCAAACACATGTGTAGCTAGCCAGATCTTGTACTCATCTGGTGCGTTAATCGACTCGAGCTTCTTCTCGATGTGCGTAACCCAACTCTCAGCTAAATCGGGTTCAGAACTTCCGTGAAACTTCATCGGCTTAGTCCTAAGGAAACGATCTAAGTACTCGCCTCGTCGCTTATCTTCACGTTCAGCGGGAGTGAGACGGTTACCAGCTTGTTGAGCAAAGAAAGCCTGTATAAATTCAGCCATTTGTTGCGGGTCGAACCGATTATTGGCATTACTGTTAGTTCGATCGAAACGGGGTGGCATCTTGTCAGCAAGACTGAAAACAAATAAGGGAATGATTGACACAAGTAATACAAGGAACAAAAGTGTTTCAAGGGAAAGACTTATCGAAGAATGTGTTTGGTTGGAAACTTCGAAAGAATCTGCTGAATCGGCTCTGGGTTGGCATATCCTGCATATTAGTAAAAATAATCTACTAACAATCTTACAAAGTTATCTATTTATTTATTATTATTATTATTATTATTATTATTCTCTTTTTTTTTTTTTTTTTTTGGGTCGTACCGCTCTGATACCACTTTTTCTGTGACGCCCCGAAACTGGGAACACCACAGCGGCACTCGTCTTAAAGATCTTGAGACTATAATACCCCTTACCCCGAGTATTATATTCCCAAGCTCTTTAAAACGAGTTAAGCCCTTTTTATTGAAGAACCCGGGTTGGATCAGAGTAGTAAAAATACAGCGAAAGAAATTACTGAAAATACCTCACATTATAAATAATAGTAAAGAGTACCAACCCGTGAGGGTTATATGTTTCAAATACACTAACCCTAATGCTACATAATAAAACAGTAGATAAACAGATATGTCAGGATAGTCCAACCCACGCCAGAGTGATTCAGTCTTCAACAAAGTGGTGCAACAAATTGGACTCATGGATAGCCATTGGGATATGCCACCTACGAGGATGAAAGAGAAACACCACCACAGATCCAAAGAAAGGATCTAAACCAGATAGCAAGACTGAAACTGACAAGCTGCAAGTGCCACACCCACGACCTCAATCTTGGTCTCCAACAACTGGATTATCTGCACTCACAAGAGTACAGTAGGGGGTAAGCGTCACATACGTTCATCGCTTCCCCTCGAGGGAAAATCCTGGTTAGGTTTGAAACAATACTCGAAAATATAGGATTTCAAGGAAAACAGTTTAAAAGCAATGCACACCCAAAAACAGGGTATCAATATCAATAATATTGTAACCAAAGCCAGTAATGATAAAGATAATTATGCCAATAATCAGTGAGTAAAGCCTTTGCATGCTCATACATCTTTTTCAGTGAAAATCCTTCCTGTCACGTGACATAGTTCAGAAACATACCTGCGACCGATCACATACAGGCCAACCACCAGTATCGGAAATTCAACCACCACCTCGATACTGTGGTGAGAGTATCCATTTACCTGGTAATACCACATTGGTTAGCCTCCCCAGAAGGACATTCGACTAACCAGTCCGTACTTACCCCTCCGGAGGTTTAGGGGATCGAAACCCAAGGTCACAACACGTGCCCGTTACTCTCAGGTCGTTCAAGGTATCACACAGAAAATCACACAAATATGCCATACAAAAATCATGCACATTCTCTGTGAAAGACATTTTCATATACATATAGTACGAAAATAGGCAGGAAATCCAATAACCGGGATATGGTACTTTCCCCCTACCTGTTTTACCAAAGTGTGTCCCTTGCCTGATCCCTTTCCTGTGTCTGGGTCCCACTTGTACCTGTTGGGAAACTGGAGATCCGAATCCGACGACAGCTATTAGGAACGTACTAAACGTACTCTCGACCTTGTCTGTTAAGACCAGGTAAAATTTAGAGGTTTGGCACTAGCGTAACTTGCTAGGCTTCTCTAAATTCTTGATCCGGCATGACCCTGCTCCCCGAGGCAGACAGTCATGTCAGACCGTGTGGTTTCTAAGTTTATTTTAATTTATTGTCGAGGAGGTTGATCAGATATGAACCTTACAACGTGACCAGGTCAGTGCATGGGGAAACTGAGGGAGCTCTGGCTCAGTACCCAACGCATGTATGCTCATGGACTGACCTTAGTCATCACGTTATTTGGTTACCACTGATATGGCCTCAATATTTATTAAATTCATTTAATAACAACAGTTAAACGGTGTTTCGTCTATAACCACCACTTAAACAACAGCAAATTAAATAAGCTGGGTTAAGGGTATACCTGTTGAAGACTTCCCACGAGCAGAGTCTCGGTACTACTAGACTTGCTAAATAATAAGATTAAAATAGCCTAATTAACAAGAGATTTATTTAACAAAATTTTAGCAGAAATTCGATAGGGATCAAGAAATTACCTATGGAGCTCAGAAATGATTTTTTTAAAACTTCACCAAAACATAGTCTTCACACTACTAGAATTGAAGAGCTCGTCGCCACGATCGCGTAGGCGAAATCGGATCGTCGATCGGAGCTCCAGAACTCAAGATAAACTCAAAACAAGATTGGAGAAGAGAGAGAAAGGAGGAGAGAGGAGAGAGAAGCTCTCTCTTGGGAAGCGTGCGGCTGAATTTGTGAGGATCAGCTGGGGTTCACGCCACTATTTATAGGAAGAGTGAGTGAGTCAACTCGGTTGACTCATCCGAGTTGACTGGGTTGACTCAAGTCAACCGTCATAATTTTGACCAATGAGAAATTGACACGTGGCGAAGGCTTTGACACTTGGCTGCACATGCAGCCATCAGATCTTGCTGCCATGCAGCGATGGACGCTCCAGATCGTGCCACGTGGCGCGATCTGGTGATTTCCTATTTTATTTTTCTTTTTCATAAATTCCCCAACTTCAAAAATTAATTAAAAATAGCTCGGGACTCAGAAAAATACCCCGAAAAATACTACGGACTCGTATCGACTAGTACTAATTAACTATGAGGTCAAATTACCAATTTGCCCTTTAGAAAAATTTCGAAAATTTCAAGCTCCACAAATTAAGATAAAATGCTTTTAAAAATGAAATTTTGGGAAATTCGTAAAATAATTTTCCGGACTCGGAATAATACGAGACTTGCTCCGTTGGATTCGTGAGTAAAAGTACCACCTTTTAAAGGTCTAACTTGGGTCCAAACTCTAGTTAAAGTTGGTCAAACAATTAAAGCTTAAGGTGAAAAATACGATTTTCCGCCAAACAAATTTCTAGAAAAATTCTAGAAATTAAAGAAAAATCCCAAAATAAATTTGGAAAATTTTGGGTCTCACAGATATGGTTTTTTACTGCTTTATTGATTTTTTTAGTTAAGTGGAAGAATTCATTTGCTTTTTTTTTTTTCTACTCAATTGTAGGAGGATTTTTATGTGCCTTTGAACAATATGGGAAATGGAAATTGATGAAATAAGGAAGAAGAGAGGACATGGGTTGTGCTGAATGTTCATGTGCAGTTGATCCTAATGATGTTGTCCTCAATATCTTGCAATGCAGGCACAGGTTCATTCTATGCGAAGCAATTAATGAGTAGAAGTTTTAATTTTATCATATATCAGCTTTCCTTCCTTAAGTGTAGGCTGCAATGAGCTGATTTGATTCGGTTTGTTTCAAGCTGCTTAGTGTGCAGGTGATAGAAGGACTGCAATGAGCAAAGTAAAAAAAATGAAAGGTTTCTATTTAATGAGGTATGCATCTCATTAAACAACCTCCATTCAGGACTGCAATGAGCAACCTCCATTCAGGTTGCTCATTAATTGACTGAGCAACCTCCATTCAGGTTTCTATTTCAAGCTGCTTAATTCTTTCTTAATTAAACAATTTAAAGATGGAATGTCATGCCTTCACACTCACTGTTATTGACTTTCTTGTCATATCTTGCAATGTTATACTATAAGATTGATAATAACAATTTACTGTTATTGGTAAGGATGAAGACATTTTATATAACTTATTGGGTGAATAAAGTTGTTACAATTTTCTTCACTATCTCTGTTTTTTTTTTTTTGTGAATTGTAGGATGTAAACTTGGAAGGTTGTGAGGAAAACAGCGGGATCTAGTGCTCTAAACACCAACAAATGCAAATGTCCATGAGTTGTTGATAGCTCTAGTGTACGTTAGATTATTTTTTTCTCTGTATACATTGATCTATATGTTTTTGGCAATGTGGGGGTTCTCTAGTTATGAGGGTCAGTTTTTCCCTTTCGGTTGTATTCTTTTGTAAATTGGTGTAAAGAAAACTTATGAATTCCTGCATGGAATGAGTTGTAATGTAAGATTTAATTGACATTGTGTTGTGGTCTGACTTTGTGCATAATTCTTGTTGCAATGTAAGTATCAGCAAGCACCATTGGAAAATAATAGGGTGGGAAAAGGGTCTGCAAATAGCCCAGAACTGAAAAACTGCAGTTCAAATAGCTGCAATTTTAATTTGGTGGCAAAATGCATTTTGAATCCTAATTAATTAGTCACCAAAGTCCATGGAGATTGTTTAATAATATAAATGTTCTACAAATTGAGTAACTATCTGCAACATTGGTGGAGGCAGAACTTATCAGCAGAAAAGTACAGTTTTGGTCTATAAACTCCACCATTCCAAAAAAATGGTTTGCTTAGCCACTTTGCCACCCCATTCTGAACAACCATCAGCTTAATGGTGACTGCAGGGTGGCAATGGCTAAATCAAAACTATTGATAGTGGCTACTGCACCAATAGCTAACAGAAAAAAATAGTGATCATAAGCAATGAATGGTGTAGTGAGAGCAAGTGGCTCAAATTGCAGAATTGCTGCTTGAAAAGGAAGTTGTTCACCAAGAAGACCTTCTCAGGGTGTTGGGGGAGCGACCGTTTAAATCGAGTGAAGTCACCAACTATGATAGATTTAAGCAAGGTTTTGGAACATCAGAAACACGAGCAAATTGTGGAGACCCCCTCCTGTTGGTGTTATTGAGGAAGATGGCTCTTTCGCCCTAGCTTAGTCATTATATATTTTTCGGGAAGTTGTTTGTAATTTTACACTATAGTTGTTAATCCTCTTTTTTTTTCTTAATTATTGTTTAATTATTTTCGTGAAACTATTGTGCTAACTATTTTCACATATTTCTTGTATGGACGAAATCTGGATTGTACTTTAATTTCTGTGTCATGACTAAAGCAATAACTATAATTATGTCAAAATACTTTTTATTTTCAGCGACTTAACTCTACTGTACATCACATGTGATGTTTATGGACTCCAAATAAGTACATTTCTTAGTGATAATGACCACGTGCTTTGCATATATATAATCGTACTAAACGCATGCTTTTGGTATTGTAATTGTAAGAGTATCTCTTAGCGAAGAAGCAAACTTAGCTCTTAAAACTCTACTTTAATAACCTATTTGGCAATTTGGAGAGTAAAATTTTTACTCCAAAAGTAGGATTCAAATTTCATTAATATATTATTTTTACGCACACTTGAACTCATAGAGGAACACAAAGATCGAGCAAGTGGCTCAAATTGCAGAATTGCTGCTTGAAAAGGAAGTTGTTCACCAAGAAGACCTTCTCAGGGTGTTGGGGGAGCGACCGTTTAAATCGAGTGAAGTCACCAACTATGATAGATTTAAGCAAGGTTTTGAACATCAGGAAGACAAGCAAACTGTGGAGACCCCCTCCTGTTAGTGTTATTGAGGAAGATGTCTCTTCGCCCTAGCTTAGTCATTATATATTCTTGGGGAAGTTGTTTGTAATTTTACACTATAGTTGTTAATCTTTTTTTTTTTATTATTATTGTTTAATTATTTTCGTGAAACTATATATTGGGCTAACTATTTTCACATATTTCTTGTATGGACGAAATCTAGATTATAGTTTAATTTCTGTGTTATGACTAAATTAAGCAATAACTATTATGTCAGAATACTTTTTATTTTTCAACGACTTAACTTACTGTTATGTTTATGGACTCCAAATAAGTACATTTCTTAGTGATAATGACCACGTGCTTTGCATATATAATCATACTAAACATGTGCTTGTAATTGTAGGAGTATCTCTCAGAGAAGAAGCAAACTTAGCTTTTAAAACTCTACTGTTATTAACCTACAGTTTGAAGAGTCAAAATTCCAACTTTAAAATTTTTTCTCCAAAGTACTATTCAAATTTCATTAATATATTATTGTCTTCTTTTTCTTTAAAATTTAAAACAAATTTGACTTCCATTTTTTTTACTACCAAGGAATAAAATTTTGATTTTTTGGGTCATGGAAATTTTATCATCTATTCGTTAATATTTTGTCAATATTTCGCCGAAATTTCGCAAAACTTCGCTCACTTACTGCACAGTCTGCACCACTTGCTCTTCCTTTGCCTTCCCCTTTCTATTTCTCAGGTCCCCTTCATTTTTACAAGCTCAAATTTCTTAATTTTTGAATTTAGTAATTTTTTTTTGTGGTCTTGAAGGAAATCCAAAGTTTGTGTAAGAGTTATGAGAAAGAAGAGATCTGGGAGGGAGAAGAGATCGGGGAGGGAGTGGGAGGAGAGAGAAGAGATGCAATGTACTGGGAGGAGGAGAGAGAAATGAGCTAGAGGGAAGAATAAAAGTCACGAGAAGAAAAGAAGGCAGGGGAAGAAAAGGAAGGAAAGGAAAAAGAAAGAAAAAAAATGAAATGAAATGAGTTAGAGCCTAGAGGGAAGAAAAGTCACGGGAAGAAAAGGAGTCAGGGGAAGAAAAGCAAGGAAAGAAAAAAAAATGGTTTAGGGTTGATTGGGGTTTGGGGCCTTTGGACAATTGAAAAGAAAAAAAAAAGATTTGAGATTTGATTCGACTCTTTTGGAGTTTCGTTTAGTTGTTTTTAAATCATAAACTTTAATATATTTTTATATAAAAAATATCCTAAAGGGCCTAAACCTTAATATCTTATATAATATCTCAAAGAATATACTAATTTTATTTAACAGTATTTACCTCCAGCGCGCATTATATTCATCTTATATCATATGAGACATACTATATAATTTGATTTCTTTAATATTTTTTATCAATGTAGTAGATAATATGTTAAATAAACATATGGTAAAGTTTCATTCAAAATTTTCGTATTTTGATAGCAATTTCCATCGTTTCTATTTAATTTTTATCAAAATTTAAAATTTCTTGACATTTCAATGAAAATTTCTTTAAAATCTGAAATTTTACTCCTTGTTTACTACAGCTTTGCTTTTCACTTTTTTCTATTCCCAATGTTCAATATTTTAGTAACATAAAATAATTTGAAGAGCTAATATTTGCTTGATAAATCTGACTGGCTGATATTGGGTCATTGATTTGAAGAGCCGCATTGTCGAGTCTATTGAAAGTTCATTTCTCCAACGTGGCACATCTAATGAAGTAGGAAAAGCAAGTTGCCGAGTATGTTGGAGATGGTCTAAATTGTACTTTAAATGCATTGTTAGTAAATTGTAACAATTGAAAATGAATTGTTAGTTTTAATTTGAATCCATTAAAAGTTCAGTTTTGAGTGTTAATGGAATCCACGTGTTACATGATATATGGAAAAGATTGAAAGAAGAAGGTAAAAAGGAAAGGTTGCATGCTAGCATTCCCCGAATTAGAACTTAGAAACACCTATACTCATGAAATACGCCTACAAATGCTTTAATTATTGGTGAAGGAAAATGTTATTTTATAATAGATGTTGAAGCACCAATGCCCCTCATGTTTAATACAAAAAAAATGTTATTTTACCACTTGAGTAAAATATTAGGCCATTTAACCCCTTAGCATGTCTTTTTACATAATTTTTCGTCTGACTATAGGGGGTTATATGCAACAGTTTTGAAACCTTGGAGGGTGTATGTGTAATTGTTAAAACCTCAGAGGGTGTATACGAAAAAACAATAAACCTCAGGGGGTGTAAGTGTAATTAACTCGTATTAAAATATCATTATAATAAAAAAAATTTAAAATAAAAAACCCAATAATAGTATTTTCATTTATTTTAAATTTTTTTCTCTCTCTCTCTCTCTCTCTCTCTCTCTCTCTCTCTCTCTCACTATAATAGTATTTTAATATGTTAATTTTAAATAGTTAACTATTACAGGTGTATAATACACCCACATGTCTCTCTCTCATCCTGTAATTGTAATTACGTGATGAGAAAATAGAGATAATGAGTGTATGCAACTGTTACATTGAAGTTTTACTCCTCCACATGACACATGGCTGACTCCCAATATGGTGGTAAAGCTCACCATCTTAATAAGGCGGTGAGCAAATTTGCACTCAAACAATAATTGTGATCGAGAATACATATTTGATATTATGACCTAAAAGATTTGGATTCTCTACTAATCCCTTGTGTACTGATTTCATACTAATTAATTAGAATTACGTCGTTTCACTGTGTAGGTTCATAATCATAACTATTCATTTTAAAGATCATGCATCTTTGCAAAATCAACCACAATGTAAATCGTTTGGTTAGCTAGTTGTTATTGAATAAATATACAGTGAGTCTAATTGTTATCAAAACTATATGTTTATTTTGTAACAGTTATATGACTAAAAAAATTTCAATTTGGTTGATTTTTCTCAGAGATGATTTTTAAAGGGTGATTGAAAAAATTAATTGTTCCAATTATGAGTACGTCTAAACTGTAGAACCAGAGCCGTCCCTGAGCAAGGGCTGGAGAGGCGACCGCCTAGGGCCCAATTATATATATTATAATATTAAAAAAATTAAATTTAAAGCTATGGTATGAAGAGGCCTAGTAAGTAATAACTAAGGTGTTCAAGGTTTATATCTAAGAGGCCCAAGTTTGTAAGAGGCCCAAATTAAATTTATAATAACTAAAGTAATAATTAAATTCAGTTTTTAGACTTTTATTTCTTTATTGAAAAGCTTAAACGTCAAAATGTTTTTTATATTAAACGAATAAGGGTTTTGTTTTTTGTTTTTCTCTTTCTCCTTTGTTAGTTTCTATGATTTGTTATATTGGATATTTTTCTTGTCAAAACCATTGTATTTATTTTTATTTAATCACTCACAAGCTTTAGGCTAGATTAAGGACAAGTTCAGCTGTATTGAAGAAGTCAAGAATAAACAAGACTCAAGGTATACTGCACTTCATTCAATTCATGAAAATATCATTTTTGTGTCCATTTGACTAGTCATAAAGAACAATGTTTTTCACGTACAGTGGTTGATACAGTGACAGACACTGCAGTGGGGCCATTTCGGGTTTTTCTTTTAAAGCCCATTTCATTGAAAGCCCATTCTCTGTTTTTTACTAAACATACATGTGCATTGCACATGACTTGGTTCCCCCAATGTATCAATCAGATCTAATTGCATCTTAGTCATTCACGCCACACACTTACACACACCTCAGCACTATTCATCATCTTCTCCATTTCTGATTTTTGCAAAATAAAGCAAAATTCGTTTTTACAGCTCCTCATTCCTATCCTTAGTAATACTAGGATACCCCTCTAGGACAAAAGGAATATGCCCCTCATTCGTCTCTTGTGGACAGCCATTGATTGGCTTCCACGTGGCTCGGGCAAACATGTAAATGGTGTGTGTGTGTACGGGTATATGATGTACTCTGTTCAGATCTTTTGGGGTGTGTCTATGAGCATTTTCAGTGGGTATTTTCGTGGTTTTATGCCTGGGTATTTTCAGAGGTGAGTGCTCATTTTTTATCAAGTCAGAAAATGTTCATTTAATTCTTAAAAATCAAAATGATTTTCTGAACTTGTTTGTTTCATCTAAAATTCTAAATGGGTTTGAGTGTTTAAATCTTTTTATATATTCTTCAAACACATTTATTTTAGATTTTAGTTGAAGGATTCAGTATCAACCTTTTCATGCCTCTAGCTTGAGAAGGTTGATCTTCTTTTTAAGAATCCAACATTGGCATATCATGTTCATTCATTGATGAATCTACTGGGCTTGGTGTGAATTGGTGCCATGGGTTGATGAGCTTGGAGTTGGAGCTGCCTTCTTCATGAATGACCGATTGCCTTGCTTATGGAAGTTGCACAAAGGGGTAAGAAAGCTGCCACTTAGTCTAGGACTTAGTGATTGAGCTTGTGTGCTGTATGCTCCCTTTGTATTGAACTTCTTCTTTAGTGGATTGCTTGGTCAGCTGAAAAGACCCCCAGGTTTTAACCGTTAGTGGTTTTCTGGGTGAACAATCGTGTGGCTTGTTTGTGATTTGTTTCCTATGTGTTGCTGATTATTAATTCGAAAATAACTTCACAAGATCACACACTTCACTTTAGCATGTTAACTTAGACCATGAATGCTAAATGAAAGTTTGTTAAATCTGTCCACACACCACTTTAGTTGTTGATAGCACTGGGATGCCTACATTGATGGATCCTTTGAGTGCATAGGGTGTCACTCAATTCCTTGGTGTGTTCTGACTTGTGGTATTTACTGAAGTTGGTTTGATTTTACAAGTAAATCTGGAGTTTCAGATTTTAGTCACTGCATCGTCAGAGTTGTGTCTGTTTGACTAGTTCCTGAATGATCATATAAAATAAAAATTGGGGTCCGATCACTGAAAGTGAGTTTAATCAAGTTAATTGAGTGAATAGATCACCTAAATTAAACTTTCATCCTTCCCTCCCTTACTGTCTCAGACTCTCTCAACTCTCAATCATTTAATTTCTCTTCCTCAGTTGAAGTTCCTCCATAATCCATTCGATCAAATTTTCGATTCTCAAGGCTTCAGCTCGATGCTCTTCTTCGATTAACTATCAGATTCTCTTGATCTCTTCTTTAGTCCTCGTATCCTCTCCATTGTCTCCAAAGAAATTAGGGTTTTGTTCAAAGTTTAAATTTTTTGTTCAAAGCTTGTATGTCCAAAGGCCCTATAACTTTAATTATTTATTGTCCCAAGTTTTTTGTTAAAAATTTGTACAAACTATAATATTAGCTCATGTTTAATGAAAGTATCATTTTATTTTTTATTTTCGAGCAAAAGTAAATGGAAAACATGCCTACATAATTTTATAATTTTTTTCTTTATATACAAAAGGGCCCTTTTTAGATTTTCGCCTTGGGGCCTCTAAAAAGTCAGGAACGGCACTGTGTAGAACAACGTAATTTTATTTGATTAGTATGAGATTAGCACACAAGGGATTTATTAAATTTCATGATGATTTCCAATATATTTTTTATTCATCCAAAAAAGGATGGCAATTGAAGTTAGCCTAGATTTTGAATTGAACACAATTTGTGCAATATTATCACTTGCACATTGCAAGAGTGAGTTGAACACATTAGCCTACGCTAATTATCTACAATGTAATTATTGAGAAAACTCTCTTTTTCAATTATAATGTATGCAGAGGATGTCAATTAAACATGTTTTATATTAAGGACTTATTTGTCAATGTGTCCCAAAACCCCTTACAAGCAACGTGTAGCGTCGCTTAAACCAAACACGTGAACAACTGATATTGGGTGATGTGGAGCACATGTGACCATTCGACCTAACACACGTGGGTGAACCTGCTCTAATACCCAGACAAGAAAAAAACAAAAAATGGCGGAGTGCTGGGCATTTGTGCTCAGCGTGTTTTTTCACATAATTTCATTTTAGTGGACTGGGTTTGGACCGATTTTTTGATTGTGGGTTTAAAGCCTATTTTCCATTTTGGGCTTTAAAACGTACCCCCTTTAATTAATGTAGATAAATTATGTATTAGCATTTAAGCATTCCAAATATATATAAAATATATATATATGGAGAATATTATACAAGATATATGACTTAAATCTGAATTTTATTATTGAAATTCAAAATTGATTACAACAACAATCAATAACCAAGATATAAGGAGACTTAAATGATTTTCCCCACGTACAAGAAGTCAACTTGTGTTGAATGTTAGTTATGAAGGCTTAAGGGCATTTTGGGTATCTCAACGTCTGTGGGCTAACACATCATCCCTAAAATGGAAACTAACTGGTATTTAGCCAAAGAGGTTAACAATTGTAAAACAATTAATATGAATTTTAATGGAAGTAATATAAGTTTGAAGGGGGTTTCCCTAATTTTAATGGAATTTTGTACAACGTTAACCCAGAACCAGAATGCTCTTTTATTGCATTGTATTATATATATATATATATATATATGTCATTCATGCACTTAAATGTGAAATAAATGAGAAAGAAGATATCGAAACCCTAAAGGAAACAAGAAGAAAAAAAGTTCATGGAGTACATAAACTGAAAAATCAATCTCATTCCCCTCCTTCAATCGAACCAAGCTCAAGCGCGCTTTTTCTCTCTCTCATTCTTTCTTGATCATTTACTGCAGGTAGAAGGCAATGAATGACACAAGGGAGGCACCAACCATGGACCCCAAGACGGGCAAGCCAGAGGCAGCGGCACCACTGGTGGTGCTGCTTGGTCCTGGTGCTTGGGCGGGGGCATTGCTGACGCTCTCCTGAGCCATCACAGCGCTGACAGAGGCAGCAGCGAAGATAACAGCGCAAGCGATCTTCTTCATTTCCATGGTGCTGTTATGGTGTTTGTTAGGCGTTCGTAAAAGGGAAATGAAAATGATCGAAATCAAACGCCTTGGAAACGAAGACTTCGGCTGCCTGAGGAATGTGATGGGATTGGGAGGAATTTATAGGAGAGGTTCATGCTGTTTTTTTGGAATATGAAAGTTCATCTTTTCCATTTTTGGCCTTTTTTTTTGGGTTTTGATTTCGCTTTGCACGTTCAGAATCTTCATGCGGCAAGGAGTGATTATAGCAATTTGGGTTTGGAGCGGGTCATGTGGTAGATTTGGTTACATATCAAAAACTAAGGAAAACAAAGTTAATTACAATCTTTTTAGATAAAATTACAGCCCCAAGATATATGGACCAAATTTCCAAGTTTGGCTTTTTGTTTTTGGAGTAAAATAGGACAAAGTCTTGAATAATTGGAGCTTAATTCATCTTTTTACCATCTCTTAATTAATTCTAAGATCATGACCTTATATTATACACTTTGACAAATTCTTGGATTTATAGAAACATTACAGGCTACGTTGATATTTTCCTGCATTATTCTATTATATGAATAAGAAAAAAAAAATCATTAATTATATTTCAACGGCGAATAATTGAAGGTAAGTGCACACAAACCAACCCTCTTGGAAGACACTGAGTCACTGCATGTATGATGGGGGTTCAAAAAAGGATGCCGTGTAATTCGACAAACGACTAAGAAGACCATTTATGATTCATTTTGGCATGCTTTAACCCTAATCAATGGCCGGAAGTCTGAACTCAAGTTCAGAAGCTTTTTAGCCGCGGCTCAATATGAGTAGAGAACTTAGTTCTTACAAAATCGATTGGTTTGGAAGAGAATAGTACTATTGATCACTTCCAAACCAATCGATTTTGCAGTCTATGGTTTCAGTGTCAAGGTGGGGCTCCTTTGTTTCCCTCAAAGAGGTGATCAAACAAAGAATGTACGCACACTTGAAATCATAGAGGAACACAAAGAGCAAGTGGCTCAAATTGCATAATTGCTGCTTGAAAAGGAAGTTGTTCACCAAGAAGACCTTCTCAGGGTGTTGGGGGAGCGACCGTTTAAATCGAGTGAAGTCACCAACTATGATAGATTTAAGCAAGGTTTTGAACATCAGGAAGACAAGCAAACTGTGGAGACCCCCTCCTGTTAGTGTTATTGAGGAAGATGTCTCTTCGCCCTAGCTTAGTCATTATATATTTTTCGGGAAGTTGTTTGTAATTTTACACTATAGTTGTTAATCCTCTTTTTTTTCTTAATTATTGTTTAATTATTTTCTTGAAACTATTGTGCTAACTATTTTCACATATTTCTTGTATGGACGAACTCTGGATTGTACTTTAATTTCTGTGTCATGACTAAAGCAATAACTATTATGTCAGAATACTTTTTATTTTCAGCGACTTAACTCTACTGTGATGTTTTTGGACTCCAAATAAGTACATTTCTTAGTGATAATGACCACGTGCTTTGCATATATATAATCGTACTAAACGCATGCTTTTGGTATTGTAATTGTAAGAGTATCTCTTAGAGAAGAACTGAAGAAGCAAACTTAGCTCTTTAAACTCTACTTTAATAACCTACTTGGCAATTTGGAGAGTAAAATTTTTACTCCAAAGTACTATTCAAATTTCATTAATATTATATTGTCTTCTTTTTCTTTAAAATTTAAAACAAATTTGACTTCCATTTCTTTTTTACTACCAGCCAAGGGTTTAAATTTTGAAATTTTAGCCGAAAACTTCTATTTTAGGGGGGTTCGAAATCGAAACACATAATTGTCAGTTTGTCGTGATAATTTCGCCGAAATTATCGAAATTTTCGGTGGGTGAGATCGAGGGAGAAAGAGATAGAGGGAGGAAGAGATGAGGGGCTAGAAGCAATTGATTTTTGATGGGTTTCGGCGGCAAGAGGGAGATGAGGGAGAAAGAGATGAGGGTGAAGGTGGGCTAGTGATGGAGATGCAGAGAGTGAGAGATAGAGGAATAAGAGAGAGAGAGAGAGAGAGAGAGAGAGAGAGAGAGAGAGAGAGAGAGAAGCACAGGAGGAAGAAATGAGAGGAAGGAAAGAAAAGGAGAAAATGTGAGTCACGGGGAAAGAAAAGTAAGAAAAGAAAAAAAAAATAAAGGTTTTCTTTTGATTGGGGTTTGGGACTTTTGGGCAATTTGAAAGAAAAAAATGGCTTGGGGTTTCGTTTAGATGTTTTTAAACTCTAATACATTTTTATATAAAAAATAATTAAAAATACCCTAAAGGGTCTAAACCCTAATATCTTATACAATATCTTAAACAACATAGAGTATAGATTATAAAGTATATAGGGTTTAGTGTATAGATTATAAAGTATAAAGAGTTTAGTGTATAGATTATAAAGTATAAAAAGTATTAGGGTATATAGGGTTTAGTATTAGGATTTAGTGTATAGATTATAAAGTATAAAGAATATACTAATTTCACTTATTCATTATACTAATTTTATTTAACAGTATTTGTCTTCAGCTCGCATTATATTCATCTTATATTATATGAAACTTATTATATAATTTAGTTTCTTCAATGTTTTTTATCAACGTAGGAGATAATATATTAAATAAACATATAATAAAGTTTCATTCAAAATTTCCGTATTTTGATAACAATTTTTGTCGTTTCCGTCTAATTTCTATTGAAATTTAAAAATCTTCGAAATTTTATTGAAACCCAAAATTTTATTCCTTGCTACCAGCTTTGCTTTTCCCTTTTTCTATTCTCAATGTTCAATATTTTAGTAACATAAAATCGTTTAAAGAGCTGATATTTTCTCGACAAATCTGACTGGCTGATATTGGGTCTTTAATTTGAAGAGCTGCATTGTCGAGTCTATTGAAAGCTCCTTTCGCCAACGTGGCACATCTAATGAAGTAGGAAAAGCAAGTTGCCGAGTATGTTGGAGTGGTCTAAATTGTACTTTTAATGCATTGTTATGCATTGTTAGTAAATTATAACAATTGAAAATGAATTGTTAGTTTTAATTTGAATCCATTAAAAGTTGAGTTTTGAGTGTTAGTGGAATTCATATGTCACATGATGTATGGAAAAGATTGAAAGGAGAAGGTAACAAGCAAAGGTTGCTAGCATTCCCCTGAATTAGAACTTAGAAACATCTACACTCTTGAAATACGCCTACAAATGCTTTAATTAATGGTGAAGGAAAATGTTATTTTATAATAGATGTTGAAGCACCAATGCCCCTCATGTTTAATACAAAAAGCATGTTGAAGCATAATGTTTAAGTTTCACAAAAAGTGGCATATTCTTATAGGGATTAATACTATTTTGCTCCCCAGACTATTACACTTATATCAGTTTGCTCCCCAGACTTCTAATTTGGAAAATTAAGGACTCTGACTTTTTCAATTTTGCCAATTGAGGTTCTTCCGTCAATTTACACATTTTTCATCCAAATCTTTGAGGGCAAAATGGTTCCTTCTATTTATATCTTATCATTTTTTCCTCATTTATCATTTTTCCCTCTTTTATTTCTTGCTGAATTTTGGTTGATCATCCCTACATTTTAGATGAAAAATGTGTAAATTGATGGAAAAACCTCAATTGGTAAAATTGAAAAAATCAAAGTCCTTAATTTTCTAAATTAGAAGTCTGGGGAGCAAACTGATACATGTGTAATAGTCTGGGGAGCAAAATGGCATTAATCCCATTCTTATATGGAAGATGGATAACTTACAATTATTTTTGGGAGAAAACTCTGATTCAATTTCACTCTCTTGAAAAAACAAACGTTGATACATGGGCACATATATACATGGCTTTTCGAAAACACTTTCCCCCACCTTATGTAAATACTTTCACCTACCTTACATCAATACTTACATTAATAAAGATATCCCTAAAGTCAATACATGGATTTGGCTTCACTCCTAATCTATCTCCTCTTAGCCTATTTAAGTTTTTAATATTAAAATGACACGTGTCATATATTAAAAATAACTAAAACCTCATAATCATTTCTAGGGCTCACCAAATAGCCCAAGGCCCGAAGCCCACCCGAAACCCGCCCAGCCCATTGGGCCCGAAGCCCGATGTGGCCCGACATTTGGGCCGGGCCGGCCCGGCCCGAAAATTTTTTGGGTTGGGCTTGGGCCATCCCCTTGAAGCCCACGGCCCGCCCAAAGCCCGGCCCGCTTAGGCCCGCTCAAAGCCCGCCCAAAGCCCGGCCCAAAGCCCGGCCCGAAGCCCAAAGCCCAAAGCCCAAAGCCCGAAGCCCGAAGCCCAAAGCCCGTTTAATATCTTCAATAAAAAAAAATATAGGATTTTGGCTATGTTCTAAATCGAACTTGAGACCTCATAGAACAAATTTCAACTCTCAACCAACTGAGCTAACTAGTTTATTTGTCTAATTGGTGAATCATAACATATTTAATAGGTTTTTCGTTTGTTTATTCTAATAAATTATTAATATGTTTATTAAGTATTTAAGTTATTATATAATTCTATAATGTTAGTAAATACTAAATAGTAATAGTGTAAACTATACTATGTAGTCTATGTAAGTATGTAATACCATAAATAATAAACTTTTAAAATTATATACAACATTACAAATTTACAACTATAATAAAACATAAATGTATATGTGCATATACAATTTTTATAATACAACTATAATTGAAGTTATTAAACCATGATGGCATGATTGTTCATTAATTTAACAATTTGAACCGTTCATTTTATATGTTGATAGTCAAATATCATCCTTACAAAAAATCGGTCGAATCGGAATTCATTTACTCGTTCGATTATCATTAAAAAAACCATGATCGTTAATTAATTCGACCATCATTACGTCATTTTTACATCTCTGATTGAGCTAATTTTTTGCAAGGATTCTCTTTGAGTGGGGAACTAAAACTTGAACGGTTCGGATCGTTGAAAACACGATCGATATATGAGCTTCTACATATAAATACACTTAAAGAGTTGAAGAGTATAATTCTAATAACTTTCTCGTTGAAACCTTATTGTTTTCATAATTGTGAAGACCACAACGTGATTTCAACAATCTGAACCGTTCATTTTCTATATTCATAGTCAAAGATCATCCTTACAAAAAATCAGCAAAATCGGAATTCATCTACCCATTCGATTATCATTAAAAAAACAACGATCGTTCATTAATTCGACCACCGTTACGTCATTTTTACATCTCTGATTGAGCTAATTTTTTGCAAGGATTCTCTTTGAGTGGGGAACTAAAACTTGAACGGTTCGGATCGTTGAAAACACGATCGATATATGAGCTTCTACATATAAATACACTTGAAGAGTTGAAGAGTATAATTCTAATAACTTTCTCGTTGAAACCTTATTGTTTTCATAATTGTGAAGACCACAACGTGATTTCAACAATCTGAACCGTTCATTTTCTATATTCATAGTCAAAGATCATCCTTACAAAAAATCAGCAAAATCGGAATTCATCTACCCATTCGATTATCATTAGAAAAACAACGATCGTTCATTAATTCGACCACCGTTACGTCATTTTTACATCTCCGATCGAGCTAATTTTTTGCATGAATTATTTTTGAGTGAGAAATTAAAATTTGAACGGTTCAGATCGTTAAAAACACAATTGCATCATTTGTTTATAAAACATATGTAATAAAATATATAATAAAGCATATATTACACATGTAATAAAATTAAAAAATCCAAACCCCATCCAAACCCCATCCAAACCCCATCCAAACCCTGAAACCTCATCCAAACGGACCAAACCCCATCCAAACCCCTAAGCCCAAACCCCAAAATACCCTAAACTAATAAAATATTAAACCCTAAAGATAAGTCATAACTCATAAGTATATAAAGCTAAGTTTCACTGTAACCCTAAGTCTCTATTCTCTAACCATTCGCCGCCTCCTTCAACAGTTCAACATCAAACCCTCTCGGCCTCTCCAAACTTCTCACTTCTCAAACCCTCTCGAGTCTCGGCCTCTCCATCATCTGATCATCACCATCAATCCATCATCACTCTCTCAAACTCTCAGACCCTCTCCATCATCACGGTTTCACTGTAACCCTAAGTCTCTATTCTCTAACCATTCGCCGCCTCCTTCAACAGTTCAACATCAAACCCTCTCGGCCTCTCCAAACTTCTCACTTCTCAAACCCTCTCGGCCTCTCCATCATCACCATCATCACTCTCTCAGACTCTCAGACCCTCTCCATCATCATGGTTTCACTGTAACCCTAAGTCTCTATTCTCTAACCATTCGCCGCCTCCTTCAACAGTTCAACATCAAACCCTCTCGGCCTCTCCAAACTTCTCACTTCTCAAACCCTCTCGGCCTCTCCATCATCACCATCATCACTCTCTCAGACTCTCAGACCCTCTCCATCATCACGGTTTCACTGTAACCCTAAGTCTCTATTCTCTAACCATTCGCTGCCTCCTTCAACAGTTCAACATCAAACCCTCTCGGCCTCTCCAAACTTCTCACTTCTCAAACCCTCTCGGCCTCTCCATCATCACCATCATCACCGATTCACCATCTCGCCACCCCCAACTCCGATCGAACCCAGGCTACCCAGCAACCCACCAAACTCCGATCGATCGGACTCGATCCGATCAATTAATGATCAGATCGAGATCTGAACTGCGATCGGATAGTTGATAGCACTATCGCTCAGACAGTCCGAGCACCACCGCAACGCCACCTTCGCACCAGCGACTCCGCCGCAAGCTCCCTGCCAGTTTGCCTCCCTTTGCGTGTAACTGTGTAAGTGTAAGTCATTTTCCCTTTGTGATTTCAGTTAAGTCATTTTCCTGCCAGTTTGCCTCCCTTTGTCATTTTTGTGATTTCAGCAAAAAATTCATCACTGTTTCACTAATTGTGTTTTTTTTTTGTTGTGTGTGTAGCTGTGGTGAAGATTAATAGCTTGTGGTGAAGCTGTCCTGTGTAGGAGTTGGCCTCTTGTGTTGGTGCTGGTGCTGCTGCTGTGTGAGTGGCAAATGGCAATTTGCTGAATTTCAGTTTATTTGCAGTTTGCTGGTATTTTTTTTATGATAAGATCTGGTGTTTATGATAAGATCTGGTGTTTATTTGCAGTTTGCTGGTATTTTTTTTTGCTGGTAGTGTTATTTGCAGTTTGCTGGTATTTTTTTGCTGGTAGTGTTATTTGCTGGTATTTTTTTGCTGGTAGTGTTATTTGCTGGTTATTTGTTGGTAGTTTTTTTAGGATGTCTACTCACCCAGAGTCTAGTGTAATTGGAATCCATGAATCCATTGGTTCCCCCCCATCCACACCCCAATCTAATTCTATTCCTAAATCCAGTAGAAGTGAAGTGTGGAACTGGTTTGAAAAAGTTGTTGAAATTGAAAATGGTAAATCTGTTACAAAAGCAAAATGTGCAATATGTGGAAAAAAATTAGATGGCAGTTCTTCAAATGGTACAACTCATTTAGCTCGTCATTATAGGAAACATATTGAAAGCCAAAATGTTAATATTGGTAATCAAATGCTTTTACAATCAAATGCTGCTGGTAATTTGTCAAATTTTGTTTATAAAGAGGAAAATGCTCGAAAAGAAGTTGTTGATTTTATAGTTAGGGCAGAATTACCTTTTACTTTCGTGGAAAAACATGATTTTAAAGGAATGATTCAAAGAGGCTTTACTCCACAATATAAAGGAATTTCTGCCACAACTTGTAAAAGGGATGTTATGAAACTGTTTGTTGAAGGAAAATCTCAATTGCTGTCTTATTTTGAAAAATATGAAGGCAGAATTTGTTTGACTTCTGATGTTTGGTCTTCTAGACAAAAAATTGGTTTTATGTCATTAACTGCTCACTTCATTGATGCTGACTGGAATTTAAATAAAAGGATTATTTGTTTTAAAATGATTGAGTATCCACACAGTGGACAGTCACTTGCAACTCATATACATGAGGAACTCAACTCTTGGCGTATCCACAATAAAATTTTTTCAATTACACTAGATAATGCTTCAAATAATGATGTTGTTGCTGATTTGCTGCCTTTATATCTTATGATTGATGATGTGCCTAGACAAATGTTTCATGTGCGTTGTTGTGCTCATGTTATGAACCTGATTGTGCAAGATGGTTTGGCTATTTTAGGTCCTTCTATTGATAAAATTGTTGCAATTGTGCGTAGTTTGAATTCTTCAAATAAGAGACATGAAATTTGGAAAAAATGTTGTGTTGATGTTCGTTTGGATAAGAGAAACATAGACAATGATGTTCCTCATAGGTGGAATTCCACATATGCATTGTTAGAAGTAGCCATTCAATATAAAGCTGCCTTGCATAGATATGTTCAGACAATAAATCAATCAACTAGAAGTTCTACTTTACCGATTCCATCTGAACATGATTGGCTTGTTGCTCAGTTTGTTTGTGGTTTTTTAAAGACTTTTGATTCTTCAACAAAAATATTATGTGGTGTGTATTATCCTACTTCTAGTCGTGTGCTGACTTGTTTGATTGATATTCATTGTGCATTTCAATCATATTCTCATATTAATGCATTTCAAACTGCTATGGTTGCTATGAAAAGTAAATTTGATAAATATTGGGCAACTTTTCCTAAATTGTTTTGTTTTGCTACTGTTATGGATCCTAGGTTCAAAATTTGGGCAATTAGTGAGTGGTTAAATGTTATTGGTTGTGAGGAAGATGACATAAAGGTAAAGGTAGATGAAATTAAGTCTTCTCTGTTTAAATTGTATGACCATTACAAGTCTAATGTGCCTGCTGCATCATCACGAAACTCTACTGAAACCACAACTAATCCTCAAAGTACTGTTTCTGGTAGTACTAGTTCTTCCCCAATTTCTATTCCTAACTTTCAAAACAGTGCTATGAGAGCCTTGAAAATGGCAAATGTGCAATCCTCTGTTTGTTCTACTTCTGATTTGCAATACTATCTTGATGCACCAGTTTTAGATGATGTTGATGAAACTACATTTTCTGTTTTGGGATGGTGGAAATCACATGATACACAATATCCTGTGCTTTCCATCATGGCTCGTGATTTGCTAACTGTTCCAGCTTCAACTGTTGCATCCGAAGCTGCTTTTAGTGCAGGTGGTAGAGTGGTATCGGAGAAGAGGGCTAGCTTGAGTCCGAACACTATAGAAGCTCTAATCTGCGTCAAAGATTGGCGCTTAGCTGAGGCAAGAATGCAAGAGGCTGCTCAAGAGGAGGATTGGGCAGAGGATCTAATGAATATCAAGCTATCAAGACCTGAATTTGTTGAAGAAGAGACCCCTTCCCCTGCTGAATCAGCCACCTGATTAACTGATTTTATTTTTTCAGTTTCACTATTGGTTTGTAATTTGTAAACTCCATAAGGAGTTAAGCACCATAACTCATAACTGCATATTGTTACTTTTAGTATAATTAAATCAATACATTTCAGTTTTGAGGGTTGTGTATGTGCCAACCTAGTTGGGATGTACATGTGAAATGCAAATGATAGATAGGTTGTGTAGGTGCCAACCTAGTTGGGATGTACACATTCTATAGTGATGCATTTCCCCCTCTATTTATAATTAAATTATATGTTGTTAACTTGTTAAATTGTGACTTTGGGAGCTGACATTGCAAAATTTTGGCAAGTTAAAACCAATGAATTAGATCTGCTAAGTTTTATAGTTATAATAGACATAAATTAGGCAATAAATTAAGCAATTTGAGAAGCCAAAAAAGCCTAATTTGGGCTGCCCGTTCGGGCTTATTGGGCTGCCCGTTCGGGCCTAGTCCGGCCCGGCTCTAAAGCCCGTTAGTCTCAAGCCCGATGGGTGGGCTTCGGATTTGTGTATTCAAGCCCAAGCCCAGCCCGGCCCGGCCCGAAAGTTCTGTTGGGCTCTTGTACTTCAAGCCCGAGCCCGGCCCGAGCCCGAAAGATTGGGCCTGGGCCAGCCCGGCCCGGCCCATTGCCGACCCCTAATCATTTCCAAGCCTCATTACAAATTTACAAACACCTTAAAATAGATTGAAAATGCCAGTTCCATGAAAAGGACCAAAATGAAAATCCTAAAACAACATCCTCGAGCCCATGTAATTTATGGGTCCATATCCCAAGCCCTTAAGCCCAATCTCATTCGAGTCCACTCCCAATTCAGCCTCCACTCCAGTCCCTTACAAAAGTCCACCGACCTCACCTGCAGCAAGCCTTACTTCTCAGCTAAGAAAACCAAAATGCAATGAATCACGCAAAAGGAAATTTGTAGTGAGCAAGTAGCTCAACCAACGGCTTGGAAGTTGAACTCCCAACAAAGCAAAAAAAAAAAATAATAATAAAAAAAGCAGACATGTGGCCAAATCTGACAACACTGGTTCCCACCAAAAATATAGCCATTTTCTTTCTCTCTTTCTACTTTTCCCGCTTTGCTGCTCCATGGCCCCACCTTTTGCGTTCCCACACTACAACAACGTGGCCACCCCATAAATCCAGCTCTCCCACGTTCTTTCTGGACCCCACACGGACCAACCCACCCACCATTTCTTTGGGCCCCATCCCACCCGGCCCAGCCCAGCCCAGCCCACTACGACTATATATATACATCGCATACTCTTCACAAACCACAACCATCTCTACCAATTAAGCTCTTATCAAATATCAACCTTCTACACACTCTTCACTCTCTCTCTCTCTCTCTCTCTCTCTCTCTCTCTCTCGGTCGAAGCTGTGAGTCTTTCTTTGCTTATACAAATGGCGAATTCGAGTGTAATCAAGGCCTTGGTCTTCGCTTTTGCCGTCGCGGCTTTCTTCGCGGCTGTGTCGGCTCAAGACTTCAGTGCCGCGCCGGCTCCGGCGCCGGCTCAGGACAAAGGAGCCGCTCACTCTGTGATGGCTTCTGGAGCCATGATCTGCGTCCCGTTTTTGTTGTCTGCGCTCGCTCTGCCTCTCTTCAACCACTAGATTTTGGCACCAGAGTACATCCGCACCGTCCATTTATTATTACTATTGATTCTTTGTTTATTCATGGAAGATATCAGACTCACACTCGGACCACTTGGTGTTTTACATTCTTTTATATAATTATTATATACTTTTTGAAGTGTAGGTTTTACATTTATTATTCCGATCTTGTAATAGTATCAATGTACGAGTGTGTTTTGTTCAATTCTTTTTTATTTATGTAATACCTTATACAGTGTATTGGATTTATTTGATGAATAATGATTTATGGATTACTTTTTATTTTATTCTTTGCTCTCTCTAATTCTCTATTTTTTTCTGTTTTTATTTGCTAATTAGTGAGCGAAAGAATTCAAGTGTAGCCTAAATTTTTTTGTATTGGTCACAATTCGGAAGACAACCTTCTTAGGGTCAATCTAAAAATCGGTTTGCTTACAACACCCAGCTGAGAAGTTTTATAAAGCAATCAGTAGTGGTGAGCAAATATGCGCCGTTTCTGCTTTCCAGTTTTGCTGCTCTCAGGTTTTTGTGTTCGCTCAGGGCCTCAACGGCTCAATCAACTCATGCTCTTCTATGTTCTCTTTGGACCTACACGCCTGCCCCACACCCACCCTCACATGAATGCATGATACAACAAAATTAAGAGTTAATTACACTTACACCACTTGAAGTTTATTATCTTTTCACATATACTCCTGGAGTTTTAATAATTACATATACACCCCCTGAGATTTTAAAACTATTGCATATAACCCCCTACAAGAAAAATAAATAAATAAATAAGAAAATATTTGTATTCAGGTTGAACCTTACACCTTGAATAATCTTATTAGACTATTTAATCCCTTAGCATGCTTTTTTTTGCATAATTTTTCATCATTTTCGTCTCACTATAGGAGGTTATATGTAACAGTTTTAAAACCTCAAGGGGTTTATGTGTAATTATTAAAACCCCAGGGGTGTATGTAAAAAGCCGATAAACCTTAGAGGATGTAAGTGTAATTAACTCACAAAATTAATAAGGGTATATATTTATTCCTTTTATTTTCACTTAAAATCATAAATTTTGCCAATATTTTTTTTTTTTTGCCAACAAATTTTGCCAATTTAATCGTTCTATTTTAGGACATTCTGCATTTGAATGAACTTTATTTTCGAATTGAAACTAATAAATTATTGAGTATTGACCGAAAATCATATACGTAGTCTTTAATTTAATTTTCAAACAAAAATTAAAAAAAATCGCAAACTTAAATTTCAAAGGTCCGTTGATTTTAACTACTAAATTTCAATAACTTTTTAGTTTAGGTACCAAAATTAAATAGCATTTTAGATTAGGTACTAGTTGAAAAGTTAAACAAATTAATAAAGTAAAAGGTATTAGAATTTACAAATATTACATCACATGCCACTACAATAAAAAAATAAAGAATAATATTACATCACAAATATTACATTAATTTATATTATATTGTATTAAAAAAAAAAAATCAATCCAGTCATAACTTAACTGTAACTGTCTTGGTAAATTGAAAGAGACAACTCACACCACTATACTATATATTATTTTGAGTAAAAATATTGTTTTGACCTCTATTTATACTATATTGTAGTATAATTTCTCTAAAAAAAAGTCAACTAAGTCACAACTTAACTGTGACTGTCTCACAACTTAGATGTGATTGTCGTTCAGTCACAACTAAATTTGAAGTTGTAAGTGTCGTACAGTCACAACTAAATATGAAGTTGAGACTACATTAACAAATTTTCAAGATAATATAAGAGCCTCAAGATCAATTTTGTCAAAACCTTATAAATTTTAACTAAAACACATCATATGTGGGCCAAAGGATAAAAATGTCAAATGAAAAAGGCTAAAATCAAAGGGATCAACATATTTGTGACCTAATCTAAAAAACTACATTTAAATTTAGTAGTTTAATTCACTACCACAATTTTGGCCAAAGGCCTCCAATGAAGGCAACTAAAGTTGGGGGCGTGCCAATTGCTAAGGACGGTGTTCACCAATAATTAACATTAGTGGCCACATTAATATGTCAGATATATACAGTGAATTCATATCCAACCTTTGCTTCTGATTAGTTGATAACACAGTGGCAGCCCATTAATTTAAAGTAATAAAAGGGGGTCCATTCATTTAGGGACTAAAAAAGGGAGTTAAAAAGGGCGTTCAATGTTTTGTCTGGTTGCTCCTACTTGCTAAACCAAGATACTGGGGTTCCCTTGTGGCAGCATCTCTTTCTTTCCACCCTTAACCCAAACAGAATCCAGCATCGGTGGGTGTCAATGGTCACGCCTGAAAGTTCCGATCGGCTCAAATCCCCAAATGATGGGGTTGCTCCTCCTCCAGTCACCATCGGAAAGTGGGTTCCCTTTGGGTTAGTTATCGCCCAATAACTGGGGTTCCATCCTACCATTGATGGTGCATCGATGGGTGGGGGAAATTCATGGGTTTTTTTGCTTCTATGGCTACAGTGATTCATGTTAGTGGCACCTGGACCTGGGTTTTTTCAGAAATTGTGGTTCCTCTTTGTGCTTCGGCTGTGCGTGAATGAGGAAGCACCTGCTACCCAAACCAGAGGGCTTGGCTTTGTTCCGTATAATTTAGTTCTGCGTTGGTCCGACTGTGGAAGTTCTAAAGCTTCCAACAATCGGGTAAGCGATATTTGCAAAATATGATAATCAGTAATTATACAATTTCCAAGTCTTGCTCTCCTACCAACAAGCTTATTCTTTGTCGTTATATTAAGACTTTAAATGGCATAGCTGTCTCTTGTGTTAAGCTTGCAGTAGATCATATATGGTTTGAATGTATTAGTTGTGTTGAGGATAATGATGTAAAATGTGCAAATTGCTGGAGGTTTATGTAGGAACGGACCTCAATTAGGAGGTCCGGGCCTCAGGGTTTTGTGTGCGTCATGGAGGTTAGGTGCTGAAGGTGGAAGTCCGTTCCTCTTATTCATGTCTTTGCTGAATCAGAGGCGTGTCTGTATTTTCATGAATTGTGGTTATTAGTTCTTCTAGTTAGTCTATACAATATAGGTGCTCTTACCCCATTTTGTTGTTTTGTTAGAGATTTAGTTGGTTGGTTTCAATATTCAGTTAGCAGTCAATATATAGCTTATCATTCTTGGTTCGTGTACTCATTCATTCATTCAAGCAATATAGTTCAGTTTATTCTAAATTGATTCCTTTCATTTTCTCTCTATTTTTCTATACTCTTTTGTTGCTTGGTTCTGAGATCAGGTTGGTGTTGGTGTTTATTATGAAGGAGTAAATTTGGATTTCTTCATTGCGGTGGTCTTTTACCCTTCCTTCCCTTTTACTAACAAAAATACCGGGACTCCCAAGGATTAAACTCAACTGTACCAGCAACTCATAAATCATAGAGTGACCAACTTTTACCACTCCAAACAATAATAGTTGAATGTCATGGATAATCTATATAGTAGACATTCTATAAAGACTTGAGAGCTAAGCCACTGTTATTAATTACACCCCTGCATATTTACTAACAGGCCTTGGAAAACACGTGACAAAAAAAATGCCTTGTTAATCTAGAGAATCATATACACCAGTGGTCTCTTTGGGAATCAAAGAGAACTTGATATCGAATATTATCATTAGAAAAAAAACCAATTTCCAAGAATTGGTGGCCACTTTGTGATGTTCAGATCAACATAAGTGTCAAAAATGCAGGGAGGTCCGCCCCAATCAATGTGTTCTACACTGGATAGTAATACATTTTGCAATAATAGTACAACTGTCCTGATTTGTAAGCATTTAATTTTCAGATTGGTGGAATAAATCAGTCACAAGTAGCTTTAAGAAATAATGGGTGAGAACTAACCTTCAAATCCCTGCTAGTTCATTACTGTAGCATAAACAGTTGGTCCAATACTCTCTAAATCCAACACTAATCCATAACCACTACTTGGATCATGCAATCAGAATTATGTTAAAAAGTCTGATTAGCATAGAAATTTGAGGGTGGGAAAGACACAAAGTAGTTCATCCTTTAACACTTAACAAATTTGGTTTACTTTTGTCGAAAACTGAGGATTAATAATTTCACAACAAGATTGCATATACAACTTCTGGGACCTGAATGCAGTTCAAAAATAAAGTGCATTTATAAAGAGTACATATGCTGAACCTCTTTTGTTTTGACTCTTTAACAGTCCAAGAATATTCCAGTTCAGCTATTCACCCTTTGATTTCTTGAAGGAGCCTTTAGTTTTATTTGGGGATGACAGTTGGTCACCTTGGCGAGTTTAAGGGGATTTATTCAGACTGTTTTCTTTTCTGATCTCCATTAGGCTGACAGTTTGATTTATCAATATTTGACAACCTTTGAACGTCCATTGAAGACCTATTTTCTGTAAGACCTTTTTTCATTGCCAATTTAAAAAGTGACCTCTTTTTAATTACTGGTCTTGTGAGTGTTGTCGAAAAAAGTCTACTTGATTGATACACATATATCATTTGATGGATTTGTTGGATGAAAATTATTATAAATTAGCTAAACAATTTTTAATGTACACCCTGTCAATTTTACCATTACTCATAATTTATTTCAACTGACAACCATATATTTGCACTTCATTTTCAGGAACACTACACCCAAGTGGTCATTTGGTGTACAATGATCTAACTCATAATAGGGTAGATTAGAGGTGGATAGACTGCTTTTTATACTGCAGGCGTGCTAGAGTGTATCAACCAGGGATTGTACGTGCTTCATAACTCATCGAGTTCTTCATTCAGGTTTATCAATGATTAATAAGGGTTGGGTCAAGCTTCACCGCTTGAGCAATGATTATCAGACTCACCTCACGGATTTCCTAGATACTTGTTTCCTAAACCATTCAGTTGACAACAAAGTTAAATGTCCTTGTCGATTATGCTACAATCAATATTGGAGATCCAGAGCTGAAATTCAGGAACACCTTACAATTGAGGGGATGGATCCCCGGTACATGGATTTGCCATGGATCAATCATGGCGAGGCGATCTCGAACCCAACTTTGGCAGAACTCCCCAATGACATTGGTGTGATGGACCACGACACAAATGCATCTGACATGCACTGTCTGCTTGGTGATATGTTTCCTTCAACAATCCCCCACGAAGCGGGAGAAGACAGTGGAACAACACCTCTAAATCCTGCTGGTTGCACTCCTCAAGCCGAACAATTCTATAAGTTTGTTGAGGATGCTGATGCCCCTCTATATCCAGGTTGTGATCGCATTAAAAAGCTAGAGTTCATCGTTGCTCTTTATCATATCAAATGTTTGCACGGTTGGACCGACAAGTCTGTTTCCGACCTTCTTACTTTGCTCAAGAGATCCTTCCCAATAAGAGAAACGCTCCCTCCCTCATTTTATCATACCCGAAAATTGATCGGTAAGCTTGGATTGACTTACCAAAAGATTGATGCATGTCGACATGATTGTATGCTTTTTTGGAAGGATCATAGTAATGATGTCGCATGCAGTGTATGTGGGGTAGACCGGTACACCAGTCAGAGTAGTGGAAGTGGTCATAATGTTGCTGCTAAGGTTTTGAGGTACTTTCCACTTGCTCCTCGACTTCAACAGTTGTATATGTCTAGGCACACTGCTGAGCATATGACTCGGCATGCTTCTAAGCGTGTGAAAGATGGTGTCATGAGGCATCCGGCTGACTCTCCAGCTTGGACTGAGTTGGACAATCAAAACCCCCACTTTGCCATGGAACCAAGAAATGTTAGAATCGGTCTAGCAAGCGATAGTTTTAATCCCTTTGGACACATGAGCAGCCAACACAGCACGTGGCCTGTGGTTATTACAGTCTACAATTTGCCCCCCTGGATGTGCATGAAGCAGCCATATTTGTTCCTATCTCTGCTCATTCCTGGTCCTAAGGCACCAGGAAATGACATAGACATTTACTTGGAACCCCTAGTTGATGAGTTACGCCTCTTGTGGTCCGAGGGTGTACGTACTTATGATATTGCAAGTGACCAATCATTCACCATGCGGGTAGCTTTTCTATGGACAATCAATGACTTTCCAGCATATGCTAATTTGTCCGGATGGAGCACGAGGGGAAAATTTGCTTGTCCACAATGCGCCCATGATACATAATCCCAATACTTGTGTCAGGGTCACAAGCATTGCTATTTAGGTCACCGAAGATTTCTTCCAATTAACCACCGGTTCCGAAGGGAGAAGAGTGCTTTCAATGGTTATGTGGAGAGACGGACAGCCCCTATGCCCTTAAGCGGGTCTGCATGTTTACAACAGCTGAGCACCCTAAGATTCACATTTGGCAAACGTCGGTCCAAGTCACTTGTGAGGGTGCGCACCAGTACAGGTGACTTGATAGAGTACACTGGTCCGTGGAAGAAACAATTTGTTTTCTTCTCTTTACCGTACTGGGAGTTCAATCTTCTTCGTCATAACTTGGACGTCATGCATATCGAGAAGAATGTGTGCGACAATCTGGTTGGTACGCTTCTAGGACTCGAAGGTAAAAACAAAGATGGCATGAATGCAAGGGCTGATTTGTAATTGCTAAATTGTAAACCTACCCTTCACCCCATAAGACGTGGGAGTAAAACATACTTACCTCCTGCGGCTTTCACCCTTAGCAACATAGAGAAGGTCATGATATGCCAGGTGTTAAAAAGTGTGAAAATTCTTGATGGCTATTCATCAAACCTTTCGAGGTGTATCAATGTACAGGAGAAGAAAATCCATGGTTTGAAGAGTCACGATTGTCACATGCTTCTACAACATTTATTTCCGTTAGCTATACGGAGGGTTCTTCCTAAACCTATCACTTCCATTTTCCTTGAGCTATGCAACTTTTTCAAGAATATTTGCAACAAAACGTCCACCCTCGCAAGCATTCCTCGACTTGAACCCACGTATTGCTTTAACTCTGTGCCAAATGGAGCGTATCTTTCCTTCGGCATTTTTCGATGTTATGGTCCACCTGACAGTACGTCTTGCCACCGAAGCGTCCATTGGGGGCCATGTACAATATAGATGTATATATCCAATTGAGAGGTTTGTCCCAAACTTTAATTTTACGATGTTCAAAGTGATTAAATCATTTTGAGTGTTAGATATTCGTTTTATATTTCATTTGATTGATTTGGTTTCAGAGTGAATAAATGATGTTTTTGTTTATCATTAGTACCTACATACACTCAAGTCTTATGTGAGAAATAAGAGTCGGCCAGAAGGTAGCATAGCAGAGGGATACCTTGCGGAGGAGTGTCTTTCCTTCTGCTCAATGTATTTGCAAGGAGTTGACACCCGTCGCAACCGTTTGGGCCGAATAGCTACGATGGTGAGAATGTACCTCAGCCAGGTTATGCCATTTTCCAAGGGCAAGGCAATGCGAAAGGTGTTGGAACACAATTTTATTTAGATAGTGCCTTGAGGGAACACGGGCATCGCTTAGTCCTTTTCAATTGCCCAGAAGCTCAAGAATTTATCAGGTACCTTTGTAAAGGGTTTTCATACATAAAACCACTTTTACTTGATCAAGCGCCCCTACATCTTATCTTATTTGTCAATGTTATTCGCAGTCAACATCGGGAGGCAGTGCGTGCTGCCCGGAATAGGCAAACAACTCTTTTGGAAGCCGACACCCTAGCAGATAATACACTAACCAGGGCCTTTAAGAACCATGTAAGTATGGCTAATCATGTATGGTCTTTAGATTTCTGTTTTACTTTTTATTTTTAATGATGGTTATAGGTCCAATACTCTATTCTTATTTGGTGTTATGCCATTTTCCACAAGTGTGTTGTAACTAGTACATCGCTTAGTTTCACCGTTATTTCATATAGGTGGAGCAGCAAGTCCAGTTAGGAATTCAAGTGGACCCTGACTTATTAGCGCTGTCATATGGTCCAAGTAATTGGGCCACCCGGTTCAAGAGTTTCGTCACAAACGGATTTCGTTTCAGGATCAAAGAAATCGACATTAAGAAGAAGAACCAAAACAGTGAGGTTTTTGTTGTAGCTGACACTAATAGTTATGCCAGTAGACGGGACCGGAACCCCCGGATCGGTCCCGTTGGATACTACAGTGTGTTAACAGATATTATAGAGTTACAATATGAAGACCGAAGAACTGTTGTGCTATTTGATTGTGAGTGGGCTGACACGGCAAGTGGTGTAAAAAAGGATGAGTTCGGATTTAATATGGTTTCTTTTGAAAGATTGCTCCGGTCTGATGACACTTTAGTCATCTCATCACATGCTATGCAAGTTTTTTACGTTGAGACCCTTTAGAGATTGGGTGGAAAGTTGCAGTTAATACATAGCCTCGCGATCTATACGACATGTCAACAGTGAGTACAGGGGATGTTGTGGTGCACAAGTGTTAGATAGACTTGGGCAGACGAAAACCTATTGGACCGTGGACGTGATATTGATGGAACAACAATAGATTGTCCCCTCACGCCACCCCACCATTGAATAAGGTTAGATTTTGCCAGGTCCCTGAAAACTTTGGCTTCTTTTGACTTTGAACTCTGTGTTGTGGCCTTACTTTGAAAACTTCCTTGTATATATGCATGCTTATGTGAATATGTTGGGGCATGTACTCATGTATTTTTCAGTGATCAACTTTGTGATATAAGCATGTGTAATTCCCTATTAGATCATTAAACAAGTGTGAGGTGGAGTGAATAGGCTTTGACAAAAAAATATACCAATTTCAATTTGGCCAAGATAATTGAGTAAGCAGCGGAAACATTAACACAATTGAATCAACTAAAGTAAATAAATCAAACAATCAATCACATAAATAACACTAAAATTGTTGACACAAACAATCCCTCCACTGGGTAAAAACAGTGGGACCATATTCGAGTAGTGAATCCACTATGATTATCTGAAAAACATACAACCAATAGCGCGATCCAATTCCTCTCTAGACTCTTGCCTTGAATGAAGCAACTGACCTCACACCACTTGTACTTCTTCAATCACGTGGATAGCGCAGAGATATTATTGCCAACCTTATGCACGTACATAAGGTTCCCAATTCATCTTCAACCTTCAAGCTTTCATCCAATCTGAGTTATTAATGTATGAACCGAAGGTGATAACTTAAATCATTTAAAACAACTCTTGGACCGGTCAGATCACTTTTTAATTCATATTAAAAATGTGTCAAAAAAGTAGAATCGTTACACATGGTCCGGTCCCTGAGAATAGGATCCGCACCTGAAGCCAAAATTTAGAAATTACCTTATTGGAAGTTCGATCCTCACATGGAGTTTCGGAACTAACGGCCAGAATTTTTTTAGGAACCTTACTGAAGGTTTGGTACTCAAGAAAAAGTTCCGGACTTCGAACTATCAGTTTCAACGCCAATGTACTGGAAGTCTGGTTTTCAATTTAGAGATCCAGACCACAGTCATAAAACATCCTAGACCACCTTACTGTGTATCCGGTCCTAAATTTTTACGTCCGGACCTCAAGCCTTGATTCATAACAACAACCTCACTGTTGATCTGGTCCGCAAATTGAGGTCCGAACCTCTATGCACAGTTTTAACACACACCAAAATTTTACAAAATATGCAATTCACTCTAACCTCCTCGATTGCATAAGGTATTGTGGGTCAATTTACCTTCCTTAAAATACATGCTCAATGCATTGCGATATAACTTCAGATGTTGTGTGCATTTTGATTCGAGCATCAATCGCTTTAGTTGTGTCACAAACTACTAGGACTGATTTGCAAACATCCTAAGTAGTTACAATCACATGAGCGTTTTGTCTAGGGAATTCGCCAATTACGAAGTTGCACTCACAATTTCCCCCTTTGGCATGTTCTAGACAAAACCTCTATACATGAAGATACACAATAAAAGACACAACAAAGGACATAAACCTGTAATAAGTCTTGTACCTGCAAACAATAGATATCACAACTAAACACAACCATAATCTTATCAAGTTTTAATAAATATATGGAAAGCAAGATAGAAAAGATTCAGTTTGAATTCAGAACTTAATTACATCAAGGTATGACAACCATTGAATTACTACAAAAAGGTCCTATAGCCTATAACTGCAAACACTTCAGCTCCCCCATGTTGGCTAGGAAATGCCAAAAGGCCTAATACAAGAGGCACTAAGCAGAACTATCAGGTAAGCGATCTTTTAGTTCGCTTAGAGTCGCGTGGATGGCGTGCAAATCCCCGGCATACCGCTGCTCAAATGCATCCATGCGGTTATCATAAGCAGCAAGACTCGCCAACAATGAATCCAGGCGAGAGTCAACTGAGGAGAAACCAAGGTCAAGACGCTCCATGATGGAGACCAAGTCAGGTGTAGCAGGAACTCCAGAAGAAGATGGATCGGATGGAGCAGTAGGACCAGAAGGAATCTCAGGAGGAACTTGAGGCACAACAGACCGGGAGCTAGCATCACTTATGCGTAGAACCCTCTTGTCAATCGGACTATCCGGGTCCCATAGAGGATCACCATCCAGCACAGGAATCTTCGAACGTTCAGCAAGACGAGTGATGAGACATGGAAACGAAAGTTGAGCATGCACATTTTTTACCGTGCGTCCACATTCCACAAGATGATTGTAAATGATGTGCTCCAAAGGAACTGGAACATCAGAGGAACTCAAGGCAATCATCAACCTACATGCTTCATCAGAGATGCGGGATTTTTGACTCGTGGGAAAAACATTGTATCGAACAAACATAAACAACGTGCAAAATAGTTTTGTTCAAGAACCAGAGATGACGCGGTGAGATGCAGGGGGAACAAACGAAGGTGCATTATAAAGAGTGGTGATAATTTGTTCCCGTGACAAGGAGGAAGTGAACTTGAGATATTTTTTGTAATCAGATTTTCCAGGTGTGGGCAGCTTACAGACATGGCGAATATCATCACGAGTGATCTTGCAATTGTGCTCTCGAAGAAATACATGGGAATCTGTAGATGGTTTGAAATCCGCAGGGAAATTGGCATAAAATTCACCAACAATATTGGTATTGAATTGAGGGAATGCCTGGACAAAGGATAGCAGACCACGTGCGGACAGTATATTCACAAAATCACTATCCATGTCACCAATAACAAAGGCACGCTCAGAGATAAATCCTCTATTTTCTATCACGTCCCAACGTGCTTCACAATCCAGATTCCGAAATCGTTTCAACTGAGGAACGGAATCCGTAGGAGGAGTAGGCTCCTCCCGGGGTTCGGAAGAACTCGCCGGAGTTTTCTGTTTCTTAGGGGTGGGTTGCACAGAGGATGCTTTCTTAGGGGCCATGACTCTAGACATCAACAATTAATGACAATAAACCATAACAACATGCAAACCACAAGGACCGGAACCACAATAACAGCACAGACCAAACCCAACACAGTCACATTGAAATTATCCACACCCCCAAACAAGAGAACAAACATATAAGCCAAAGATACAAAAAATTGAATTTTGGAGAATGTGAGGACACATACCTGAGCAAGAGCATCACCCATTTCGAAAATGATGAACAACCAAGATTAAGCATAAAGAAACAACAACAAAGAGGATAAACCAAGTTAGTAATGATAACAGAAATTGAAGGAAATGTGTTGGAATAGCCGAAAATTTAAAGAAAATACCTTTTCAAGCCCTAACTTGGAAAATCAGTGAAAAACACCAATTTGAACGCTCAAACAGCAATGGGTAATCTTCGTAGGCTTCCGAAAATGGTAAATCAAGAAGAATTTATGAAGATTTTCGGAGTTGAAAAGAGATTTATAGGAGGGATTTGGAAGAGGAAGAGAGAAGATGAGAAGAGGCAGAAGGACCTCATGTGCGCAGGGCAAGGGGAAGAATGAGAAAAAAAAGATAACAGGAAGAATAAAGGAGAGGCACGGTACCCGGGAAAAAAAACATTTAAAAAATTGGGGGGAATTTTTACAAATGGGGTTTAATTAATTGAAGGACCGGTTCTCTCAATAGGTGTCCGGTTCGCAGTCGAGACCCGAGAGGGCAGAGGTAGCCTGGGGTCCGGGCCTAAATAACGAGGTCCGGTTCTCAGACGAAATATCAACGCAGTAGGAATTTGGATCGCCCCTGGAGATCCGGTCCTAAAAATGGGGAACCAGTCTTCGGTGTTGGAAATTTTTTAAATAAAAAGATTTTCAGCAATCAAACAGAATCTTATCCCAAGACCACGCCATTATTTGAGATCCACTCCAGTATAAAATGTAAAGCAATCAGTTTACTTGGTCTTCCAGTGCCGTAATGCTCTATATGAACTGCCACTTAGCTCACCCTACTTAATTAGATTGCTCCACCATACCCACAATGCCCAGGAGAATTAGGAAACCTGTCAACCTAGGCTTATAGGAAATTGTTTTGTGAGGAGCCTCCACAATGGGATGTCCCTGCAGACGATGCTTGCTCTCAAACTGACTCATCACCCACAAATGAACTTGATCCAGATTTTGTCAACACCATAGTGAACACTTGGGTGCCAATGAACCAATATGTGCCACGAGTCCCTCGAAACTCTAAAGGTGAGTTAATTTATAACTCACCAGCACTTGTAACTGAAGGCCAACCCAATAATATGGAGTGGGCACCCCAAGTTCACATGCCTGCACCAGCAACTGAAACTGTCATGATCCCCTCAGACATTGAAGATGGAGAGACCAAGCGTATCATCAACAAATACTTCCCAAGTAATGAGAAGGATCTGATTAGCACTGGTCATTGCTCCCCCATGATTCCGATGCTATTTACCCCAGATAATAAAGTAATTGGGGGGATGCATGGGGATCATGAAGATGTTAGGGCCACCAATTTGAACGCTTCCAGTAATTCCAAACAGAATGATGGGCAGCGCAGTTATGAGAACATGTATGTGCCAGACACGTTTGATGAATCATGGGTAACTCCGAGAATTTTCCAAGGACGACAACCATGAATGTAAGTTTTACTGAATTAGTGTACGAAGATGTTGCACAAAATGTAGTTATTTCCTCTTTCAGTAAGGGTTATTAGACATCATGTGTAGGACTTAGTTTTAAGCAAGATATGTACCTGCTTTCTGTAGGGTGTCCCCAAGGTGTAACTTATGTGGTTGCAGTATGTTTAAATGTGTTTGGAGTTTTGGTGGCTGATGGACTCCCTCTGCATGGATTTTTTTTTTTTAAGTTTTTTTCTTCTATCTGCTGTAGCTTTCTTTTTTGGTTATGTTTGAATTTTCTACATGTTTGCTTCCCTTGTTTTGTTGCTGCCTTTGTGGCTTTTTTGAATGGAATCCTTTTGTTAAGGACAAAAAAAAAAAACATTTGTAATGCATTCATGTTCTGATGTTGGTAGTATAATGACCAGGAACCCTCATGTATGCAAGTATTTTAATTGGTTCTCTGTGCAGTAGTGGATGATTTGGTCGAATCAATTTCAATATTTGTAATGAACAGCACTGATTAAACCCATGCTTCTGATGCTTCAATTTATATGGCAGTATATTATCAAGTCATGATCCAGGTTTTTGTATATGTTCTCATCGCTGTGGGATTTTCCTACATAAGGTTGCACATTAATTTCAAACTGAGGAGTGCGACATATACTACGTATTCCAGAAAGTATCTCAAATAGTCTGCCCCCCCAGGCCAAGTTTCTGTTAAATACATGTATAACGAAAAGCATTTGAATACATGTTCAAGTGTATGTCAATTTTCAATGTGAATTACATTGGATTACACTAGCATACAGGGGATCAATGCAAATTGGGAATGCAAGGCAGATCAATACAGCAGCAGTTATGTTAGAAGTCATATGCAAGTATGCAGACTTTTTGCAGTTTAATTTTGCTTATTGGAGATGCTCGCAAAGGAATTTTTATATATGTCGTGTGAGGTTTAGCACTGCCACAATGGTTATGTCTGTAAATCATAACCATGAATAAAGTGTAAATTGTTGGGGTGTGAAGGATCCATCGGCATATAGTGGTGAATTTTGGAAACACTATGGATCATTATGAATGTATTGGGACAGTAAACTTGCAAACAATATTGATAATTGAGGGGGGCAGTAAAGCTGGATATGATATCAATCTGACAGGCATTCATATTGAAAGCATTGAATATTAAGTCATTTCACAGTGCAAGGGGCCAGGTCCAATAGTTCCCATTAGACTAAATGTTTAAGTGTACTTGACAGCTTTCCCCTGATTTTTTGTTTAACTTCACCCACTATCTAATTTCATGAAGTCCAAGTCAATTAAACCCAACATTCAGGAAACTACAAATTTGAGGTAGATATGTGAATGAGTTAATGGTCTGTAAAACAAGTGTATGATTTGGCTAATTATCTAAGATAAACAGTCAAACACCCTTATAATTAATATAACGCTACACACCAAAGAGATATTAACATGGTATAACATTCTTTGGCCAAATTATGTTAACCACATATAAACATATAAAAGTTAGCAATAAAGGTAATTAAATTATATATGCTGAAAAGTGGGAAACCCCTATTACAAATCAGGTACAGTAGCAACCCGTCCAATTTCCTATTCCCCTTAAAAAGGTGGGGCAATATATAATACCTAATAATTTTCAACTTTTTCCAACTATGTACTTGGGGTTGCAACTGAAAGCCAACCCAAATTGTACAAAACAGTAACCAGTTTTTCCATTTATTAACATACAATCGAAATCAAACTATGGGGTCTTTAAAGCCTGCAATAAAGCAAGTCCAGTCAGTGAGACAAACTAAAAAACCCATCTCCCGCCCATGCTCAATATTTTTCCCTCCTTCTAATGGCGCCATGTAGGTTGGATCACAGTTACCCATGACTGACTTGATTATGTGTCAACTACTTGTGGCTGTTGACAGGCTTCAAGGGATACTGTATACAGTAAGGAGATCCTCCATAAAGTGTTTAAGATATTTTCAAGAGCATTTACAAGGCTGCAGTGAAGCAGGTAGACCTACTGCTACACTGAGGAGACTTTGCAGAGAGAATATCATCTGCATCTACTGCTCTACCGAAGATTCTCAAGCTTTACACTGTAAGGTATGACATATTCCCTGCACTTATGGCAATCTTGACTTTCGGCTTTCCATAGTTAAGCCTTGTTGCGATCTTTTCAGTTGAACACACACCCACAGTCATGCATATAGGTGTAACACAAACCTCAGTTTTTGTCATTTGCAATAAATATCAAACTGTCTAGACCTTACTGGAGGTTATTTGTGTTGTACCTTTCAACCTTAATGAACAGAGTTTGACCTAAGACTGTTGAATGGTAATGGAACTTAGGATATGCCGTTATTTATATAGTTAAAGACATACTTTTTCCAGAGCATCACTACTGGAAGTATTTGGTTCAGAGAGTTGGTGAAAAAAATTTTACATGTTCCACCATACATTATCATAGTTGGTGCTGTTAGGATACACATGGAGGTTGACCCAGATGGTATGCCTTAGAAATTGACCAAATAAAACTAACAAAAAGTGTGAATGCCTTTGTGTGTTCTTATTTGAGGCTATAGGGAGATGTAAAATTTTAATAAGCGTTTATTATGCAAGTGTGAAAAGGAAAAACTTTACAAAATTTGTTCAGTGATAATTTGTTAAAAACAAATGGCATGTGGCAGAACAATATATGAGCATTCGCTTAAGAAATAATCTAATAATCTAAAGTATTAAATGGAGTAGTGGATTTATATGATTATTCTATTTTAGTTCACATTGAAATCTTTAGAAACCCTTATGAATGTTAGTTATATTGGCTGTGAGGTGGATCTTGTGAAATATTTATTGTTATATTAAAGCAGCCATAGAAGGAATCCTGTTGGTTTCATTATATCATGTGCCAAATACAGCTAACCATGTTTGGATTTGTTTTGCTTAGTGTGAGTCCACCTCAATGGCTAACTCCCAATCAGAAGGAATATCTCAACCCTTCGTGGATGTTGACGTGGTTCAGGAGACCCCTAACATGCCAGGGGAGGGTGCTGAGCAGCAAGTGGATGTTGTCATGCCAGCTGAAGTGGCAGCAACAAATGTCAATGAGGTTGAGGTTAATGGGGGTGGCATAATAGCTGGAAATAGAGTGAGGACAGTCAGAGGGCGCAACAGAGAGAGATGGGCCATAGAGAGGCCAGAAGTGGTTAGATTTAATAGTCATGGTCAGACTGTTGCTCCTTCAAAGACAGTGGCAAGGTATGCCAGGTTTCTTGGGCAACAAGCCATTGATCACGGCCTCTTCCCGATTGACATGCTGGACTGGAGACATTTTAGGGGACGTGTTCTAGACCGTGCATGGGGGAAGATTGAGGTACCTTCTATTAAATTTGCATATGTTTAATGTCGTCGAAAATCCTTAACATATGGTAGAGTTAAACTGTTTACTGAACATGATTTTTGACATAACCCCGTATTGCAAGCAACCATTGACTGGAGCGATGAAAGGACAAGGGTTTTGAGTGACAGAATCCGTTGGATTGCAGAGGCCAAGATGAATGAGAGATGGAAGCACCATAAGTGTGATTTGAAAAAGAAGTGGTACAAGCCTTTCAGCAACACAAACCAGAGGTTGGTGTGTGGAGATGACCAAGTCAATCCGGACCAATGGCTGAGGCTTGTTGCTCACTGGGATTCAGTCATGGGAAAGGTGAGAAACACTGGATTTTTAAGAAGTAAAATCCGCTGCCGTTGGTATAAAGTATGGAAAAAAATGCTCGTATAAAATTACCCTTCATAATGGAGTTTTGTTTATTAATTTCACTATGGTGCTGATACTTAATTGATTGTATGCCTTCAATAAATTGTCTTTGCTCTAGAATATATTACGAAGCAACACATTAGAGAGCTTTAACTCAATGATATAGGAAGTTTAATTAATCTCCCTTAGCAATATATATTTATATATAAGGAAAAAAAGCTTCAGATCACCAAGGTAGGCATAGTTGGCTGAAGAAAGGAAAAGAAAACAAACAGAAAGCCAAAATTATGAGGGGAGAAGATCCGGACTCTACACTGGAGGACCGGATCGTCGGAGAATGTAGAAGCAGTGTAATGGAATTTGCTCGCAGGGAGGTCCGATCTAAGATTGAGAGAACCGGATATCCAGAGACGACGCAGCTTGAAATGGAGATTTCATGCAGGAAAGTCCGGACCTCTTATTTTAAGTCCGCACCTCAAATCGGAAAAATTATACATGAGCTATATTTTTACTAGTGGAGGTTTAGGAGAACCGAACCATGCAGTGAGGTCAACTCCCCAATCTTCAAAACCTGACCTTGTCCTACATCACTTTTTTTCATAAAGGAAATCTTATTTGGCAGTGATCTGAGTTTAGGATATGGATAGTCATAGAAAGACCCCCATGATAATGTGCTTTTATTAATTAAGCTTCTAATGGTGTGTATGGAATAGAAACGCTGTGTAATTAACACAGTTAACAGAGGGAAGCTTCTAATGGGACACACTAGTGGAACGAAGTCACACGCGCAAGTGAGAGATGAATACGTAAGTAAATAGACTCCCAATACTTTGTCACCTTACATGCTATCTGAAGAAAGCAATGCATTTTTAAAGCCATATGGTTTTATTATTTAAAGAGTGCGTTTTTGTTTACAGGCTCAGGATCACGATGGTCAGGAACCAAACCGAATTGAGCTATTCAAATTAACTCACCGCAGAACAAATGGCAACCCTATTGACGAGGCTTCTCGGGAAATCATGGTAAGTTTGGTGATGCACTAACTACTCTCACCAAGAATGCAGCCACATTAACGTTACTTCATTAGAGAAAAAAATAGTATTAGGCATGTGGGATTTTTCTATTGGTTGACATAAACATGTACATGTTGTAACAACATTTCGTTGGATTGACAGGATGAGATGGATAGGCTTGTGGCAGAGTATGAGGAGATGCCAGAAAACCCACCTATCACTCATGCTGTCTGCAATAAGATATTTTCAGATGTAGTAGGACCTGAGAGCAATGGACGAGTAAAGGGTTATGGAATTGGGGTAACCCCTGCAGATATACCTGGGCTGGTGATTCAGCGTCGTGGGGTTGGGGCAGAACTTCAACAACTGAGGTTGGCTAATCAACTGCTGGTGGCTGAGGCAACCAGGCAAGTGGAGCTTCAAAAGCTTGAGATGGAGCACAACCGCAATGTGATGGAGCAGTTGTTCACTCGTTTTTAGCCAAGGTTGGCCAAAAGCAACACTTTGGTCCATTTTCGTGTAAGTGCGGGGCGTGCCACCGTCAAGCCAAGTTTTGGCTCAATCGGAATGTGATAGTGATTGAGTTAAGTAACTGCGCCTAAATTGATTCTTATCAAGCGATTGATCGGCCAAGCTAGGAACTACTCTTGGCCTAGGTTCTTTTCTAGCCTCGGGGACAAGGCTCTTAAAGGCCTAGTCGGAATCGGAATCCGACCCACTAGTTGGCCTCCTTAAAATTACGTGATCGAACTCGTGCACAAAGTGGTGCAAGTGCCCAAGCAAAACAAAGAAACTATGGATAACAAAAATATAATGAAACTCAATATGATCTTGACCAACCAAGTTAACTTCAAGATTCAAAGAAACAATGAAAATAGCAGGCATTAGATTGAGGGCAAATGAAAGAAAAATTGCATTAAAGTTGAAATCAAGACAAACAAAGTTGCATGAAAAGTCAAGAACAAAACTAAATCGATACCACAAGCCTTTGGGAAAGATGATGGCATAGCTACAAATCTAGTGAACTAGAACTATTGAAAACCTAAAAGCGCCTTGAACGGTAGCAACTAAGTAAAATTGAAATCAAAAGAACTTTGAGAAATTCTTGAAAGCTTGAGAAATTTGTGAGTTGATTGCTGTGTGTTCAATGTCCCTTTCTCTCTTCTGAATGCGTCTATATATAAGGGTTAGGATAGCAATGGGCTATTACTTGGCCCGGAATTCCCCTTAGACTCCTTGTACAGATGAGATTTGAACTCTCTTGAAATTAGGATTCGACCGGATTCTTCTTTGATAACCACGTGATCTTGAGCATTGATGGTCGATGAGAATCCTTTCCAAATTTGAACTCTTTACTTGGACGGAATTCTAGCTTAAGTAGAACTTCTTAGTGGATGAGAAATCCTTATGTGACTTGGGCAGAGCCATTATTGGCTAAGAAATTTCATCAAGAAGCTTTCGGGCTCGATCAAACTCTTTGAGGTTTTAAGCTTAATAAAAATTCGGCCCAAATACTGAGACCCAAACTTTAATTAAAAAAATTAAAATAAAATGAAACGACCCAGCCTCAAAACTAGGCTGAAACCACCTCTTTTTGTTTTTATACCCAATAATAAAACTGCCCAGCCCATTTTTATCTTCGATTGGACCGATTTCGTTATTTTAAATACATAACCTAGCCTCAAACTAGACCAAAATTATTCTTCTTTACTTGAAATTATACATGGCCTAGCAAATTGCATTTAGTTGGGCCAACTCATCTTAAAAACATGAGAAAGAGATGACCCGGCCTCTCAATAGGCCGGAATTACTCTCTTATTTGATACGACATAATGGATTGAGCCACTCAATAAAATATTTTGGCCTTCCACCCACACAAGTCGAGCCACTTTCATGATCCCTCGCCAAAATCCGGCCTCTTCTAGGCCTTTGAAGCTACTTCACAAAATATTTTCGCCCAGCCTCTTGTAGGCATTTTCTCCCGGCCTCCTATAGTGGGCGAACAACACTTTTGAAACCAAGGGCGAGGTAGCCCGGGTAGATTTTAATTGATCACTTTCATCATGCTCACAAGGTTGGGTGATCAACATAGTTGATATTTGGGCGAAATAATCAAGAAAAGAGATTGGGTGATCAAATCATAAAAAATAGGGAATAAAGTTACCCGGGCTATGTAGAAGGTATTTGGGTGTGAAAAATGATAGAGTAATTGGGTGGATAGAAATAATGGGAAAAAAGCAATCCAGGCTAATCATAGGATATTTTGTGGGTAGAAGTAGCCTGGATAGCCTAGAAGAAATTTTAGTAGAAAATGAGAGGCGAGAGGCTGGACAAAATAGGGAGAAGGAGGCCGGACAAAACAAGAAGAATGAGGCTGGACAAAACAAGAAGAATGAGGCTGGACAGAATATTTAGAGGCTTTGGGTGGCCAACTTCCATGTCTCTTTTTCAAAAATAGTTTGGGCCCACTTAAAAATAAAACCACTTTTTGATCTTTAAAAATATGTATTTGGCTAGGCATATATAAATATACATATATTTATTTTTAAGCCAAATATCTAATAAAATAATATATATATGTATATATATATATATATTAGGCCATGCCACTTATTGTAGGTTTTCAATTGCATATATATGTATAGACATATATATATATATATCCATACACTTATGCAATTAACGCCACTTACTGCCATCTCTTTCAATTGCATGTGTATACTAGCTAATATATATATGGGCAACTAGACATGTATGATATCTACTTTACTTTGTATATATAATATATATATATTAGTACAAAAGACCACACCACTTTTACTGCCATCTTTCTTTTGCATTATACATACACATATATATATATGTATATATATATGTGCATTCAACACACACGGGTAGCCTTTTCCAATTGGCTTTGGCACTTACCTGCAGGTTAACCATTCCTCCCTCTCTCCTCAATTCATGAAGTACCACGTACTGCAGCCATTCTTTCCTTTACTTCACGCAGGTATCACTGCAGCCCCCATTTCTTCAATGATCTCTCTATATCAAATCAACAACAAAGCCCATCTCTCCACTAAAGCCACTTGATTAACCAAATATATATATATTATTTGCTGGTCTTGGATATATTGAGACAAACTCAGCCATAAAAACTCATCATATTATCTCATTTATGCCAAACAAACCAACCACCTACATGTTCTTTATGCAGCAGCCCATGCTTTAGTCATTTTTGCTCACATCCCCCTAGCAACACAATCATGCTAGAAACATATTTTCTCTATTGAAACTTGTGATTTTGGGACCCCATAGCAGCCCCTTTGAGCTTTCTTAGTTCAAAGACAACAACGCCCGCTAAGTGTTTGATTTTATTCCTCATCTAGGCCTCCTTGCCGAAAACTCAATTAAAAGATGTAGGCCGGCTTCTCTATTTTACCCATTCTCTTTTCCGATCATCTTACCATGGTAAATGCCAATTTATGGCCCAAACATTTGCCCCCCCAAGCTTTGTGGTTTTGGCTATCAAAGCCACAAAGTTTGTAAAGTATTTGAATTTCAAATTTTCACTTTTCTTGAATTTCTCCTTCTTGTAGGTACATAGTGTGGCAATTAACAATTGGTGGAGAAGCCCTCTTGTGACATCATCACCCCTACTAAGGTAATTTAAAAATCACATTTCTTCTTCATCTTCCTCATTTTTACAAACTCCATAGCCAAAACACTCAAAAAAAAGTTTCTAACTTTTCCTCAAAAAACCTCATAATAGGTTTAATTTGCTTTGGATTTGACTTGATTTGGAGCGACTCTTGGTGATTTCTTCGAGAATCTTTAGTACCAAGTTTTCGCCAAACCGAGTGCTAGGTGAGAGCATACTTCCACTCACACCCACTAAGAAGCGGATGGTGAAAGAGTATTTCACTTACTTTTACAACTTATCCACATTCTCACCAGCCAACTTCTCCACTTGTTTAGATCGGAGCTACCCATCCTTCCTCAAACTTGCACTAAATTCTTTGTATAATGATGATAGAAGAAAAAGTGAGCACAAGGATCTTTGGACTAGCATTTTACTTGGGCGTGATCTATACTATGGATTTGTCCTTGGTAGTCCGCCCAATTACACGTGTGGAGGTGAGCTTTATTGGACCCCGGCCGTGGGCCGCCAATTTGGCTTTAGACAAGCCATTCCGTTACCAAACATATATTTCCCAAACTTACAATCTTTTAGAATAGTTGGCCAATAATAGCCATGTCTTCTAATTAACCACCTCATCTTAATTCCGGGTTGGTGAGCACCACATACTCCATCATGGACTTCAGTCATTACTTGCATGGCCTCCTTCTTTCCTAAGCACCTCAGAAGCAAGTCGTCAAACCCTTTTCTGTATAATTCATCGTTCATAATCACATAGTTTCTTGCTTGAAGTCTTATCCGTCGGTTGTGCTTGTCGGTTGGACGTCTAAGGTATTGAAGAAGAGGATGACGCCAATCTTCTGGGGTAACGTTTGACGGTATCGCTCCAATCAAGAAACCCCTTTCTTCGACTGAAGGTAAAGATCTTCTTTCTACTTTAAAGAATCTCTCGGCCAACCCCTCAGATAGGTGCACGCTGGATGCAAGTTGGGCCAATTCATTGGCCCTCCCAATTCAAGTCTCGAGGCACATGCTCTATGCTAACTTCATCGAAGTCGTCCATCAATTGCATGGCCATTTCGCGGTATTCTAACAACACCGTGCTATAACAATTGTACTCCCTGGTTAACTGCTTGATGACTAACATGGAGTCACCCATGATTGTTACGTTGGTTGCCCCCAGTTCTCTCAAAATTTCTAGTCCGATAATTAATGCCTCATATTCAGCTTGATTATTTGAACATGTGAAATCCAATTGGAAGGCATATTGTGCTCTAAAACTTCCTGGGGAAATAAGCACAATTCTGGCCCCAGATGCGGCCGTGGTACTCGACCCATCAAAGTATAACTTCCATGGAATCAAAAAGTGTGACGCTATCTCAAACGACTTCATGTTTTCTATTTCAACGCTAGGGTGGGCAGCCAAAAAATCAGCCAAAGCTTGGCCCTTGACCGATTGCTGGGGCACGTATCTAAATGAGAACTCGGACAAAGCCATTGTCCATTTTCCAATCCGGCCTCTAATGATAGGTCGAGACAACATGTATTTAATAAGATCTGTCTTGGAAATGATATATACTACGGAAGGCAACATGTAGTGCCTTAATTTTGTGGCTGTGAAATACAAGGCCAAACACAACTTTTCGATCGGCGAATACTTTCTTTCAATCACCGTTAAAATTCGACTCAAGTAATAGATGGCTTGTTCCTTCTTTTCCTCATTATTTTGGGCCAAAAGACTCCCGATCGAGTTTTCAGAGGCCGAAATGTACAACTTGAGCGGCCTACCTCTTCTGGGCGGTATCAACACGGGTGGTCGGGTCAAGTAATCCTTGATTGCTTGAAAAGCCTTTTGTTGTTGTTCTTCCCAAATAAACTTTTCCCCTCCCTTAAGCTTAAGAAGTGGGGAAAATGGTTCTGTTTTTCCGGCCAAGTTTGAAATAAATCTCCTAAGAAAATTTATCAGGCCAAGGAAGCTTTATAATTCCTTCTTATTTTTGGGTGGTGGTGCATCGATGATAGCTTTGGTTTTATTCTTATCTGTTTCGATTCCCCTTTGATGGACAAGGAAACCTAAGAAGTTTCCGGCCGACACGCCGAAAGCGCATTTTTGAGGATTCATCTTAAGGTTGTGCATCCTCATTCTCTCAAAGGCTTTTCTTAAGTCTCCAAGGTGACCCGGTCGAGTGGTCGATTTAACAACCACATCATCGATATATACTTCAAGCATTTTTCCGATCATGTCATGAAAAATAGCGTTCATGGCCCGCTGGTAAGTTGCCCCAGCGTTCTTAAGGCCAAAAGGCATTACCACCCATTCGAATAACCCGGTTGCTCCCGGGCACCTAAATGCTGTCTTATGGACGTCGTCCTCTGCTATGTATATTTGATTGTAACCTGAGTAACCATCCATAAATGACAAAATTTCATATTTGGCTGCTCCATCAACAAGGAGATCCGCCACAGGCATAGGATATTCATCTTTAGGAGTTGCAAGATTCAAATTTCGAAAGTCAACACAAACTCTTATTTTGCCATTCTTTTTTATTACAGGAACAATGTTAGAAAGCCACTTTGCATAAATTGATGGCCGAATGAACTTGGCTTCTACAAGCTTTTCTATTTCTTCTTTCACCCTAAGTTCTACTTCTTTAGACATTCGTCGGGGTAGTTGTTGGAATGGCTTAAATTCTTCTTTGATCGGAAGACGATGTCCACTAGCTGGCGATCGAGTCCGGGCATCTCAGTATAATTCCACGCAAAGCAATCCTTGAACTCCTTCAGAAGTGACTCAATCTCGACTCTTAGCGATGGTTCCATCAAGCCGCTGATGTAAACCGGCCTATGTTCTTCAGCCGTTCCCAAGTTTACTTCAATCAAAGGGTCTTGGACTTCAGCCTTAGAGTCATCAAGCTTAGCCGGCGCTGGATCCAATTCTTCGATCTCTAAGAGGTTCTCTTCAGGCCCTTCTCTTAAACACTCGATGAGATTGATCTCATCCTCATCTATCCAGGCCGTTTCTTCGGCCAAGTGCGTTGACTATCTCTCCAACGCTTCATTAATAGTTTCTTTATTTTTGTCTGTCATTGGATATGAATATTGTTGCAAACAAGTCGACCAAAGATGGTCGTTTATCTTCAATCTTGACTTCCCCTTTCTCAATTCCAGCCAATTCATTGGCCGTTATCCCCAAAGGCTTTGTAGTCTTGGTTCCATCCACCAAAGTTTGGAAGGTGACTCCTTCCTCATATAACTCCGCATCAACAAAGTTGGCGGAGGCTGGGAACGGCCGTGTATCGGCCGATATGACGTCAAGTGTATTGTCCTCATTCCAAAGAACTAGTAACTGGTGCAAATTAAGAAGATGGGATGCACCAACTACCATTGATCCAATCTCGACCAAGGAGTACGTTGTATTGGCCTTCGAATTAACTACAAGGAAAGTAGTGTTTCTTCTTTTCTTCCCCACCGCTACTTCTAAAGAAATTGCTCCCAAAATCTCCTCATCATCCCCTACAAAAGAGCTTATCCTCACTTTTGTTGGACGCAGGTCGTGTTGTATTTTCTTCAGCTTTTTTAAGGTTGATAAAGGCAAAATATTAGCGGCAGCTCCATTATCCACAAATACCTTATTCATTGGCATTCTCTCAATGTGTGCACGAATGTATAATGCCCTTACTTGCTTGGCCATTGCTTCTGTTGGTCGACCAAGGCATGCTCTCAGCTGGTTGCTAAGGTTGTCATTATGTTCTTTGAGGCATGCAAACCGCTCATCATCATTTTCCTCTTGGTTTGCTATCTCCTCATCAATTTCTGCCCAAGCCTCTTCTTCAGCTACAACATCACCCTCCAATTGGGCCACTTGTTCTGGCCTTGCTTCGAATTCCAAAGGTAATGTGATAATCATGCCACATTTTGATGACCCTTGTGTTCCGGAATCATAAGTAATCTTCCCAGAAGGCGATATCTTCATTCGGGGCTTCTTCTCCTCTTCCTTGTCATTACTTTCTTCCTCTCCGACCCCTTCTTCATCATATTCTTCATCGTACTCGTCTTCCAAGTAGTCATCTTCTCCGCCTTCATATTCCATGTCCTGGTTGGGTTCGGCCTCATTCTCTTCTTCTTCTTTGACAGGGTCTTTATTCTCTTCTATCAGCAGATCAGAACTCGGTGGAATAAACACAGAGGGAATGAGGGAATCAATCTTAAATTGGTCGACCTCCTTCTCAGGAGTTAAAACCGTTTCTCGGTTGACTTCACTTTCAAATGGTTCGACCATAGATTGGTCAGTTTCAACTTTAGAAGTTTCGACCATTTGTTGGTCTATTGCAATTCTAGAAACCTCATTCATAGGTTGATCGATGTCAACTTTATTAATTACGACTTCTTTCTTTCTGGTCTCGAATGCACCAGTCAAGTGAGCTTCAAGCATACTTATCACTTCCTCTTTCTCATCTGGAATGACCAAAACTTTGGTCCCTTCGAACATCCTATGGACCTTAGGCAACACAGTCACATTACCCTCGGTTGAACCATCATTCTTTAGGAGCCTGACTTCTCCTCTTCTCAATTTCTCCCTTAGGTCAGAACCTCTCCTAAGTTGAGCATCCCTTTGCTCAATCCAAGCTTCTTCTTCTCGACATGATTGAGCGTATTGCCTTTGAACACGCCGAGTTTGGGTTCTTGACAATGGAATCATAGCTCCATCCTTTCCTTTCTTATACCATACATTAGGCTCGTCCGGAGTGGGTTTAAAAGTGTTCTTGCCTGGTTTCGGCATAGTGACATGAGACACGTCTCGCTTTTGGCCGTCAGCCACTGATACCCAAAGGCTTCTTTCCTTTCTTTCATATGGTTTGGAAAGATCTTCTGCCACATCATCATATCGGAGTGTCCTCTGATAAGGCCGTTTGTACGGCCTACGGTAATTATTCTCATAACTCCGTCTTGGTTCATCTCCCAACACAAGCTTTCTCCTTGGGCTACGAAGTGGGTAGCCGTTAGGTGGAGGCATTTCCTCCAATTTTCCTTTGCCTTTATCTCTAAGTTGCAAACCAACTGGTTTCTTCTCGACATAATCATCAAAGTCAAGGTGACGTTTAGCCTTACTATCTGTCTCAATTCTTCTTCTAGGGCTATGAGGACCATAATTTCCGGGTGGTGACATTTCAATCATCTTACCCTTGCCTTTGTCTTTAAGGTGATGCCCGACCAACTCCTTCATTTCATGATCTTGGTCAATCTTTTCTTGTTCTTTGTCTTTTGGTTGAACTATGATTGACTTAATTTCATTGTGATCTTGAGTCGGCGAGGACACATTTAGAACCTTGGCCTCCGCCCCCTTTTCTACCCTGAAAGCTTCGAGCGCCACTTCACATTGGCACCTACTGCATAGCACAATTCCTTTTATTGGAGCCGATTTCTCTTCCGGCCGAGTTGTTATCTTTCCAACCGGCTGATACTCTTGCCTCTGAGTTTGCCCCCTATGCGGTTGTGCTGGTCTATACTTTCTCTCTCCGACCTTTTTCTCTTTTCCTCGATCGGTATTCGGAATATGTAAGTTGACCATATTAACCTGCATCTTGGGGAAAGGATCCTTCTCAACTCCCATCACAGCCTTTTCTTTTTCCGGGAAGCGTAAGGTTCCCTTGTCAATCAAGTCTTGCACAATATTCCGAAAGACAACGCAATTAGCGGTCGAGTGAGTCCACGCATTATGCCACTTACAGTAGGTTCGATTCTTTAGTTCATTGGCCGGTGGTATCGCTTGGCCATTGGTCAGCTTGATAAGCTTCTCGGCCGATAGTTGATCGAATATTTGTTCACCCTTTGATAAATCAAAGGTGAATGCTCTAGTGGCGGATCCTTTCTGCTTAGAAGAAAAACTCACTTGTTGCACTTTTTGATCTTTGGACGCCTTCACCAAGGCCTTGCATACATGAGGCTTGGAAATCATAATCTCAGCCGCATTGACCTCGGCTGATTCTTCATCCGATTCAACTTCCACTTCCTCGAGCTCTTCTTCCATCTCCACCATTTGAACACTTGACTTATTTTTGTTCCATGCAGCCTTTGCTGCCATTCTTTTCTGGCGTTCTTCCCGTAGAATAGCTTCATATCTATCCACCCTCATGACTAAATCATAAAGATCTCGGAATTTCATCCCTTCAAACTTCTTCCGAAGCTCCAAAGACAAACCATTCTGGGCTAACTTCACAAATTCGCTCTCGGGCAAAGGGACAGTGCATCTACTTCTTGCAAGCCTAAATCGAGAAATATACCCTTGAGCTGATTCTTCAGAATTTTGCACCAAACGGGCTAAGTCAGCCATCGATACTTCTGGTTCGTGGCGATAGAATTGTTCGTGAAAAATTTGCTCCATAGTTTGCCAATTTGGAACCGAGTTGACCGGCAAACTAACATACCAGGTGAAAGCAGCTCCAGTGAGTGAGTTGGGAAACATCTTAAGTTTCAGATTATCATTGTTTGCCACTTCAGCACACTGGGCCGTGAATCGGCCTATGTGTTCAATAGAGGATTGATAATCTTGACCGGAGAACAAAGTGAAATCAGGAACCCTAAAACCTCTTGGGTATTCCGTTTGGTCCACAAAGTCAGGGTAAGGTCTTCGGTATACTGGTCGGATTGTTCTCCTAGCTAGAGGTCCATACATGTCTTGGACGTCCATCTCGATTATATTTCTATCAATTCCCACTGGGGCTTGGCCTAGTCCTACCTGAATGCCCCCAGCAAAGTTGTTGACCGCTTGATGGTTGCCTCCCTGGTTTTGAGCCCGGCCATTATTCTGGCCGTTACCATTGCCCCACAAACCTAAATGAACTCGTGGTTGATTTGCCAAAGGTGGCGGTCTATAGGGTTCAGGGATTTGCACTTGATTGGCCACGGGTGGATTCTGGCCCTGACCCCCTTGAAGAGCTTGGACAATGTGTTGTCCGATTTGGGTACCCATACTAGCAATGTTGTTGGCCATCACATTGTTAGTCCGTTCAATCCGGTCTAACGTAGTGTTCACCTGGATAGCCACGGTTTGTAAATGAGTCTGGGTGACCCGACTTTCTTCCCTCACCAAGTCGATGAGCTGTTGGACATCTTCTATAGTAGCCGGATTCGGTAGGAGTAGAGGGTCAATTTTCTCCGATACATCTTCGATTGTAACTTCACCATACGATCCATCCTGATTCTTTTGGTCCACTCCTTGGTCCACAAAGGTCGAAACGTGATCGTTCCCGCTTTGTTGGCCAACTTGAGGCCTCTTTCCAGAATCAAGGTTGGGATGATTTCTTGGATTCATAGCACCGGTCGCCTTGCCAGCGGGTTGGTTGCTTGGGATGGCCTGATTCTTCGTCATTGGATCACGATAAGGAACCGGGTTACGGTAAGGATTCTCCTGATCACGATTTGGAAACGCACGAGTATTAGCAACCATGCAATGTTAGCAAAGACAACAAATAAGGTCCCACCGGACGTGCCAAAAATATGTTCACTCGTTTTTAGCCAAGGTTGGCCAAAAGCAAAACTTTGGTCCATTTTCGTGTAAGTGCGGGGCGTGCCACCGTCAAGCCAAGTTTTGGCTCAATCGGAATGTGATAGTGATTGGGTTGAGTAACTGCGCCTAAATTGATTCTTATCAAGCGATTGATCGGCCAAGCTAGGAACCACTCTTGGCCTAGGTTCTTTTCTAGCCTCGGGGACAAGGCTCTTAAAGGCCTAGTCGGAATCGGAATCCGACCCACTAGTTGGCCTCCTTAAAATTACGTGATCGAACTCGTGCACAAAGTGGTGCAAGTGCCCAAGCAAAACAAAGAAATTATGGATAACAAAAATATAATGAAACTTAATATGATCTTGACCAACCAAGTTAACTTCAAGATTCAAAGAAACAATGAAAATAGCAAGCATTAGATTGAGGGCGAATGAAAGAAAAATTGCATTAAAGTTGAAATCAAGACAAACAAAGTTGTATGAAAAGTAAAGAACAAAACTAAATCGATACCACAAGCCTTTGGGAAAGATGATGGCAGAGCTACAAATCTAGTGAACTAGAACTATTGAAAACCTAAAAGCACCTTGAACGGTAGCAACTAAGTAAAATTGAAATCAAAAGAACTTTGAGAAATTCTTGAAAGCTTGAGAAATTTGTGAGTTGATTGCTGTGTGTTCAATGTCCCTTTCTCTCTTCTGAATGCGTCTATATATAAGGGTTAGGATAGCAATGGGCTATTACTTGGCCCGGAATTCCCCTTAGACTCCTTGTACAGATGAGATTTGAACTCTCTTGAAATTAGGATTCGACCGGATTCTTCTTTGATAACCACGTGATCTTGAGCATTGATGGTCGATGAAAATCCTTTCCAAATTTGAACTCTTTACTTGGACGGAATTCTAGCTTAAGTAGAACTTCTTGGTGGATGAGAAATCCTTATGTGACTTGGGCAGAGCCATTATTGGCTAAAAAATTTCATCAAGAAGCTTTCGGGCTCGATCAAACTCTTTGAGGTTTTAAGCTTAATAAAAATTTGGCCCAAATACTGAGACCCAAACTTTAATTAAAAAAATTAAAATAAAATGAAACGACCCAGCCTCAAAACTAGGCTGGAACCACCTCTTTTTGTTTTTATACCCAATAATAAAACTGCCCAGCCCATTTTTATCTTCGATTGGACCGATTTCGTTATTTTAAATACATAACCTGGCCTCAAACTATGCCAAAATTATTCTTCTTTGCTTGAAATTATACATGGCCTAGCAAATTGCATTTAGTTGGGCCAACTCATCTTAAAAACATGAGAAAGAGATGACCCGGCCTCTCAATAGGCCGGAATTACTCTCTTATTTGATACGACATAATGGATTGAGCCACTCAATAAAATATTTTGGCCTTTCACCCACACAAGTCGAGCCACTTTCATGATCCCTCGCCAAAATCCGGCCTCTTCTAGGCCTTTGAAGCTACTTCACAAAAAATTTTCGCCCAACCTCTTGTAGGCATTTTCTCTCGGCCTCCTATAGTGGGCGAACAACACTTTTGAAACCAAGGGCGAGGTAGCCCGGGTAGATTTTAATTGATCACTTTCATCATGCTCACAAGGTTGGGTGATCAACATAGTTGATATTTGGGCGAAATAATCAAGAAAAGAGATTGGGTGATCAAATCATAAAAAATAGGGAAATAAAGTTACCCGGGCTATGTAGAAGGTATTTGGGTGTGAAAAATGATAGAGTAATTGGGTGGATAGAAATAATGGGAAAAAAGCAATCCAGGCTAATCATAGGATATTTTGTGGGTAGAAGTAGCATGGATAGCCTAGAAGAAATTTTAGTAGAAAAGGAGAGGAGAGAGGCTGGACAAAATAGGGAGAAGGAGGCCGGACAAAACAAGAAGAATGAGGCTGGACAGAATATTTAGAGGCTTTGGGTGGCCAACTTCCATGTCTCTTTTTCAAAAATAGTTTGGGCCCACTTAAAAATAAAACCACTTTTTGGTCTTTAAAAATATGTATTTGGCTAGGCATATATAAATATACATATATTTATTTTAAGCCAAATATCTAATAAAATAATATATATATGTATATATATATATATATTAGGCCATGCCACTTACTGTAGGTTTTCAATTGCATGTATATATATATAGACATATATATATCCATACACTTACGCAATTAACGCCACTTACTGCCATCTCTTTCAATTGCATGTGTATACTAGCTAATATATATATGGCCAACTAGACATGTATGATATCTACTTTACTTTGTATATATAATATATATATATTAGTACAAAAGGCCACACCACTTTTACTGCCATCTTTCTTTTGCATTGTACATACACATATATATATATATGTATATATATATATGTGCATTCAACACACACGGGTAGCCTTTTCCAATTGGCTTTGGCACTTACCAGGTTAACCATTCCTCCCTCTCTCCTCAATTCATGAAGTACCACGTACTGCAGCCATTCTTTCCTTTACTTCACGCAGGTATCACTGCAGCCCCCATTTCTTCAATGATCTCTCTATATCAAATCAACAACAAAGCCCATCTCTCCACTAAAGCCACTTGATTAACCAAATATATATATATATATATTATTTGCTGGCCTTGGATATATTGAGACAAACTCAGCCATAAAAACTCATCATATTATCTCATTTATGCCAAACAAACCAACCACCTACATGTTCTTTATGCAGCAGCCCATGCTTTAGTCATTTTTGCTCACATCCCCCTAGCAACACAATCATGCTAGAAACATATTTTCTCTATTGAAACTTGTGATTTTGGGACCCCATAGCAGCCCCTTTGAGCTTTCTTAGTTCAAAGACAACAACGCCCGCTAAGTGTTTGATTTTATTCCTCATCTAGGCCTCCTTGCCGAAAACTCAATTAAAAGATGTAGGCCGGCTTCTCTATTTTACCCATTCTCTTTTCCGATCATCTTGCCATGGTAAATGCCAATTTATGGCCCAAACAGCAGTATCGGGTTGAATTGGATAGGATTGCAATGGTAAACACTCAAGATATATTGAACATTCAAAGGCAGCAGTCCCACATGGATTTCAACTTGAATGGGAGGCTTACCACAGCTTTAGACAGCTACTTAAGGGGCAGCATTGGCACAAGCACCGGCAACACTCCATCCTTGGCACCCCCACTGCCCCCAGTTCAGACTGGCACAAATTCCTTCCACCTTCCACATATGCCAGGTGTGATTACGCCATTTTCTACAGCAGGAATGGCTGGTCCCCAAAAGTTGGCGCAAGTGCATGCTAGGAATGACATGGGAGCAGAGGATGGTGGTGCGAGAGATGCAGGCGCTTCAAGCAGCGGGGTTGGGAGGTCACAACACAACTGATCGACATATCAAAAGAAATCATGGCTGCCAGTAAGAATACTTTTTGTTGTTTTGAGTAATATACTGCTGGTATTTTGAACAGCTTTTGTGATACAACTATAAACTTGGTGGGTTATATTATGGCTTAGACTATGATATATATCACCAAGTTTGGAAGTGTGGATATTCTGTTGGGATCATATGACTAAGTGTTTTGCAGCTAGTGATTAAGCTTTTGTTGTTTTTGGTATCTAAGTTTCATTTTGTTTTACAAATTGTGAAAAGTATGGGGAAAGGATATTAGAGTGGTTGTAACTATGCACTTGAACCGCTACTTGAATTAAACATGCAATTTCAATGTATATAGCAAGTCGTATTTGCATCAATGAAGAAAGTCAGTGATTGTGGGTTCAGCTGTGCAACTTGAGTTGTCAATTATTTGTTTTTCATTTTTCTGATATGGCTTTGAGGTTCAGCTACATACCCCTCCTATTAATGGGATTGCTGGACTGAAAGTTAAGCATGCTTGCTCCAATAACAGGGTAGCCTTTCCACATTTTATGAACAATATGGTGTAACAGTCATTGCAAGCATCCTTAGTATTATAAGAGCACATTGGAATTGAAAATGCAAATGAAAGATTAATTGGACACTATTCATACATTCAATCCCACTGCAGCAATTTGTTTGGTGGGAAAATGCATTCTCAATCTCATATAAATAGTCACCAAAATTCTTGCATGGTGGAGGATATTTAATTTCTGAAACCAAATCAGAAACTAATACCAATAAGGTGGGAGTGCAGTAAGCAATGGTTGTTATTAGTGAGCATTCATACCCACTGTTAACAAGATAGTAGAAGAAACCATGGCATGACATTAATTAATAATATCAATCCTCCACCAATTTAGCAACCCCAATAGAGATGGTGAACAAGTAAAACTCACTAACTGCAGCATTAGTGAGGACCGGACCTGTCAGACTGACACTGCAGGTTTTGGCAGAAGCTTCCACCATGCTTACATGTGGGTGGCCTTAGCTCCCTTGCCACCCCAACACCAACCTCCAACATGATATATGGTGACTGCAGTGTGGCAAGGGACATTACAAACTAACAAAAGTGGCAGTTGCCTCTATGCCTACCAAAAAAAATTGGTTGCCTTTGCTTGTTTTTCTTGTAGTGATTGAAATATTATATAGTCTTCATGTTATACCAAAAAATTATTGGGATTTGGTATTTAATCCTAATTTTCTAAAATTTCAAACCTCCAAATTTTGTGAGCCTCAATTTCACAAGAAAATAAACATAAAAATAGAAATTAAAATTATTTTTAAAAAGACTATAAGATGGTCTCACTCCCCCCAACACAATTTTTAATGAAAATAAACAAATAAGTTATAACCAAATTGAAAATTTGAGTTTTGTTAAATTAATTGATGAAATTTCAAAAGTGTCAAGAGATATCAAAGGGCATAAAACACATACCATAAGATATCACATTGGTCAGCATTGTTTTGTTTGTTGGCCTTTGGCTTATATTTTCTATAATTTCGGACCCTTTTAATGCATTGCCATTTCGATCCAAAAAAAAAAAATAGCGTATAACACTGGTCTGTATGTAACTGATGATCACAATGATCCACACAAAAATGGGAAATTGGATTGACAAAGAAATATATTTTAATAATACAAAAACAAAGAACAAAGAAACTGGATCGGAAAATACATGCTTTATAACAATAAAATGTCTTTCATTATTATTTATTAATCGGACTATGGTGATCTTTAGACTGAACACCAATGGTGGTGTTGGGTGGTTACCACAGTGCAATAACTAGGTGTTGTTCCTAAAACTATACTATTTGTGATGAACTTTAATTTCATAATAAGAAAAAATAGATCGAATTTATATTAACCTGATAATAAAGGCAGCTGCAGTACCATTAACTTGATGGATCACAAAGTGGTCCATATTCTGAATGCAAATATACTCCAAGATATCACTCCAATCACCCTAGCCAACAGCAGAGTACCTGTGCCCAAGCAACAAACCAAAATTAAACATAAGCCAACTTGAAGTAATTGAATTTATCCTACCAGCAGCTAATTAGACAATACATGTTCCATAAAGATGAAAACTGTTCAAACAGAATAACTCCTATTTAAAAAGCTAATCCAAAGTTTGGTACTTGAGTAAGTCCAATTATTGAGCTGTGCATATGTGCAATAGTTGCAGTCAAAGCAAATATGTATAATCTGAATATATCCAAATCTTTCAAGCTCATTACCATTCTTCAGAAACCGACCAAGATTAAGAAGAGGAACAGCACCATCAAGTACCTAAAACGCGCAATATCAAACACTTTAATCTTGACAAAGATGCATCAAAATCAAGATTAAAAGTACGAAGAATGGCAAGAGTTCAATAGAAGTTGCAAATGTGAATTAACAATAGCAAGCAATACCATGACAAGGGTGACACTACTCACTGAGAAAGAACACGTGCAATAGCTGCATCTCTGATGCCCAAGCCGCAGACCAAGATGAGTAATGGATCCAAGGCAATGTTGTTTGCTTGCCTATCCCACAACTACAATAAGACCAAATGAAACAAATAGACTGGAGCTAGACAAAAACCCTTAGTCAAGTAAAGGGTATGCCAAATCAGTTTGACAAATAAAACCATGAACTCTGAAATCAAGATGCCCCAGTGTAATAGCATACTATCATTCATTTTCACTGAAATTGCCATTGAACGATGAAGTATGTTACTTTTATTATATTAAATTGGCAATCTTTCTTTCCAGGATGGTTAGCATAAATAACATATCATTGTAACAAAGAACATAATTGGAGAATCAGAGTATCTAATTAACCCCACCTATCCCTGGCATAATAATCTGAATTTTATTCATAAATATGAGTAAACATGACAAAGACATATACAAAAGACATGCTTTCAGATTCAGAAAGAAATTTGAGAGGTGATATTTGGCTAAAATATATAGAGTAAGTGCTCAATCACTATAAATTCATGTTATGATCTTCACTGGAGTGATCACTTGAATGAATCCAACGACGAACATATTAATACATTTGAATGACTTCCTTAATTCACACCACCAGTACTTTCTTCTTTTTCCACTGCGTATGTCTGAAAGTAAAATAAGTGATAGACATCAGTTAATCACCAAAGACACCTACATTACTATTTATAGTAGTAACAAAATTTTATGAGAAATAATACAAAATGCAGCAGGTTTTCAACAACATAGCCATGGCTGCCGCCAAACAGCCATCCACCGCCTGCTCCAAATTGGAAGCTGACCACCCACAAAACACCATCAGTACCCGGAGTGGTGGGCAGTGTGTAATGTTTGAAGAAGACGCAAATTAATAACCTTTCTTGAGAAAAACTATGTTTGATGATTAACAAATATTCTTGAGTAACCAATTTTCAAACCCCTATTATTTTCAGTTACCAAATATTTATTTTCTAATCGAAGCATTTCATGGTTATTGAGTACCAAATATAATATCTATTACTAATTTTTGACACAGGCATAAGAGAGAACAAGATGCACTACTGAGAAACAATGACATACAAAGTGGCTAAAAAGGAATGGAAACAATTTGTGATGGATGGATTAAGGTGACTAAAACTCAACACAGCTGAAAATAGCTCAAAAGTGCATTGTTTATTGGTCTCAGGCTTAGTTTGAGATTGCTGTGAGAAAAAACAACTGTGAAGTAAAGCAGCTGTGAAGTAAAGCAGTTGTGAAGTAAAGTCAGCTGTGAAGTAAAGCAGTTGAGTGTTTGGTAAATTATATTTTTAAAAGTATTGTGAGTACAAAAAACAGTATGAAGGTGTTTGGTAAATTGTAATATAAAACTACTGTGGCTATTTATAATTACTAAAATGAGGGTATTATGGGTAAAATAAAATTTTCTTTGTTGCTGTGATTCACTACACCTTTCAAAAGCACCTACAAACTTGCTTTCTATTTTTGTTGTGGGGAGTTGAGAATTGTGGGACAAAGCACTTTTTCATTTTTTTACCAAACACCAAAACTGCTGTGGGTGATTGAGAATTCTCATCCACAGCAGCTTTTGGGTCCTCCACAACAATCCCAAACGGGGCCTTAATTGTATATTTTATGCACTTTAATTTGGCAATTGCATTTTATTATTCTTAATTCCTATTATCATTAGATATTTGGAGATTGAAACAAAAGCTTATATTATTCCTATTTCTTTATGATGATATCAGTTTAGTGGTGAAAATTAATGTGCAGGGATTATATATATAGGCTTAATTATCGATTTACCACCCAAAACTGTAACTCATTCCCACTTTACCACCTGAAAGTTTTTTTGTCCCAGATTACCACCTGTAACTTACACCCGTGTCTCATTTTACCTTATTCCGTCAACAATTCCGTTAATGCTGACGTGGCGCGCTGGATGTGCGCCACGTGTCACATCTTTTTTTGTATTTTTTGATTTTTTTGATTTTTCTATTTTTATAAACTTTGAAAATTAATTAAAAATAGCTCCGAGCTTAGAAAAATACACGAAAAATTTCTACTGACTTGTCTTGACTAGTACTAATTTACTATGGGGTCAAAATGCCAATTTTCCCTCTAAAAATTTCCAAAAATTTTTGGAAAGTCTAAATTTATTTCTAAAAAATTAAAATACTCTAAATTCTTTGGAAATTCATAGAATAATCTCCCGAACTCCAAAAAATATGAGGTATGCACCGTTAGTCTTCTAAAAACTAACAATACATTTCTCGTGAACATTTTCTACCCAAAAGACCTCTCGGTCTTAGAGGAAAATAAAATTCCCTATAAAATAAATTCTAGAAAAATTCTATAATTTCTGTAAAGTCTCAAAATAATTCTCTAAAACAGGCTTTTGGTAATTTTTCAAAATATTTTTGAGAATTTGTCCAAGAGTTTACGAAAATTCTAGAATTTATTTAATAGAAGAAAATTTATTTTAATTTTTTAGAAATAAATTTGGACTTTCTAATTTTTTTGGAAATTTTTAGAGGGCAAATTGGTAATTTAACCTTATAGTAAATTAGTGCTAGTCAAGACGAGTCCGTAGGAATTTTTTGTGTATTTTTCTGAGTTCGGAGCTATTTTTAATTAATTTTCAAAGTTTATAAAAATAAAAAAATGCGAAAAAAAAAAAATGTGACACGTGGCGCACATCTAGCGCGCCACGTCAGCATTAACAGCCAGATCATCAGTATTAACGGAATTGTTGACGGAACAAGGTAAAATGGGACACAGATGTAAGTTACAGGTGGTAATCTGGGACAAAAAAAACTTTCAGGTGGTAAAGTGGGAATGAGTTACAGTTTTGAGTGGTAAATCGACAATTAAGCCTATATATATATATATATATAGTGGCTTTAGTTTTAATGCTTGCGAGATGGCTATGTTGAAAAGCTATTAAAGAGAGACTTATTTGCTTTTGGGTGCAGACAGCGTGCATCTCAGAGAAGTGAGAGAGTTGGACCTGTTTCTATTCTTGATTACATATTGTCAACATGGGCTTGTTGCTTTGATTATTCAATATGCCAAAGAAGACTTATTGGGCCTGCCATTTCAGGTAATGCCAGCAACCCAATTCATCACATCTTGGACTTAGGCTTAATTTGAGATTGTTGTGAGAAAAAACAGCCGAGAAGTAAAGTCAGCTGTGAAGTAAAGCAGTTGAGTGTTTGGTAAATTATATTTTTAAAAGTGTTGTGAGTACAAAAAACAGTATGAAGGTGTTTGGTAAATTGTAATGTAAAACTGTTGTGGCTATTTATAATTACTAAAATGAGGGTATTATGGGTAAAATAAAATTTTCATTGTTGCTGTGATTCGCTGCAGCTTTCAAAAGCACCTACAAACTCTATTTTTGCTGTGGGGAGTTAGGAATTGTGGGGCAAAGCACTTTTTCATTTTTTTACCAAACACCAAAACTGCTGTGGGTGATTGAGAATTGTCATCCACAGCAGCTTTTGAGTCCTCCACAACAGTCTCAAACGGGCCGTTAGAGTGGTTGTGTCGAGCAAATGAATTGAAGGAAGAGTAGTGGGCCCGTTGGTATCTCATAGTTGATCATGCCTTCCCATTTAATGAAGGATTCTGGAGGCAGTGTGTTGTGTGCAAAAGATCAATTGAAGATCTCTATAAAAGGACCATCAACAGAGCCAGCTTATACATCTATTCTATTCTCTTCTCTCCAAACTCACTTTTATTTTTAGTATTCTATTTCTTTTGTTATGGAGATCTAACTCCCTAGCTAAGGCTAGGGGGAATCTTACAATTTATCTATGTAATTTGGTTTTCAATCATTACTATTTTTAGCCAATTACAAATAAGTCAATAAATAATTTGTAAATTACAAAAAGATCAATACATAATTTATTATCCAATTTTAGTCAATCATATAATTTGAAAAATTATATTTTTGGGTCAATAACCATGTGGGCCCCAGCCCATTACTGATTTTTCTTTTAGTTTTTTTCACCCTTTTGCCCCCATCCCATTGTTTTAATTTTGATAAATATGTTTTGGTCAATAGGTGTGGGCCTGCTGGCCCTAGCCCATAGCCCATTGTTTTAATTTTGATAATTACGTTTTGGTCAATAGGTGTGCACATGTGCAGCCCCCAGCCCATTTTGCAATTTGGCCCAACGAGCGACAGCCCAATACTAGATTTTCTCTTCTTTTTTTTTTAAGCGTTTTTTTAGTTGTATGTGAATTGTGATCTATCTCTTTTTCGATTTTACGATTGTACGAGACTCTTCTTTCTTCTCAGCGTCTGCTTGATCAATCTCTTTTTCGAGTTTTATCTAAACAGGTTTGATTTTTTTAAAAAAGTTTTTTGTTGGTTTTTCAATTTCTACGAATTGTTGTTCAAATTTAGCTAATTTTGATTTTCGCCAATTTTTTTTTTTTGCTTTATTTTGTTGAAATTTGTTTGACAGTATGTTCTTCAGCTTCTAAATTTAAGTTTTCTGTAGTAGTTTTAGTTGTTGATTTGTGTCTTTTTACGTTGATTTAGCTGTTTTACTCTATTGGGTTTGATTCTTCTTTTTTATTATATCTATATGACAGTTAGAGCTTTGTATGATGTTGATTTTCTCTTTTTTTAGTTTTGCATTTTTGCTTTCAGTTTGAATCTGAGTGTAAGTTTTAATTGATTTCTTTTCTTTGTTTATAATTACATTGTTATTATTCTTTATGTATATGTCTCTTAGTTTTAGTTTCAGTATCTGTACGATAGTGTCAGAGATTGTGGATCTTTTGTTTACTGATTGAGACTTGGTTTTTTGTGAAGTCGTGGAGACTGATATTGTTTATTGGTTTTTTCAAATGTATGCCTGATAAATTTATATTTAAGGATGGGCTCCCCACGTTAATGTACAGCCTCTATAGTTTTTTTTCTTCGTTAGCCATGTGCTTTAGCATTTTTCTTGTTAATTCAGTACTTACTGTTAAGATGTTTGAGTTAGATAATGATTGAATTCCATTGTTTTTGTTTCAGTATTTGTGTGATAGTGTATGTTTCAGTATCAATGTGACAGTGTCTGTTTCAGTATATGTTTAGATTTTTACAATTTCCAATTTCTTGTCAGTGTTTAATATGTTTCCAAAATTATGCGACAATTTCTAATTTAAAATCGGCATATTATACAGTGCCTGACAATGTTTAATATCCACATTGTTTGATAGTGTCTAATATACACAATGTCTAATAGTGTCTAATATTGATGTCTAATACTGTACATAATAAACACTTATGAATTGGTGATTGTCACACAATTACTGATTTTAAATCAGTGACTGTCGTACAGTATCTATGTAACAATATCTGTTTCAGTATATGTATGACAGTATCTATACTGTGTGACAGTATCTGTTTTAGTATATGTGTGACAGTATCTGTTTTAGTATGTGTGATATTATCAGTTTCAATATCTATGTAACAATATTTGTTTAGGTTTTTATTTTTTATAAATACTGATTTTCAGTATATGTTTAGATTTTTACAGATGCTGAAAATAATTATTGATTTCGAATCAGTAACTATCACACAGTGTCTAATATGCATAATGTTTGACAGTGTCTAATATGTTTTCGAAAATGTGTGACAATTTCCAATTTAAAATCAGCATATTAGACACTGCCTCTGATATGTTTTTGAAACTGTACGACAATTTCCAATTTAAAATCGGTAACTGTGCGACAGTTTTCAATTTAAAAACAGTGTCTAATATGTTTACTGCATGTGTCTAATATACATCTTAAACAAGATGATGAAGAGAAACAAGATGCAAGAAAAAAAAATGGGGGAAAAAACAATCATTACACGTTGCTGTATGTACAAAAAGGAGAGGAAAAAAAAAAGCTTACATGTTGCTGAAAGTAAAAAGAGGAGAAATGGAAAAAAAAAAAAAAAAAAAAAAAGTTACATGTTGTTGTTGGTTATTAAAAAAAAAAAGAGAAAGGGAAAAAAAAAAATTGTTGTTGACCTTTACTTTGGACATGTGTCAGCTTCTGGTCAGTTGTTGACATTTTTGTAATTTTTAAAATTAGGATATATTGCTGACATCATCGATGGGTAAGCATTGATTGACCATTTTGTAATTTATTGAAATTTTCATACGTTAATTAGTGAAGTTTGTTGCAGTGGTTGTAATTTATAGTTTTTGTTATGTCCTATTTTGTAAAATACATAATTTCATTTATTACAAATAGGTCAATGATGACTATTTTGAAATTTAGAAAAATTTTCATTAACCTATTTGTAATTTTGAAATGTTTTATTGACTTATTTGTAATTAGCCCTTATATTTTTCTATGCGGTTGATTGATGAGTGTTTGGTACAATTTATAAGTTTAGTCATGTTTTTCCTATAATTGAGGATAACTTGTAAATTGATATAATTTCGGATATTGTTTCTTGATAGTTTGTTGCTTAAAGATAAGAGATTATGCTTGTAATTATCATAAAGGAAATTGAAAAATGCTTTTTATGATTTCGATCAACCACTATAAAAAATTACTTTTATGATATTTTTCTAAAAAATAATAATTTTCATATCTTCCAATTGAGGGCACTTCCTATTTGTACCTTAATTAAGTTATAAAAAAAGAATCAAATTAACAAATTGCATATTTAAGTTGTAGGTGGAACCCTAATAGCTTAGGGCTCGTTTGGTATCATATTCAAAAATTAAGATTTTTTTTTTAAATGTGAGTTTTCAAAATCAATATTTAAAATTTAAAAATTTGTTTAGTATGAAATTTGAAAATAATTTTTAAAATATAAAAATGATGACAACCAAAAAAAAAGAAGTGTAAAAAAAATTTAAAAAAATGATATTTTATCATTTTTTTAAAAGAAGCATGTTTTTTAATTTTTTTCTAAAAACTATTTTTGAAAATAATCTACCAAACACGTTTTTTTAACTAAAACCTTATTATGTTTTTGAAAAAAAAAAAAAAATTTGAATAAAATACCAAACAAACCCTTAGTGTTTTCTTATTATTGAATTTTCCTAAAAGTCAAAGCTTGTTTAATTTTTCTTTCACTTGACACCTGCCCTTGGATTTAGCAAGCAACGGCAATGGAATAAAAACTAGGTTGTCAGGAAAATTATACTATTTGTGATGGATCTTTGATTACATAATAATTATTACAAAAAGATTGTGATTTAACCCGATCGTAAAGGCAGCTACACCATTAACTTGATGTATCTCAAAGCGATCCATATTCTGAATGCAAATATGACAGAATCAAAGGAGCCAAATTTTTCAAAACATTAAAAAAAAAAAAAAAAAAGGCATGTGAAATTGTGGTAAAAACACATAGTACAATAACCCAAGCAACGTGCTCTAAACAAAATCATGTTTTCCTTCATTCAAAATCATCTCATCGCCATCGATGAAATCTCCTCTTGAAATTCAGTATCCATGTATGTAAATATATACAGTTCCAAACCTGTTTGATATTGACATGCTATCCATTCTTCCTATCCTTTATTCAAATTCAATGTCCCAACCTGCGGACATTTATTAAAGCCACAGACATGCACATATATAATTGTCAAAATCCTCAACATGTACTCAGCCAGTCCATAATTTTATTTTCTGGAAGTATGTTACATGTTCATTCATAACAACCGAGCATGTCTTCTCGCAAAACTGGATCACCCTCCAGCAACAAAAAATCTGCATTAAACATCAAGTATTAACTTCAAATCAATAAATTGACAAAAGGGCACTTAACACAAAATGCCTGAAATACTAGTCAGTGTAATTTTAATTCTTGCTAAATTAACATGTAAACTTCTGACCAATAAAAACAAGTAGACAACAAATCCTAGATTAGGGTTATTTTTCAGCGACCCTGACTGGACCATAAAAGATCAAACCCGTATCCTGACAAACATTCAGCAGCAGAAGAAAGCAAGAAACTCTTGGCGATATATATATATATATGCAAGGCTTTAACCAGTATGGCCAACAAGTTATTACTGCCACAATTTAGATAAGGGCCATGGTTCAGTGTAAAACCAGTAGAAAGAACTAATGAAGTGCGACTTGAAATAACGGCCAAGTGTGCCAAAACAAGACAAATTAGATAATGCAAGGTTCTTTTTTTCCAGCCCCATGTTCCATAGAAGCTACAGTCGACTTACAACTTGAATACAAGAAATAACTTCAGACTTTATTTATCAATTAAGGGTTAAAAAACACTGCAGCCAAACTTTTACTAAAAAAAAAAAAAAATCAAGGTAAATGAACCACACCTTCCAAACAACTGGAGTATTCCACTTGCAATTGAAAAACCAGCAATAGAGCTGGACATATTGTTGATACAAACAAAAATCCTGCATATATAAGAAAACCTGAAGCATCAATGATGCCCATATGTTCTTGAAACAAACAACAATCCTGTATATTTAGGAAAAAACAATCCAGTATCTATAGGAAAAAACTATCCAGCATATAAAGGAAAAATTGAAGCAGACGGGACACTATTAGGTAATTCACAACCCTACTAACTTCATTATTCACCAGAGCTTTTACCACAACACACTGCAATTTTTCAGTACGACTGTCAACTACTATGGAAAAAAATTGGTCAACCCACCCCATGTAGGGGACAATCATTGATGAGCCACTCTAATGGTCTCCTAGCACAGCACTTAAGCATTCAGTTCCTCTACAGTTTACAGTCTAACTACAACTGCCCAATTCATTACATTACAATATGCCATCAGGATGTGCCCGTCAAGAATGATGGATACTACTAAACTGATAGGTCAGATCCTATAGAATACTAAACTTTGTAGTTGGTATTTGACAACATAAATGTTCAGATCAGAGGTCTGACCTAAATGCACTATTACATTTATGGAAATCAGTAGGAGTACAAAACCATGAATTAAACCAGTGCAAAAACTTACATTGGAATATCAAATCGGCATTATTCACCTTATGTGCAAATCACCAAGAAAGTCTGACAGCCTGAAAAATGTCAAAAATTTAGTAAGAAAAAGAAAAGTAAATGATGGAAACATGGATTAAAGGTACAGAGTAAAACCTAATATTTGTAGCTATCACCGTCTGACCATCTTCATTTCCAATATGACGCAGCACTACTTCCTCCAGACGACCATCCCGGTATGCATGCTGCAACAGATAACAGCCAGTTCAATACCCAATTATTGTAAGCAAACAGGATACGAACCAGCACAGAAAATGACAATGCGTGCAAACCAGACAATGCGTGCAAACCAGATACAAGGATAATAATATGTGAAATGTAAAAGTAAACACCACATTCAAACAGACAATGAGCCTGCTTACATGACAATGAATATGTATTAAGTAAAAAAGCAGATGCAAATCATAGTTTGAGATGGAGATGCACACATGACAGTAGAAGGGAGATAATCTGAAATGTACATATATTAGAAAATTTAGGAGTTACCATACAAGAAAAAAAAGTGACATCCGTAGCAACACAAGGCTACAACAAAGTGACTTCAAAAAATACAACCTCACTTAGAGAAACCTCAAATTAAAAGCCATCTGCAGTGAAAATTAGAAGAGGAAAATAGAATGTATAACATAGCAGGACTTTGTTTGCCAGTATCCAATTTATGGGTCATAGACACATCAAAATGGTGAGTGGTCAAATAAATTCTACAATTGAAACATTAACAGCACAAACGCAAACCAAAGCCATATAACAGTTCTTTTTTCCTTTTCATTTTCATCACTTAATAGGATGTGCCTTTGAATTTTAAGAATAAACTTTTTATGCTCTCTGCAATAAGGAATCACCCAAAGAACAAAGGCCTTTCCAGGATGGAAAACATAAATATCACTTCATACCAAAAAACATTATTAGAGATTCGGAAAACATAACCCCATTCCTGATAGATACAAATCTATATTTCATTCATAAATAGGAGTTGTCAAAATACAAACTACATTCAAAACACAGAAACAACCCCAAAACCCAGAAGGAAATATAAGAAGATACAACTGGCTAAATTCTAGAAGCTCAAGGGCTCTAAATCTATTTCATCTTCACTCGAGTCACTTGTATCCAAACCCAGCTGCATTAAATAGAACCTCTCCAATGGGTTTAAATCTTCAAAATCTATATCATCTTCAGGAGAATAATCCTCCAAATCTTCTAAGTGCTCGAACATATGATATATGACATCCATAGGCACAATATCAGATCGGCGTGGAGGTGGCCTTCTTGGAGGTGGCCTGTGAAATTTCCATACATATGAGCCTGGCTTGACCGTATGCTGGAACACAACAAACATTCTATCCATTAAAGGTGTCATAAAGCTAATCCTCTCCGAGATGAAAGTAAAATGATAAACAAAAGGCACATGATTCTAAAGCCAGCATTCAGATGACGCTAGTTTGATAGTATTCCTAAACTATAACCAAATACAACTAACTGATAGAAGGACTAGAATATTTTAGATCCAATGATAGACCAACTCAGGAACACAGGAGGGGGGATGGGGGGAAGAGAGAGAGAGAGAGAGATAATGAAGAACTTGTCACCACGGTCCTAATACTGAATAGTAATTTTAGATAAAAGCAATAAGTTGTCCTTATAAACCCAAATACTTCTGACCAGTTACTGTAGCTATATAAACTGTAGAGTATAATATAATAATATATACAGTTTTCTTGTTCCAACTATGTTGCATGGACTGATGGAAATGAACATAAATCCAATTGAACTCAGAAACAGACATACAAAACCCTACAAGACCAAAGCATTCAGCATAAACATACAACTACACAGTATAAAAAGAATACCATATAAAAAAGTTAATATGCAAATAATTAACCACCCTTATCCCCACTTATCACTCCCTCTCATACAAGCACAACTACTTCAACTTCAAGTAACAAGGCCACATGATCTTTTGAGTTGGTGACATGGAAATAGAGTTTTCATCACAAAAGCTAAATGTAGCATTAGTTAATGAAACAAGTTCGACCAATAATACAAATAATAATTCTATAAGATCTCTATATCTTCAGGTAAATAGCAAAAAGCCACCCCATCAGGCCACAAAGAAAGCATCCACCAGCAATCCGAAAATCAATAGAGGAGAATAAAATAAAGCAAGCTCTAAAAAAATTCAAAAAAACTCAACAAAGCCAATTTTTTAGGCAAGCCAACATGCCTCACAGTATAATATCACATGATTCCACACACACACACACAAAGTATAAGGGAAACAAAAAAAATACAAGAATGAGGTTTACCAAGCAAATATATGAAACAAAAACATAAAATGCACAGCCATTCAGCAAGTGGACTGGCCATTACATGTCCAAGTCATCATTAGAAGAAAAGAAAACAAACATGAATTACAACTGCAGCAGCATAATTCCCAGTAGCGTTTATATTACCTTATAAAAACAACTAGTCCCAAATGGGCAGTTCCCATTTCCAAAATCAAAGTGCTTGCAATCAATTGACCTGCAAGATAAGAGAATTGTAGAACACAAACAAAAACAGAATGAGAGAGAAAGAGGAGACACAGAGAGAGAGAGAGAGAGAGAGAGAGAGAGAGAGAGAACACAAGATGTCTCGAAAGCCAAAATGTCAAGACCTTTCCAACTTCTCTTCACAAATTCACAATAGTAATACAAAGCCAAAATGTCTTAGAAAAACAAAAAGTAATGCAAAGCCAATACTTCTGTCCACCAAGTTCAGTACATCAAAAAATGATCAAATTATAACAATTCCATTCCGAGGGGAAAGAAAAAAAAAACTGAAAAAAATCCAAGTAGAAGACAATGAACTGCTAATTGAATCCCATCTTAAAAAATAATAATAATAATAATAATAAGACAATTGCACACAAAATTACCTGAGCCTTGCCTTGTAGCTATCAATAATTTCCTGTTTCTCTTCTTTTGTGTTATACCAAATGACACTTGGAATAACAAAGTATGACAGCTTCCGACAAATTGGGCAAGCTCTCAATGCACTATTGATATCCATACCAGAAGTTGGGGAACTACTACGCCAATTTCGAATACAAGATATGCAGAAAGGATGATCACATTCTGAGAGAATCCCAAACTTTCGTTCGGCGACAGTGGGCTTTGAAAGAACACGTTCCAGGCAAACACTGCATTCTATTTCTTGACTACGTTTCAATGCCTCAAGGTGCTTCTGTTTTTCCTCACATGTCCTCATATGCTCCTCTCTTTCCACGGGTCGGTAAGGATGCAAGCAATGTTTTCCACAACTGGGGCATATATCTCCATGAATATGAGGACATTTTTCTCCACGAGGACAATTACCAGCTGCAGCAAATGAACAAATAGCATGATCCGCTGGTCTAGCACTCCTATTCTCCCCAACATTATCATGATCATCATCACCATCACCATCATCCAGGGAACCATTCCATGCAGGTTTAGAGGGAGGTAAGAAAGGACTACTTGAAGCAGAAAGTTCTGAAAGAGTGCCCGGGACAAAAGCAACTCCACTTGATGTGGTTCTTGAAGGATGAGCCAGAGATGCAGAATCAAAAGCCAGAGATTGCTGAGAATTTGTTGCTGAAGACGAGGCAGATGACTGAGCCCGAGAAGATTTAACATGTTCATATCTGCATCGACTACCAAAAGCACAAGCTCCTTTCTGATAAAAGGTGCATATCTGTTATGATGAACCAGCAAGAAAAATTTATTAGTAAACAATAATTGTTGATCAATAATACTTGATGCACATACAAGTACAATAAATAGTTTACATTGTTTGGTGGATCCTTCCAATCATGTGAAAACTCACAATGCTCCCCTTTTAAACACGCTCCATGGGCAAAGAACTTGCAGAGAACCCTGAAGATGTCAGAAATTACAATACAAAACAGTTCAATTGCCTTCAACAAAGACCGACCAAATAAGCAATGGAAATGGAAACCTTTTGTGATATGACTACTGTCAGAAAAGAAACTTCAATAAAACCACTATTAAAAGGGACTTGATCAATAATTCATAAGGATTGAAAGAAGTGATATTTTCACTAATAATATTTCACAAATGCAATCCATTTCAATACCATCCCCAGACAAAATTTCACAAACGGCATGGAACAAATTTCAGGTGTTATAAATTCACAAAAGCAGTAAAAAAAATTTCAGGTAGGCAATTCCACAATATTCATTCACAAAGGTCTCTAACCAACTTTACCCAACAAATTAATCAAGGGAAATCAACTCCCGTACTGCAGTTCTTTGCTTTCACGGGTCCTATACCAGAATGGTTCATCATTTCAATTCTAATTTCTTTGCTTTCTTCTATGTTCTCCATTTTCTCAGCAAACAAACAATTTTAAGAAATTAAAATAAAAAACAAACAAAGGTTAAAAAAATAATCGCATGTTTAAAATCCACATCCAAAAACTAAAGGATTCAAAAATATTCGTTTTAGAATCAAAGATCATTTCTTCAAAATAAAATTCACCTTTTGGCCATGGCGATCAAGAAACCGAGAGACGAACCAGCGCTTTCTCTGAGAAACAAAAATCGGAAACCCCAGAAAAGCTCTGGCCCAATGGAACGATGAAGAAGAAATAGAGGAGTGATGAATCGAGAAGTCTCCTCGCACGTAAAATCTTAATCATTCATTTCCTGAAAAAGAAGAAGAGAAGGAAAGGAAAAGTCTCTCTCTCTGTCTCTCTGCGCGAGTCTCAAAAATTGGGGGAGGATCAATTAGGGTTTTTTTGGCGGTCGGGGGTAGGGATATGAAATGGCCATTGATTTTGGGATGTAATCACGGAAATGCCCCTGTGGACATAGAAGAGGATGATGCGAGGCGCGGACAAAACGGTCGGTTGCAAGGTAATTTGAGATTGTGGTCGAATACGGAGAGTATGGGATTGGTCATTGGTGGGTGCGGCCAAACTATTCAATATCGGTGTCAGAAATATCGAAAAATATCAATAAAATTATAAAATATTGATAACAATTGGGAAAAGAAAATGACAAAACTTTTAAGATAAAAACATAAAAAAATTGGGTTTTTTTTTTTAAGTCTAGAATGAAAAATACCCTGATCGACCGGTCTGTATGCAAAAACACGGTGACTGGCTGGTCTACTTTAATGAGTCAAGCGCTTGGCATCATCACTGAGCACTCGGTACAACCCACTGAGCGCTCGGCAAAATTCTACTGAGCGCTCTGAAATTGTTATTGTCAGACAGTGATAATCATTATTATTGTATGATAGTAGCTATTTAAATTGTAAAAACACCCTATAAATTACCACTGTAATTTTCTAATTTAAAAAAAAACTCATCGAGCGTTCAACAGGGTACCGAGCGCTCAGCGCCAAAAACAATAAATAAAACATAACGTGGACTTTATTTGTACAAAGTGAACTTATTCATCATTTTAACTTTTTAGATGAGTTTGTTTATCATTAAAGACTATAAAATGAATTTTAAAGTAATTGACTTTAAAAAATTTGTTTGAAACTTTGAAAAAACTTTTTATTCAGGGCAAAGTTAAGTTCGAACTAGAGGTTCATGTATACCAATTAATTATTGACTTAATTATATTTCTCTCTGCAATATCAAAAAGTTCGAATCTCTTTTCTAATAAATAAAAAATTAGTGAGAACTAATAATCCAGTCCTCAAAAAGTTCATATGGGACACAATTACATGCAGTTTATATAAAAATGAAATGGGTTGTTCATAATTCATAAACTGGCCCTCTATGGACCAAAAGAAATAAAATAGGGACACCAAATGTTTTTGTTAAAACATTTAAGGTTGTAATTCGGCTTAATACATACTGAGTTCTTCTCATTTTTTGCTTGTTCAATTAGTTTGTAAAAGAAATGAGTTCAGCTCAAATAAAATATTAGGATCTTATGAAAACGAGCTTTGGTATACTCGACTAGTAAAACGTTCAAGTTGCTCATATGTTCTTATGAGCAACTCAAGTTTGATTTGAACTTAGCTCAGGGGTTAAACCTTGGAAAATATGTTTCTAATTTTCTTTTCGAATTTAATTTTGGACATGTACTTGTTAAATGTTATATATAACTATTTTTGTTGTTATTTATAGGTTTTCTTTATATCCAAAACCAAACATAGGCTAATATGTTGGTCTATTTGAAAAACACAGTGTTAGGTCGGTCCACCTTTAAGTGAGACGAGCATGCAACTCAATTTGGCACATTTTTTCGTGTTTTGCAATACAATTATTGTTTGATAATAACAATACTCAATGTGCAACAGTAACTATAAAAAAAAAAAAACAAAAGGCACATAAATGATATTTATAGATACATTATGTCTTTTTTTATATAAATATGTCAAAAATTAATAAACCAACATAAAATACAAAAATTTAAGTTTATGAAGTTACATTTACCCTACTTTCAACATCACCAATAGTTGCTAATATTTTTTGTCACTACAAAGTTACTGTTGAATAGTAACTATCAGCTATATAGCGCCTCTTTTGTTTTTGGTCCTTTAATTAAAAGCGCAAAATAAGAAAGAAAGTTAAGTCAAACCTCAGCTGGTCAAAAACTTAAAGTAAAAACTCAAACTGTCTACTGAGCGCTCGGCAGCTTGTAGAAGCCCAAAATAAGAAAGAAACTTAAGTCAAATCTTAGCCGGTCGAAAACTTAAGTAAAACTCAAACTGTCCCAAAAAAAATGCATGTGCAAGCAAAAAAATATGTATCCGCAATCAAAAAATGATGCATATGCAGCAAAAAGATGCATCCGCAAGCAACTGCATCTGCAAGCACCGAGCGTTTGGTAGTGAAAGTTTTCTTCTCCGCATCTGTGTAAACAGACAGATTGAGCTGGAACTTAATTGTTTATTTAGCTGAGTTTTGAGTTAAAAATCTTTCAAAAACTGAGTTTGTGAATATTTTTTTTTTTTTTTTGCAAATTTTAGCATATCCTTTTTAAAACGTGGGTTTATTTATTATTGGGTGAACATTTTTAACAATCCAAAACATTAGGTGGGTTAATTTAACATTATAGGGGCGTAGAATGGGTTTATTTATCATTTACTCTTATTTAAAACTTTTTTGTATTTTCTTTATTATTTATCATTATTCATTAAGATTTTAAATTTTAAGTCAAGCACGTTCTACAAATGAGTCAAACAGGGCCAAGTTCAAATTCGAGCCCAACTTCATCATAAATCTTTAAGCTTCATACAAATTTGAGCCAAAATTAAACTCGATAAATATTATTCAAGCCAAGCTGGTGCATGCAGATGGTCATGGCTTCATTACTGTCAATTCGGTCAGAATGAAAACTCATGAGAATGTGCTGGGCTGTTGCCCTTTTTATTTTAATTACTTACACACAAAATTTAACAAAATAAAATTAAAACAAACTAACACAATAAACAACTAAAATAATATAAAAAAAAAAGAAAATAAACTAAAATAAACCAAAAATTACAAAATAGTTAAAATAAGAAAATAAAGCACTTACAATACTAAATTTATTAAAAGACTATGATTAAAAATGTATAATTTAGAGGTAAAATAAAGGTATAAAATGTCTAACAGCTAACCTTGAAAAATTGAATCCAAACTCGCTTAGCCTCCTTCAAAAGGTGTTCGTCAGAGACTAAATCCTTCTTCATCGTCTGTAATTGATAACAATAAAAACCCAGCACCCAAAACAAACCAAACCTTGTGCAAAAGTGACACTATTTATGCTTGCTAGGGGGAAGAAATACGACCAAGAGGTTGGGCCATAACGACTACAACTAGGCCTCAAAAATGGCTTAGGCCCAATGGGTCGACGAGAACCCAGCCCTTTTTTTAGGGATATAGGCTGGCCTGGTCCAATGTTTTGGGCTGGCCTAGCCCGGCCCGTACGTTATGTCAAGGGTAGGGCTTGGGCCTTACATTTGTGGCCCTAGGACGACCCGGTCCAACCTGATCATTTATTAAAAAAAATATTAAAAAAAAATATTATGCATATGTTGTAGCATTGAATTTAAAATGCTTAGAAATAAATATGAAAAATGTTATTAATTCATTTAGCCCATATGCACTAGCCACTAGGAAGATTGCATTTAATTTTTTTTTTTCCCATCACCACTGTTATAGGCAACATCAATATTAATTGATTGTTACATTTAATTGATATGTTTAAAAACTTTAAATTTAGTTTGATTGTTAATATTATCAATGACACAAATTTTTTTTTTTTTAACTAATAAGGTAATAACTCATTATAACATAATTATTAGTCTTAGAATTTTGGTCAATTTATTTATATATTATAATTTAATTCATTGCTTTCAACAAGAAATATCTTTAGTTTAAGTGACAAAAGAGTGGACAAAGAAACTAGTAGAACCAAGGTTCAAATCCCATTTTAACCAAAATTACTTTTTAATTGAATAAAAAGGAACAAAAAATGGTCAAACGAGTAGCAAATTTAGTAAGGCCAAATGGGCCCGACCCAATGGCCCGCCCATAAGCCCGAAGGTCATAGGGCTTTGAGTAGGGCCTGGGCCTAGCTTAAAATAATATAGGTCCAGCCTAGCCCGTCTAACCTCGCTCTTGCACCATCCACAGGATTGAAAGCACCATCAAACATACAAAATAGCTGAAAAAACTAATCAGAGTTCATCACTATGGACAATAAGTTGAGAAAAAACCTACACAAACAAAAAAGTGACTTGACAAATTAAAACTAAACAAGAGATGGAACCCTAGACAAACTCTCTCTAAAATTAAGACAACTAAATTATTCGCGTGCGACTGTTGCAAACAAAATTTTGAAATTTTTTATCTTTAGCAACTAGGGTATTTTTCTCTTTTTACTTAAAGCTTATATAGTTAAAGCATTTACTTATAAGTTTCAAGTTCAATTGGGCTCTCTATTATGATGAATAAAAAAATTGGCCCTATATTAATAAAAAATATTTGAAAATGAAAAAGAAGAGAAAAATTGCACAATCTTATTAAAAAAAAATCAACATAATTTAAGTTGCATTTTTAATTTAAAATTGTTTTAAATACGTCCATCCTCTTGCCCACAAAAAAAAAGTCCATCATACAAGATTTGCACATGATTGGTCAATGGCCAAATACCCCAACCTTCATCCACCACATCGGATAAGGAAAATCTTCAATTAGAGATAACAAAGAAAAGAAAGAGCCACACCTCTCCATCCAATCCCCCAATGGCTACCATCTTCTCACCCTCAACCTTCTTCTCCACCACCACCACCACCACCACCAACACCCCCAACACCACCTTCACATCTCCAAAACCACCTCAAAGTCCTCCACCATCCAAATCCCACCTCCCCATCTCACCCCACAAACCACTTCTACCTACCTTAACTGCCACCTTAACTGCCGCCGCTGCTACCGCCGCCATCCTAACCACCGCCCCACCCTCATTAGCCGACTCCCCAACTACAACGTACCAAATCTACTACGGCACTGCCGCCAGCCCCTCCAACTACGGCGGCTATGGTGGCAACTCCAACAAGAAAGACTCTGCCGAGTACGTCTATGACGTACCCGACGGATGGAAGGAGCGATTGGTATCGAAAGTCGAAAAGGGTATGTGGTGACTACATCGTCTACATTCATAATGAACTCGTTATATATGTTATGTTATGAGACTGTCAATTAGAACTCGCCACCTGATAATGAACAGGTACGAACGGAACGGATAGCGAATTCTATAACCCGAAGAAGAAGTCAGAGAAGGAGTACCTGACGTTCCTATCGGGGTACCGACAGCTGGCGCCGAAGGATGTGGTGCTGAACAATCTGGCTTTGTCGGACGTGAACTTGCAGGACCTGCTGGCGAGTGCAGACAGCGTGAAGTCGGAGGAGAAGAAGGACGAGAAGGGACAGGTTTACTATGTGTATGAGATCGATGGGGTGGCTGCGCATAGTTTGATTTCAGTGACTTGTGCTCAGAACAAGATTTATGCCCACTTTATCAATGCGCCTACGCCTGAGTGGAACCGTGACCATGACATGTTGCAACATGTTCATGAGTCTTTCAAAACTGTTGGTTCCTTTTAGTTTGCATATTTGTCTTTTTTTTTCATATGGGATGATCGATTTGAAATGTATACGGATTTCAATTATGAAATCAAATACTATGATCCAAACTTTTCCATGATGACCCTCTCATTTGCTTGCACTTTTCAATTTGATTCCTAAAGAGCTTCAAATTAATGAATTTTGTGAGTCAGAATGCTGTACTAGGATTGGAGAAAAGGATTAACAGCAATTTGAAGCAAGAATTTCAAATATTATTCTATACATTGTTTATATAGTCCCATATAAAAGTTAAAGGTACAAAAATGCTTAGCAATGAGCAGAGGAACCAGCAAGCAATTAAAATAATTTAATCATGTTTGGTTTTGAATAAATAACAGTCTGAATTATGAGTTTGTGTGGAAGTTACAGAATGCTTGAAGAGAAGCCTAACTGCCTGGTTGATCTTCCAGAGACATAGCTGGTTAGTATATATTCCATTGTTTAAGATTAATTAGATGTAGTGGAGCATACAGATCTTGAAAGAAAATTAAAAAGCATGTTTGCACCTGGAATTGTAACATTAAGTTTGATGCTGAACAGACTCATTTGCATTTTAAATAAAGAGTCAAAAGGAGAAGACAATGGCTTTGTTTTAGATTGATTTGTGGCTACTGCATCTACTGCTTGTACACAAATTCTAAATTGTTTTGATTTTACAAGGAAAATTGTTGTTGAAAGAGTGGAGGACAACCCAAATGCCTCTTTATACATAAGAAGCTCTCTGTTATGTACTTAATAAACCAAAAAATCTGATCACTAGAAGAGTGATGATAACAATTGAAGCATTAATATAAGGTGAAGCCATCATCATAGGAAACATGCCATCCTTGTTGACAAGGTGAGGCATTTTCATCATACTCTTGACAACAGCTCCATCTCTTTTTCCAATTCCCCCTGCCAGTGTTTGGTCTGTTGCTCTTCTCATTCCATCTGTACACAATTACTCCAGAGCTGTCACTCCACTCTCCATCAATCCCTTGGTGTGGTGGAGCCATTGCAAGCAGTCCCTTCTCTCCTACATACATACCCAATTGCTCAATTATCTAAAAGAAAACACATTACACACTAGTTGTTTAGAGGCAAAATTATGTTTCTGGTTCTTGTAGTTATACTACAGTTTATGTAGTTTCAATTTTGTCAATTTCACGCACCTAGTTTTCTAATAGTTGCAACTAGCAAGTGAACAAATTCTTAATTTCATCAATTTGTCCGACAAATATAGCACCTGACTTGCATAAGTGGGAGTAGTTTATACTTTTTAAGTAACTTAGCTTCATTGTCCCTATATAAAATAGCTCCACGACTGAACTCGAATTGCAACTTGTAGAAAATTATTACATCGCTAAAATTGACACAATGGTGACCATTGGACTTTAGTGGAACTTGACCCAAAATTGGCACACGTATCTCAATGAGCATGTGGGTGAGAAAAGAGGAGGCAAGTGATTGTTATTTATACCAGTTGTGTGGCCGTGGAAGGAGCAAGCAGTCGGGGAATTGTCCTTGTCCGTGTAAAGGGTGTTGCACCTCAAGCATCGCTTCTTCATCTGGATTTGGGATGTGCTTGGTCTGCTATCGCTGGTATTTGAGCACAACTTGATCTTCGAACCATTTGGTGGCCTGCATAAAAAGCTTTGAGTTACACCCAAAGCCAAAGCCATATTGAGAGAGAGAGAGAGAGAGAGAGCTCTTGAAGTTCAGTTGGGGATTGGAATTTGGAAAAGGAATGGAGTTGAATGCTGAATGAAGAATCTGGGTCATCCCATTTGTGATTGTAGAGCTAAATAGCGCACTTCTACTTGGGCTTCCTACAAAGAAGTTAGGGGGAATTCTAAAGAAACCCCACAAAGTACTTTTTTCACCCCACCTAAAATTCTCTTAATTTCCAATTTTGTCCTCTGTTACACTTAAAATTATTTATGTTTTTAGAAAATAACATTATTTTATTGGCCTAGATGAAAACTTCTCTCAATATAAGAAAGAGAGCTAATATATAATTTTTAGCCATATTGAGATACTTGGTCCCCATTTATTTTGCCGGAATTGAGATTAATTAAGAATGGAATTGAAATTGATTTTCATTTCATATAGATATGATGTTTGGTTGGCTTTATGAGAAAATAAAACTAAAGAATCGACCTTAGTTGACCGAAATTTAATCCACTAAAAAATTGAAATTGACATACCGATTAAAGGGTGGTCTTTCTATTCCATAGTACATAAGTTTAAGACGGGATTGATCCCACATTAGGGGTAAGTATGTTGTTAATGAAGACTAGATTGATCTCGTTCTTTTCAAGATCGATCCCGTGTTGTGGCCCCTGTTTTTCTATTGCGTTTTTTTTACTCCCAATGTTCCCATTGTGCCCCCAATGTAAGCCTTAAGTCAGGTATAAATAGGAACTTATGAGTAGTCCAAACCCTATAAATTTCAAATTGTATTGAGAGTAAAAGGAAGATGAGATAAAGAGAAAAACTACTTGAGAGATTAATTGGTATGAGATTTAAAATTCCCTACAATTAATTGGGTGCCACCACTAAATCAAATTGTCATTGTCTACCATATGACATTGTTAATTGCACTACTCCTCCATATCTAGAAGTGCGTAAAGCCTTTTGGAGAGTGCCAATATATAGCATTACTCATTTTTTATTTCTTCCCAGCTCATTACAATAGATTCAGATTCTCTACTTATTTTTTTTCCTGTTTGTTTATGCTTAATTTTTAATCTTAACCATTTATGTAAGAGTAGAGAGCAAAAAATGAGATGTATTCATAGCACTCTTTGGGCATGAGTGAAGTTGCATAACCTCTTGAATTTATATTACACGGTTAAGATTGAAACGAGAGAAAACAAGCAAAGTAGAGAATCCAAATCTCATTAGAATAATCTCTAATGAAATTAATAAACCCTAGAGAAAGAAGAATAATGAAGAGAAAACCCATTAATTGCATCTATGTTAATAATCAAATTTGCTCTTCAATTTCGTTGAATATTTTTACTAACCCATCAAACAAAAGGGAAGTATTTACATAAGAAAGGCAAGTCTACGATCCCCAACATATATGAAGAACAACTTCAAACAACTATATATATATATATATATATATGAAATTAAGATAAGAGACACTTAATTAATCTTAACTTTGCACAGACCAATTGAAGCCTCGACATCATATATGTTCAATTTCTGATGCGGGTTCATCTTCTTCTTCAAAAAACTCAACATCGAAAACTCCATGGCCACTACCAAAGGCCTTGATGTGGTCTTTGAGAGACCTCTTGTGCTTAAAATCTGACCCGCAAATGCAATACCAAATCTTACCACAGTTTTTCTCATGCGTTCTCCAATCGCCTTTCACAGCAAATGCCTTGCCACAACGCTTGCACGCGAAGGGTCTGATCCCATGCTTTCTCTTGTAATGTGTTTGAAGAGTTCGAAAATCTTTGAGCGGCCTCGACCATGGGTGGTCAATGTGGTGCTTGCAACCTGGTGCACAGCAGTAGCAAGGGAGTCTTAGCATCGCTGTGGGTTGAGTCCCCTTTAGAGAGTCCGGTCCTTTCCTGTATTGAGAGCCATGTCCCCACATATGCATCTGTAATTCAATCCATATATGCCAAAGAAAAAGAAGAAGGAAAACTGTTAGCTTGAGAGAGATCCAAAATTAATTTCTTAATATAATTTCTTAATAGTTTTTCATTTGTTTAATTTTTTACAATAATCTTTGAATTGAAATCTAAAAAATAAACAATTCAAATCATTGAACAACGAGTACTGTGAGCTCCACAATGTATTCCTCAAATACAGTATCTCTTAAAGGAAACTAACTCAATATATATATATAATAATAATCACTTGCTCACCATAGAGCGAGAAATTTCCTGCTTACCTAACCGCTCAGCAACGAATTTCAATGTGCACACAAACACGAAATTAATTACTATGTGCCTTGCTAATGACCATTTGGTGTGGCACCCGGCCAGTCTCCGCTTTATTGAAAAAAAGACGAAATTCAAATTTCATAAATAACAGTTGTTGATTAATTAAAAATTACTTGTATCTTGACTTTTTGAAGCCCCATATTATAAGGCTTTTTATCGCAAATATATGGTTCCTTAATTTTGACCAAAATATCAATTTGGTCTTTAAAGTGTATTTTCACTCAATGTAGTACGTCCTCCATATTTACCATTGCACATCAATGTTGCATTTCCGTTCAATTTCATTTGAATTGCTGCAAAAAATAGTCACTACACTGCACAAAATTTTTTTTAGGGGTAAAAAGGGTTTTGGATCATTTTTTTTCTTTGTTTTTTTAATTATTTTATTTTTAATCTTTTTTAAGCGTAAATTTTGAATTAAAGAATTTGTAGAATCTTTTTGAGTGGTTATTGGACGTGTAAAGACCATTTTGGCCCTGAGAAAAGGTTACGTGTATTGCACATGACAATTTTTGACAGAAATTCGAACGAAATACAATAAAAGAACAACATTGATGTGCAATAGTAAAAATAGAAAACAACATTAGTGAAAATGTATTTTAAGGACCAAATTGATATATATTTAGGTAAAAGTTGAGGGACTATTTGTAATAAAAAGCCTATATATAAACTATTAAGGTATACATTCTTCCTAGCAAATTCAAATATCAACACCATCTGCATTGTGTAATTAAGTGTACATGTACATGAGAATGATACATTGTGTAAGTGTGCATGTACGAGAGAGAGAGAGAGAGAGAGAGAGAGAGAGAGAGAGAGAGAGAGAGAGAGAGAGAGAGAGAGAGAGAGAGAGACATTAAAGAAAATTGGTATGTTTTGAATGCCAAACAAGTTTCCCAACCTTTTAAGAGAAGAATTCTAGAAAAGGGTTAAGATTAACTCAGTTATAAATCTAGAGGATGTATTCAATTAGTATTTTCATGCATTTTTGTATAGTTTATAATAATTATTAACTTTGGTAGAGTTGATAGATTTTTAATGACTTTCATAAATTTCACATTAATATTGTCCAATTATCAAAAAAGAAGTTATTAATTAGAGAAGGCTGGGAGATTCAAGTGTTAATTACATTCGAGTCTTTGTAATTAGCATGCATCAATGTTGAAAATTTAATTTAGAATATGATTTGAGTCTTAAGAGCAATTTCCTGCACATATATCCAAGAGTACACTTAACTAAGAACATGTCATTGTTTTGTTGGTGTGTGTAACTGTGTATATATATATATAAATTTTTTTTTTTCTTTGCATGCATATGAGTTATACTTATATTAAAAAATGTACAAACAGTAGTCTTTAATTGTTAATCACTTAACCCAACTGTGCGTTGTGTGGGACTGGCTGTCAATTAACAAGCAGTGTGGAGTACTTGAGACTGGATGCTACCATTAGTTTATCTAAAGTAATTCAATATGCATGTACTTCTTTGCACAGAAATAGGTAGATCATCATGACATTGCAGGTTAATTTTACTGATCATCTCTGCAATAAGCTTTTACAGACTGAAGCGTTCAGATATTAATAGAGCATGTCTCTTCAATATCAAAATCCAAAAACCCCAAGAAACATGAATTCATAAATATATATATTTTCTCTGATTTTTAATTAAAGAACAAACACATAAGTTTTATAACTTATTTTTACTATTTGATCTTAAATTTAGTAAAATTTAATTATTTAAAATATAAATTATCAATCAAAATTTATTATTTAATTTTTATGATTTTGAGTTTTCACTCAAAATTTAAGAGTTAAAATTTAAAATATAACCTCAAACAATAATTTTATACTCTAAATATTAAATTTTATACCCTAACATGTTGAACCCTATAAAAAATAACTTAAAAATAACAAAATGTCATAAAAATATTCATGTTCATATATATATATATATATAATTACTCAACTAATGAGTCTCATCAGCTGGATCATATATAGATGTTGGGTTCATATCTAACACATATCTAAACAATAAACATGCATTAAGAAAAATAATAAAAAAACAGAAAAAAGAAGAAGGTAGGAAATTAATTAGAAAGCAAAGACACATATATAGCGCGCAGTACATGCACATGTACTCACCTCTTTTAATTTGTTCTGCAGCTAAAAAACTTGAAATATAAGGGAACATAATTAAGCATAACCTAGATTAACATAATTAAGGAACCAAATTTAGAGTCCGATTGATATCTTTTTTTAATACAGTTTTTTGTTTCCGGCCATCTATATATTGTATTTATAAATGAAATAAGGAAGAAATTTTTTGAAACAATTTATAAATCGCAATCCAAACAAGAACTTAGGAATCTAGCTAGCTACAAGGGTTTTTCTTTTTGTCCTTCAATATAATATATACATATACATATATGTGTATATATGGAGATAGCTAGGCATACCTGCAAGTTATTGTATCTGTTGAAGGTTTTGGGGCAAAGAGGACATGAGAACTGAGATGGGCCAATAAGAATCTGAGAAGGGGTGGGAATCCAGTAGTGAGTACCCAGATTCAGCTTGTTGTTTAGTCTGTCATCTACAGTGTACCCTGCTGAATTAACCACACTCACTCCTAATTCCTTATGATTTTTGTTAGGAGGAGGACTTGGGAGGCCTATGTGTAGGGCTACAGCCAAACTGCACTCATCCTCACCCCCATAGCCATCAATATCTTTGCTCTTGGTTTTGTCCTCTTCCTCTTCATCATCCTCTTCCATTGCAGTAGTACTGCTACTTGAGGGCTTATGTTCCTCTTGTCCCCCTCCTGTGGGGATTAAGTTGTTTATTAAAGGTAGAGCTTCTTTGAGAGGAGGTGAGGAAGGTAGTGGTGATGAAGAATATTTGTTGTTACTCATCATGAAGTTGTGTGAGTAGGGATGTGGAGAATTGATGGAATTGAAATTAGAGCAATGAGGGTGGAGGAGAGGCATGAAGTTGATCCTTCCATTGTTGAAGAGATTGGATGAGTAGCTAGGGTCTGTCATGCTCTGAGAAAGGAAAAGACCAGAAGAAACACTAATTGGGTTGAAGGTGTAGCATTTTGGCCACACAATGAGCTCAGATTACCATATAAATAGTGATGAGAGAGAAAGAGGGACGGGGGGGGGGGGGGGGTAAATTTGAACTGTAAAAGAAACAAAGCTGAAGATGTAGTGGAAAGTCAAGAAATTACCCCTGCAAAGCAAAGCAACAGAAATTGACAATGCCACAAATGTGAGGAGATAAAGTCAGAGATAAGACTTGCAGCAGCAGATTGTCTCCCAATGAGAGAGAGAGAGAGAGAGAGAGAGAGAGAGAGAGAGAGTACATAATTGATAATTCGATCGGGGTTATTTTTGTATTTATTATAAATTTTTACTTTTATTTTTATTCAAGTAAGTGATATGAGTATGACACGAGTGGTTTCTTGATGAGTACTCTCTCTCTCTCTCTCTCTCTCTCTCCCCAGTCCGGCATTTGCTTGGATGGGCGTGTATAATGTCTCCCTTCACTCAGTCCAAAAAAATAAAAATAAAGTTTCCCTTCGGCCTTCACACAGATACAGTAGATGCAGTATTTCATCTTTTTGGTTTCGCACTGGTCAACAAACTCATCAAAGCAGGTGTACGTGTGTTGTTGGGGTTTAAATTTTATGGCATCCACATATATCAATATTCACACCACTTACCATTATACGAAAGATGAATACCCTTTACATGCTTTTAAGTCCAGATATTGAGATGAACATGCACCAAAAGTTCTTATAAGTTCCACAGTGTGATCCTTAAATAATCATATATATATATATATGATACATTATGTATTGTAGTTTAATAGTTTGAATATATTGTCTATTTTTTAAGTCTATTTACATATTCAAAAATATTTCTTACCAAAAAATTGGATAAACTGGATAATGAGGAAGACACCATAAAAATAAAAAAAATTACACGCATATAAGCAAATTCAAACATTTTTGTGTCTGTATTAATGATGGTTAAATCAATTTAGAACGAACCTGACATCTCAGGCTCATTTTTATTGATTATTAAGCCACTCATGCTGGGTTTGAATTAATTTAATTATTAACTATTTAGGAATCCATTTATGTTAAGTCATGTCAACACATGTAATTAATAGCAAGGTTGCTCTAATTATTGAATACGATGGAGCAAGGTGTCAGCTATAGTACTTCTATTGCTTTGTCTATGCAAGAGTGATATAACTTATTGCAATGGTATGTGAAAATTAACAATTGCGAAGTTCTGTCTCTTCTCATTGAACAGTCCAGTACAATGCCTAATTAATAAACCTTCAAACACATTAATTAATTCCATGCATATATGGAAAATGATTTTTAGTATTAATCTTTTTTTTTTTTTTTTCATTTGCAGTTTTGCACTACCCCTATGGAATTAAATTCACTTCGTAATTCCTTTTAAAAAAATTCACTTCCTATTAATTAAGTACCTCTAGAACTTTCCAGTCTTAGTTAATTAATTACAACAGGTGGAAGTGATATTAGGCACACAAAATCAAAATAAGATTTGTCGGTATATAAAGATAAAATTTCGAGATGCAGATGGGAACCAAAATGTGAGTGTGAAAACGATAGGCAAATGTGGAAGGTGGTGGGTAGCTATCTAGAAGGTGATTGAGTTTGAGAAGGGTAAAGGCTGAGCTTTTCAATACACTTACAAGATTTTTCTTAAAAGAAAATTTATATGTAATAAGTGAATATATTTATACTCTTAAAATATCTCTTTACATGATATTATTTATTATAAGAGGAATAATATATACACTTATTTTCACCCTTCTCAAATTTAAAAGAAAACCCATTTTTCTAATTCATCCAAAAAAAACAAAGCATTTCGATCTCCCCCCTCTTCCTGACTGAACCACCTCCAAATCCACCGTAAAAAATGATGGAATCCATTTTTAAGCTACCTGAAGTTTATCCTCAATCCATCAGTGCCAATAGCCTCGAACCTAAATTACACCAACAAGAAGCACACTCACCATTAAACCATAAATCTTTAATTTTGTGGTCGGAGATCAGAGTCTCCAACTTTTTGTTAAATATCCCACGTCAGCAAGATTCAGGTGGTTTGTACAATATATAAGTATGAGGTAATTACAGAAACTATTTACTTATTATTCACTAAGTCCAAGTCTCGTTTGGTCTATAAATTTTTTTAAATGTTATATTGGTCCACAAATTTTTTTAAGTGTTATATTGGTCCACAATTTTGTATCAATGAGTTGACTTTGAGGAATAAAATTGTCCATTTTGGACCAAAATAAAATATATCAAACAATTCATAAACCAATATAAAACTTAAAAGAATTTACGAACTAAAACGAAACTTAACAAATAATAAATGAACCTATTTTTATAATTTTCTTTATAAATCTTGGGACCATGGGGCATTAACCTGGTATTAGAGCAGCCCGATGTGTATTCAAGAGCATTTTGGACCAACTGGTATATGTTGGGTCATAGCCTTATAGGCGTCGGCCACCGCGTATCGTAAGCCAAGCCAAGCAAGGAATAAAATTTTGGGTTTCGAGATTTCGACGGAAATTTCGAAGATTTTTAAATTTCGACAAAAATTAGACGGAAACGACGGAAATTACTATTAAAATACGGAAATTTTAAATGAAACTTTACCATATGTTTATTGAACATATTATCTACTACATTAATAAAAAAATATTGAAAAAACCAAATTATATAGTAGGTTTCATGTGATATGTGATGAATATAATGCGCGCTGTAGACAATACTGTTAAAAAAATACTTCACTAATTAATAATTACATAATGAAATTACAAGAATAAATCACCAATGTGGCAACGGGAAGTAGCAAGCTTACTCAAAGGGACTTGGAAATGGTTTTCGATAGTTAAATTGAGCCGAATTGGGTTAAAATAGAACCAACCTGATGACAGCAGCGGCGACAGCGATTTACCTAAAATTCAATTTCACAAATTCTCAATCTTGAAATTGGAAAATCAAACATTAAGGAAATGAAACTTCATGATGAGGGGATAAATTTTTTTTTTTCATAATTTATGTTTACAACTAAACGAAACACCAAAATGGCCAAATCAAACCCTAAATAAAATTTCAAATTTTTTTTTTTCTTTCCAATTGTCTAAAGACTCTAAATCTTAATCCATCCTAAATTTTTTTTTTCTTTCCTTTTTTTTTTTTTTTTCTTTTCTCTTCTTTTTTTGTCTTTTGTCTTTTTTTTTTTTTTTTTTCTTTTCCTTTCTTTTCTCTTCTTTTTTTTTCTTTCCTTCTTTTCCTCTTCTTCCCCCGTGTCTTCCAGACTTCCAGTGGACTTCGTCTTCTTCAAGCAAGTGGTCTACTGGTCTTCCTCTTTTTTTCTCCTGTTTTTCTTTTTCTTCTCCAATCTCCCTTCACTTCTAGTTTTTCTCTTCCCTCCTAATCTCTCTCTTCTCTCTCCCTCTCCCTCCCCCGATCTCCTTCTCTTCCTCCCCGAATCTGTTCTCTCCCTTCGACGACGGCGCGGCGCGGCTCTGCAGCTTCTCTGATCTCTTCTCTCCCTCCGGCGAGTCGGCGACAGTGCTCTTCCCCTCTCCCTTCGGTCTCTGCCTCCCCTTTCTCTCCGGTCTATACATCGAAACTTTTGGCAAAATTTCAAGGATTTCGGCAAATTTCGGCGAAATTTTTTGAAATTTTTCGAAATTAATTTAGTATGGTGTTAAAATTTCTATACCCTTATAAAACGAAATTTCACCAAAAATTTTAAAATTTTACTCCTTGAAGCCAAGTGACTTTTTTTAAATTTTTTGGGGTTAAAATAATGTTAAATAGCCAAATGGGTCTTTATTATTGGTGACGAAAGTGCAAGAAATTAAAGTCAATGCAAAGACAACGATGGAAAAAAGCTACAGCTATACATATACTCAGAGTCAGAGATATAGCAAATATTAATAGGATATATATATAATGTATATATAAAACTCAAGATCTAGACCTAAATACCTAATAACTGTAACATATAAACACTGGGCAACATCTACGTACCTAGCTTGAACTCGATCCTTCTCTAGCTAACTTCATGCTATGCACATTAATTGTGTGAGTGAGAGAGAGAGAGGGAGGGAGAAGCTCATTAATTGAATAGGACAAGAATTCTTGCCCCTAAAAAAAGAAAGAAGAATAGGACAAGACAGCGGGGGACAATTTGAATTATGGCCTTATGGGTACATGTTTTCTTTGACTAATGTGATAAGGAAACTTATTTCATATTCAAGACACAAACATACAAAATTGAATAGAGGATTCCAACCCGAGATGTACATCCTGCAAATAGAGGTGTCAAACACGGTCGGTTTAAGTTGGTGCCAGCTTTCATGTTGTGCTTGAGCTGGTTCATATAGTTAAGACTTAAGACTAGCATAGCCCATGGCCCGCGGGCTATTTGTACTTGTGTCGTGCCTTAAATGGGCCGACTAATGGTCTTTTTTTTATTTTTATTTTTTTAAGTGATAAAACTAATCTTATGATATTTTTTTATTTATAATTAAATATTAATATTATTTTTTATGAAAATTAAATATTTTTGTTGAAAAGTTCTCTAAAAATGGAAAAAATAATGTTAAAATAGTCGTGCCTAATTCGGGCCCATTTCGTGCCTGTGCTCGTGCCGTGCTTGGCCCGTGTCGTGCTTGTGCCGTGTAGTGCCCGATGGGCTAAAAACTTCGGCCCGGCCTGGCCCATTTAATCGTGCCGTGCCTATTTTAATCGTGCCATGCTGTGTCGTGCTCGGGCCGCCCCGACCCGTTTGACACCTCTACCTGCAAATTTGATTTCTGTATCATATTACACAATTATTGTTTCTAAAAAATTTAAGTCGTAAAAGAATAGGCCAATTATGCATAAGACAGGAACATGGCACACATAGTTTGACAAATATTTTTACAATGTTATTGAGTTTTTGGATCTTAGAAGATCCAAAGATCTAAAATAAAACTAGTGTATATTCATTAAATGATATGAGTCATATGACATCCTATTATAATGTGAAATAAAATAATATTATTTTCATGAATAAAATAAAAAAATTAAAATTAGATAAAAACCCTCATCTTTCTACCATATGGACCCACCCATCTCTTTTTCTTCTTCTTCCTCTTCTTCACGACTTCACCACACCAGACCCACCTGCCACCATTTGCATATCTCGCCCACCCACAAATCTTCCCCTCACCACCCCAACCTTTTTTCTCTTCTTCTTCTTCCCTGTGCAAGCCCAGCTCCCACCACCTCTTCTACTTCCCATCCACACTAACACCCACCACCCACACCCATTCTTCTTTTGTAGACCCAATCTCCTCGCCCAAATCTCTTCTTCTTTTATTTCTCTATGCTCTTGTTCAATTTCAATATAAAACCATACAGTGAAAACTAAAAACCCAATACATAGAGAAAACCCAATTTCAATTTCTCTCTCTACAAAGTTGGGGGTGGGGTGGGTGTGGGTTGGAAGAAGAAGAGGATGACGGACCGGCGATAATGTATTGGGTGATAGGGAAAGAGAAGGAGAAGGAAAAGGAGAAGGCTGATCGATCTACCTCTCCCTTTTTTTTTTTTTTTCATTTTCTCTTATTTTAAATTTTTTTTTTTTATTAATTATACTCCACATCAGCTGTCATGTTATTTAATGAGTAAGTACTTTATACATTAGTCTTTTTTAGACCCTTGGATCTAAAGGCTCAAAACATTTGTTAAAGTGTTTGTCAAAATATATGTGTCATGATCCTATCCCATTATATATTAAGCTAACATTCTTATTACATAATTAATATTGTGAAACTATAAATTTGAATATATAATTGATTAAAAATTAAATTATTAAAAAGTCCATTTTAGAGCCCTTTGTACAAAAAAAACACACTTAAAAGTTGAAATAATAAATAGGTCCACTTTGTACAAATTAATAAGTTCACCTTATATTTTTTTCTATGGTTTTTTTTTTTTTTTGGAAAACTAAGAAAATTGTCATTGTCGCACCGTCTAGCCATGCCTTCAGAAATGATTGTCACTGTCGCACGGTAACAATGATTGCCAAAATAGTGACAATTAATAGAGTATTTTTACAATTTAAATACTTACTGTTTAGCAATGACAATCATTGGCCTTTTTGGGTCCCAGATCCCTTTTTCTTATTTTCTTCTTTTCTCTTGTGCCTGTGTCCCTCCCCGAGCTCATCTTCTTCTTCTTCTTCTCTCTCTCCCCGAATGTCATCCCCCCTCCACCCCGCTCGCATCCAAACCCCCTCCTCTTCTCTCTCTCTCTCTCTCTCTCTCTCTCTCTCTCTCTCTCTCTCTCTCTCTCTCTCTCTCGCTGCTTCATCCCCTCCCCCTCCCCCCACATCCTATCTCAGCCCCGCAACCCACCAAATCCGACAATCCTGATGCCAGAGGACCGGCATGGTACCAATTTTTTGCAACCGGGCTGGGTGGATCTTTGGGTTCTAGATCTGGCCTTTAAAAAAAAAACCCTTGACTAAATTGATTTATCTCATATTCAAAATTTTATAGTATAAGCATCTTATATATTATCAAACTATCTAGTAAGAGAACTTCACTCTGCAAATAATAATATACACTTTACTCTCATATTTATTTTATCACTAGTTATACTCAGTTAAAATGTTCACAAAATAGGGTATATGCATCATGGCCTCAACCCAAATTAAAGTTTGTAATTTCATGTCTTTTTCCAAATTAGTAAGAAAATTTTCAAATGGAAATTGGGTGTGTGGGAAAACTAGAAGCAAGGAGAGCCCACTTATACAATGATGATGTATATAACACAGCATGATTTTGATATAATTTAGAGTTTGGATACCCTTTAATCCTTGGAATTTGGATTCTCTGCTTATTTTATTTCTACTCATTCTAATTTTAATTGTGTAATATAAATTCAAGGATTTATGTAGCTCTATTTACACTAAAGAAGTGATACGAATCTATTTAATCTTTTACTCTATACTCTTAGATAATAAATACATTGCCAAAATTAAAAGTCAAGTATAACAAGCGAAGGATCTGAATCCTAATTAAGCCTTACATGTTACTCATTAATAGTCATCACACTTAACCATGTCCAATATAAACGAAACAAAAATATTCTAAAATCAACTAGTTAGCAAGTTAATACAAAGCTAACTACTCTTTTGGACCTTCCACACTACGTAATCTCATAATATGAACCGATCATTTTTTAAGCCCTACTTCAAAAATCATCATTGTAAAAAATGTCACAAATCAGAAATCTTTTAGTCATTTGATTTTAAGAACAATTATATTTGTCTATTTATTTGATCACAGTTAGATAACTAAATAGTTTTCAATTTGGTTGATTTTTTGTAATGATAATCTTTGAAGTAGGGCCTAAAAATGGACGGTTCGGATTATGAGATTACTAATGTGGTGAGTCTAAAAAGGTGGTTAGTTTCGTATTAACTTGCTAACTAGTTAACTTCGTATTAACTTGCTAACCAGTTAACTTTAGAGCGCTCTTTATAAACAAAAACTAATAAATAACAGGTTGCAATACTGCCAATGCACAAACTGAACTTGCACATAAATTGAGAAAACAATGAGCTTATTTCAAAGCCCTTAGTTAAACTCTTGTAAGACCCTCTCAAGAAGCCCAATGCACATTTTAGTTTGTTAGGCAATTTTGGTGAATGTATTATAAATGAAATTTGGGAACTTATATGACTTAATTGGATCTTTGACTTCAAAACCGGCCATTTGTATTTAAATATAGGGTTAATTACACTTTAAACCCCTCAAGTATAGGTCGTTTTTCACTTTGGAACCCGATGTTCAAAACGTTTCAATGTGAAACCTAAAGTTTATGAAAATTGCAATGTGCCCCTTCCGTTAACTTTTCTTTTAATTTTGACTGCATATAGTATGTGTAAGATTCATTTACACTGATGTGGATAGTAGATTTAAGCCATGTGAAAAAATAAAATAAAAAAGCCAGCTAAAATTTTATCGATTAAAAAACTAACAATCAATTAAAAATTGAAAAATTGAAAAAACAAAAAACTGGGAACAAAATAGATAAGGAAGGAGGAAGATGTATGGATGAAGGAGATAATTTTTTAGATTTAGTTTTAATGTTATCTTTTAATTTTTTTTAATATATAATAATTTAGCCACCTTTTTCTAATTTCTTTTTTGTTTATTTTGTTTATTTTATTTGTCCACATGGCGTAAATTTATTGTTCACATATGTGTAAATGAATCATACACATGCTATATGTAGTCAAAATTGACAGAAAAATTAACAGAATGGGCACTTTGCAATTTTCATAAACTTTAGGTTCCACATTGAAACGTTTTGAACATTAATTACCAAAGTGAAGAACGAAATATACTTGAGGAGTGCAAAGTGTAATTGATCATTTAATATATATAACACCCTTTCCTAGAGATGACCAGCAAAGCATTTTGTTTTGCTCAAACCATAAATAGCTAGCTATTTGTTTAAATATATGAGATGAGGACTTGCACGTCTAGGAGATCTATGTTGACCAACAATATTTGCCTTTCTCAAAAAGCGGATATATACATTTTAACCTATCTCGAACTCTTGAAGGTATAAACAAAATTTATAGTGGAAGTGAAACCTAGTTAGAAGAGAAGTACTTTTTTTTTTTAATTGAATGAGAAATTTAATTTTATTGAAACTATAATGGTGTGTTTGGATGAAGTAGTTTGAAACTACTAAGGAATTCACAAATGACGAAATTAAAAATGACGTGATTTAAAATTCTAGAATTTGTAAATTCTTTTGTTTGGATAAATGTAATCATAATAGAATTTAAATACGAAATTTATAATAATTTTATAAAAGAGTGATGGTGATGGTGGCAACAATAAAAATGATGCTTGTGGTGAGTTGACGATAGTAGTAGGGGTGATGGCCCACGAGTAACATGGTAACATATAGTCCCGTTTTGAAGAGGGAACAACTACCTGCGCGCGCAGTAACACACTCCTTGTGCATGGAGATCGAGCACAATATTAATCGAAACAACAACCTCTCAACAAGAGCCATCTTGGACAATAGCATTCCTGTCAAACCAAATCCTCCATGCAATAAAACAAAATCGACTTTCATTCACCAATTCACTCATGAAATAATCAAATACTTATTAGGTTGAAAGGGGCACATATATATTATAAAATTAAGATAATATATAAGACTGCTTAAATTAATAATTTAAAGTGAATTTGGCCAAATATTACAAATTTGTGGACCAAACCAAACCCTTAAGTATGGTTTTAAGTGGTTTTGTTGTTAAATTGAAACTCATTTGGTTGGTTCGAATTGAGTTTCAGTTTGAAAATATTTCAATATTGATCCTTAATTCAAAATTGAAAGGATTTCTACTTTGACCCTTGATTCAAAATTAAAATCCATTCTAGCTATACTCGAGGGACTTCAATTTGGGAGCTACCTATATATATTATCTGAATTATTGATTAAGTTGATTTTTATCTAAATGTGAGATTCATAGTCGGGCAACATAAAGATGTTTATATTTGTAGACTAAATCTACATCATTTATAAAGAATTGACTCAATTGAATGTATGATTTAAATTCACATTTTGGCAATATGAACCAGATTGCGAATTTGAATAAGGGAAATATATACTTGGTCCTCAGTTTTGAGGACCTGCTTGTCATGAGCTTTGATGTGGCTCAATAGAATAAAAACATGTGTTGCTTTTGAAATTTTCTAAATATATAGCCAAACACTCTACTATCCTTAATCATGTAACCAAACACACTAACATTTCCACCCTTACCCTCCAACCCAACCCAGTAGCCACATCCCTTCCCATCCTCACTGTTGGAGTCCTAAGCTTGCGACCCCATCGCTGGTGCCGGCCAGACCAACCAGCGGAACCTTCCCCTCATCTCTCCACTTCTTTCTTTTCCTCTCATCTTGAGAACTTTTTTTTATTGACACTTGACCCCAATTTTAACCATCCATCTTAAGATTCTTAAGTGTCGGTCCAAAAAAAAAAAAGATTACCTTAACAGAGAGGAAACGAGAGGGAGAGAGATAAGAGGAAAGAGAGAGGGAGAGAGATGAGAGGTGGTTGGGCTCTCCGGCGAGTTATCTCTGGCGCTGCCAATTGGGTTTCCGGTGTTGGACTCCGGCAATGAGGATGGGAGGGGATGAGGCTGCTGGGTTGAGTAGGTGCGTGGGGGTGGATAATGGAGATGCTAGAGTGTTTTGGTTACATGGTTAAGAAAGTTGGTAGAATGTATAGTTATATGTTCAGAAAATTTTGATGTAACACATGTCTTTATTTTATTAGGCCACGTCAAAACTTAGGACAAGAGCGTCCTCAAAACTGAGAACCCAAGTGTTTCACTTTGAATAATTGACTATGTTGATTGTTGTCTAAATATGTGTGTTTTTTATTTTTTAATAATAAAATGAGTCTTCATATTTGTAGTATAATAAGAAAACATTACCTTATATATGTTAAATTAATTAAAGAGAATCATGCCCTTATTGCCATGCTCGGATTAGTAAGTGTGCCTTTTATAAAAATTAGTTCAGCTTCTCCATCGCTTCTTTATAATTAAATAGATCATTCTATGAAAGTATTGGCTATCTTTGACCAGAGTCCGTGCTCATAGTTTAATGATTCCAAGACTGCACGAGTGTGTGTTTGGAAATTGAGCTTCAGCCAATTTTGAGTTCCCATGTATGTCCACGACTTGTTTTGAAATTTCGAAACAACTATGCCTTCCTATAGTTGGAATTCCCATAAGGGCCATACCAAAGTATCAAACTAGGTTTGGCTTGCTTCCTAATTGTTTAATTTTGTAGTACTTTTAAAAAACCAAATAAATCTCTGAATCTACTCATCAAAATGTGTGATCGAAAAACTATTAATCTATCAAATTTTGATTAAATAAATAGACGAACAAAATATTTTCGATAAATATTTGAAATGGTGATCATTTAACCAATGGTCAAATGATTTCCAATTAACCTAATTTTTTGTAAAAACGATCCTACAATAGAGACTAAAAACATAGACGGTTTCAATTATCACAATACAATGTGGAATGGACTCCACAAGAGATCCCTTAAATAAGCTTATTTGAGGGATCTCTCAATGGAAGGGGCTTGTACACACACACACACACACATATATATATATATAAAATAAATAAGAGCCCTATAAAATTAATTTTTTTAAAGCCCTGAATGAAAAATATGCTTTTTTTAAGGCCCATTATCAGAAATATGGTCTCAACCCAATTCACTTTAATGCAATCACATGAAAAAATGCATTGGACACAGTGCCCAGCGGGCCCCACTATTTTTTTTTTCCGTGTCTTACAGGATTGTCACTGTCTAACCGTGGCTATTATAGTAAATGTTGAATAGATATTCTCACTGTGCAACAAACAACTAAAAAAAGGCATAAACATGATACCCTTAGGCTTTTCCTTCCATAAACATGTCAAGATATCATAAACCAACATAAACACAAAAACTCAAGCTTATAGAGTCAAAAACTCTAATTTCAACAGTAACAAATTATTGCCATTATCCAACAGTAACTATTGTCTCAGATAGTTACTGTTCGGCACAGTACCTCCAGATCGTGCAATTGACAAACTCCAGTCTTCATACTTCCAGATTGGGGGTCAATAAACTCCGATCTGGAGGTTCGACCTCCTTCAAGGCTCCGGCAATGAGTTATAGTGAAGAGAAGAGAGAAAGAGAGAAAGATCGGCAGAGAGAGAGAGAGAGAGAGAGAGAGAGAGAGAGAGAGAGAGAGAGAGAGAGAGAGAGAGAGAGAGAGAGAGGCAACCACCTATTTTTTTAAAAGGTGGGTTTAAAACTAATTAGGTGGACCTTTTTATCATTTGGGTAAAGTAGTTGGGTTGATTTATCATTAAGAGTCTAAAAGTGGACTTTATAATCATTATCTGTAAAATTAACTAGTTAATAAATAATTTGTTGAGTGTAATAATACTCAACAAAGTTGCCAATGACTATTTGGTCTGGTGGATACCATTTTCTCTTCTTTATGTTGGAAAGAGATTTTGAGTTCAAAACTCATAAACCATAGCTGATTAATCAAACGAAAAAAACAAAAAAACAAAGATAATGCTACTTATTCCAACTTTACCTTCCCAATTTTTTTTATACCCAACTTACATGGCATATTTATGTTGATTCTATACTATTGTTATCTTCTTCAAAACAATGGGGTTGCCAGTCTGAATATATTGTGTGCCACATAAATTGGGAAAACAAATTCTTAACATTTTTCACTCAACAAATGTCTGTTAACAAAAATAAAAGAGTTTCCCCAACTGCTTTCTATTTTTGTACCTTATTAATTGTTAGGGGTCATATTGCCATTATGCGATTCAATCTATATAGACAATTTTTTTCATATCTACTAGCACAATAGAGCAATTGAGTTAATAATTTTTTGGGTTAAATACAAAAATAGTTCACAAACTTTACTATGATTCTCAATTTAGTTCATTAACTATAAAAAATGTCAATTTGGTCCACAAATTTCTCAAATTGTACGAAAGCAGTACAAACTTTAACTCCCATCCAAAAAATTAACGGAACTAGTCATGTGCACAACATGTAACTGCATTTTCAGGGGTATTTTAGTTAATTCATCACATTTTAACTTAAATTTTTTTATGAAAGTTAATATTTGTACTGCTTTGAAACAACTTGAGAAATTCGCGGACCAAATTGACACTTTTTATAATTAATTAACCAAATTGATAATCACAGTAAAATTTATGGACCATTTTTATATTTAACCCTCATTTTTTTGGTAACGAAAGAAAAAAGATACCAGAGACTCGAGCACTGTCAAATAGTTCCAAGCAGAAAGGTTTCGTTTCATGTTTAAGGCTAACAGATGTTGTACAATATATGTAACCTATCAATCAATTGCAGGATTGAGCATATATATATATATGTATGTATGTATTTATACATTAAAATATTTTTTTCACAGAGACCTCAATAAGGTAAATCGAAAGGTATTTAGTTTCTCCTTTCAAAAAAGAAATGTATTTAGTTTCTTTTTAATAAAGTGCTAATATGAAAGTGATTGGTAAAGGAAGGCCAGACAGCTTCCTAAATTTGATAATAGGTAGTACCATATTTGAGGCTGACAGGTGAGCAGAACCCTTACCTGCATGGGATGTTAACAAGAATAATTGAAACTCACTGTTCACATAAAAATATGACATCACTATTCATGTGGAAGAGTAATATATAACAGCGAAACATCCTTTTATCATCTATAATATGATATGAATGGCAGTTAGGGTGGTACCGGGAATATGAAGAAAAGAAAAAAGTTAAATTGAACATTTTGTCTTTATAGGTTGAATTTTGTCAATGGCATACTTATAGTTAACTAACGGTTGGAATTAAGATAAATTGGCAGGTGTTGTTTTCATCTCAATCTTGAAAAAGAAAAGAAATTAGGGTTTAACAAATTACTCCCAAGTCCAATTTTTAAAAGATTTTTAAGTAGGAACCCAGCTAAATAAAAAATTAAGTCAAAGACCAATCTATTTGCGTGCGCGGGCCTGGACACCAAAAACAAGCTATCGAGCTCTCAGTACTCTTGCTGAGAGCTCGATGGATGCAGATGAGGATGCATCTGAAGATTTTAACTTGCAGATACATCTTTTTTAAGTTGCAAATGCATCTTTTTAAATTGTAAATGCAGCATTTTAAGTTGAAGATAACAAATTTTAGGTTATAAATGCATGTTTTAAGTTGCAAACGCGCTCGACATGAACCACTGAGCGCTCGGCAATAATTGTCGAGCACTCTGTAAAATTGCCCCGCGCTTTGTAGAATTGTCGAGCACTCGATAAAATAGATTGAGCTTCTACTTAAGTTTTGGGCCGGCCGGACCCTAGCTTATCTTTCTTTTTCATATTGAGCTTCTAAAGCACCCTAAAATTAAATGCTCAGAAATGAAAGAGAAGATAAGGGTAAATCAGAGTGAGCAGGAATCCGAGTCAAACATTCATTAACGTGTTTATTAACTGTCAAAAACCGGAATAAAAAACAACATGATTTCCATACACGTATTTACTTATTTGCAAAAATTGGAATAAAAACTTGTTTGATTACTAAAATGCCCTTATACAAAATTAAATATGTTTTATGATATTCACAATTTTTAAAATGCCTAAAAACACAGTTTACCTCAAATATTAAAAAAAAATATATTTTTCATACTTTTTTTGTCATAATTTAGAATACTTTGGAAATACTGATGTAGTGTTAAATACTTTTCTTACACAATTTGTTTTAAATAAATAAAACATTTGATACACAATATATCCAATCAACTGGAAAAAAAATGTGAGAGAGGATGCATTCACCAAGATATCGGGAATAGTAGACACAAGATCAAAATTGGAAGATAGATCAAGGGTAGACAACTTGGATAGCTTTGAAATCTCAGATGGAATTTGGCCTAAAAATGAGGAGCTTGAAAGGTTGAGATATATTAGATTGGTAAGATCATGGCCTAATCTTGATGGTATTTTAGAGGAAATGAAGTTGTTAGCTCCAAGATGCAACTTGTGTATAAGCAAATAAAGGATCTAAAAGGTGCTAGAAAACCTTTTCCATTGGTGTAGCCTGCATCTACTAAATAATAAACGCCTGATGAAAATAAGAAATTAAAAGTTATATTTTTTTTATTGTAAATGTCATTTTAATAAAAATATTTCAATAAATCAATTTACAATGGTTTTGAATGTTACCATTAGGGACTTTTAAGGACTCTTCCATCATGTGCGGAACCTTCCCATCCCGGCAAAACATATACAAATTGCATGTCTAGAGAGCAAACTCCCAAGACATTTGTTGCTATTTCATTTTTCCTTATTCTATATTTTGGCTTTTCTGACTTCAGTACACGCACCTTAATATATGTTCCATCTAATGCTCCTAAACAATTCTATAATATAATGGACAAACAAAATCAATAATGTAATTTCACTTAAGAATCTAATAATCTATATTGTCATAATTTGAAAAATTGCATACCTTGAACCACTTCCAATTTCTATCATTTGAGTTCTCCGGTATGGGCTCGGGTGTTTTCCAAAAGTCCTTTTGACATCGAATCATTGCTTTCAAACACTCATGAAAATATTTACTAATAGTTCGACCCGATCTACTAAAAATTGTATGTTATGACACGATTCATAACGTGGTGTGCAAGAATATGTAAAAACATTACAACCTATTTCTATAGAAACATTTTGGGTTCCTCATAGTTCTCCTCTAGTGACAAGAATTTGACACAACTTATGAAATGATTGTCTGTCCATCCGTAATTGTGCAATACAAGTCACATCACTCTCATAAACTAGTCTATATAGGTGTTCTCATATTGATTGTATACTCTATTAAATGAGCATGTACATGTGATCGTTCTTGTAAGACGTTTTTGGGAACCTAACCATGCATAGGCACAACTAGCAGCGCATAGAACAAATAGACTCCGAAGGAAGACTATCAATGTGTTTATTGTAACTTGTATTTTCCTCGAGCATGAGATATTTAGGCGAGCCATTTGTCTACATGACATTTAAAAAAAACAAAAAAAAGTTCATCAAATTGTATCAAATCATCATCTAATGTTTTTTTTTTTTTAAGAAAAAATTATCTAGGACACCAAATTAGAACAAATTCAAATAAACAAGGAATATCAAGATCATCATGATATCTCAACATAAACAACTTCAATGCAAATATTCACAGTCCTTATATATAACAAGATTTAAAAACCAAACTAGCCCTCTGAAAAGATGAAGTAAAAGCTAAGAAATCAATTATCATATATTAGTAAACTAATAAATCAGCCAACTCACTATACATTAGCAGGACAAGAAAATATTTTGGTCAAACATTGATTTCATTTTTCTTTTTTAGACAAACACTGATTGCAAGAAAAGAAAAGGTTATCTCAAGCTTGCAGCTTTGGAACAAAATTAACAACAACGACATGCATCTTAGTAAATATGGACATGTAAACTAGTTGAAAGCTAATAACAATTATTAAAATGAATTCACCCTGCAATTGACCTTTGAAAAAAGGTCTCAAGGAAGAACATAACATGCAGTTGACCTTAAAACCCAATCAAAGCAATCCTTTGTGTTTGTGGGAAAATCCGCATCAATCCGAACAGTCAATCATGGCTCGACACGTGGCTGGTCAAACATCCACCTCGGAGTTGACTCTCAGTGGTCAAACTTTGACCTCCACATCATCACTGCTCAGCACTTCCTCTACCAGCTCAGACCAGGCCCCCACGTCGGACCCTCCATGTTCGGTCCGAGCCGAACCGATGATCTTCGAAGATCATGTGTCCATCTTCCCACGATCATCTCAGTTCGGCTCGGCTCGGCGCAGGGGATGGTCACCTTTCGAGTTCTGATGTCGGCCAGTTAGGGCTCAGGAAAGATCCCAGTCTACTGGACCGGCTCGGTCTGGAATCCCATGTCCGATCCGACCACACATGGATTTCATGTCAACGCATAAGAACATGTGCTTGTATCGGCTCGGCTCGGCTCTCCGCCGCCATTCCCGGGAAGATCACGCTGGGACGAACCGCCATACTTAAATGCACCTGACACAAATCTTCTGACAGAGGGAATGTCAGGCCTGCATCCATGGCTGCTGGGCAGTTTGCCTGAACCTTCCAGCCTTGCATTTAATGGAGCATTCAATGCAGCATTGAATGCTGAGGAAGCAAGCAGCTGAGCATGCAACTAGGTCTGACCAGGTGCGTGGGTCTCTGGCAACCATTCATTCACATGCAGGTATCTTACTCATTAAGGTTTCCTTTGCTTATATATATCAAGTCATATGTGCAAAAACGACACACACTACAAATCTACCTAAAAAAACACTTACACAAAAATTCCTACTCTCCCAAGAGCATACCCAACTTGCTGAGAATAACCCAGAACATTTGCCTTGTTCTTCCCATTCTCCCAAGTTCTTCCTTTGTTCTTCCTCATCCACCATCAAACACCATCACTGACTTCATCATCGGAGCGTGTTTGGCTGGTACCACACCGGTCCATCTCCCTTGATCTTGTTTCTCTTGCAGGAAGATCCCAACCAGCATCCACTTCACCATCCAGCAAAACATCTGATCAACCAGGTCAGCTTTCCTAAGTTGTTGCATCTACCTTACGAGAATTTGCATCAACAGATTGGCGCCGTCTGTGGGAAGATCGACTTCAGCCGTTGTGTTCATCACTGCAAGTGCTAAGCTCTTCCTTCAAGCAAGTCATCATGGCTACCGTCTATCGGGACAGCGGTTCTTCTTCAGGAGCGTCTCAGAATGATGAACAACATCAGCCTGAGACGCCTGAGAAGACGAGGGGAGCACAACTCCCCGGAGCATCAAAATCCAAAGGTCCCTCCAAAATCCGAGCTACTCACAAACTCCTTAAGGAGAGCCGGCGACATCTAGCCGCAGAGAATGCACTCCTGAAGCAGAATAATGAGCTGCTTGCAAAACAGGCCGAGCTGGCCGGGGAACTTGCACGCCACCGTGTTCAGCTTGAGAATAGTGGGGGATCGGGCTTCCGATCGCGCCGGACCCGAACCGAGCAGGAGGTCCTTTCACCATCTCCTTCTCGGCAAAGCACTCCTGGCGAGCCGAACGACCAGACGGATCGGCATGATTCTGATTACGTCTTCCCGGGCTTCGAGGACATGCCCCCGGTCGAACAGGCCGAATGCCTAAACGCCCACCGTCTTCTTCAGCAAAAACAGGCGGCTTTCGGGAAGCGTGCCCCCAGGAATTCGAGCGGAGACCGTGCCGACCCAAATACAAACCGACGACCCCCGGCCCAATCAAGGTTGGGGGCCAACAGTCCAGCCGGTTCGGCCGAAACCAGGGTCCCGATTGGGGATAGGCTCGGCCCCATCATCAGCCAGGATCCTTCCCCATCAGGAGCTCACTCAGGGAGACGATCGGTGAGCGACCGACTGGGATCGACTATGATCATGTCGGATCGACTACCGGTGAGCGAGAGGGTCACTCGCCAGCCGGTGAGTGAAAGACTCGGTAACCGGGCCGAATGCTCGGGGGAAAATGCGGCCGAGCCGACTCCGCCCGACGTGGAAAATCTTGTCCGGACTCTGGTCCAGGACCAAATCCGGAGCGTCCACGATCGGCTCGGCCACGTCGAGGTCTCCAGGGGGTACACCGGCATGGCCGACCACGGGGAGGAACTTCCCCTCCCGTACACCAGCAGAATCCTGGATGCTGAGGTCTCCCGCGACACCAAACCCCCCAAGATGGATCAGTACGATGGGACCAAGGATCCCTACGACCATCTTGACAGCTTTAGATACGCCATGGAGGCCCGCCAGGCATCTGAAGCCACGAAGTGCAGAATCTTCCCTTCGACCTTGAAGGGCTCGGCTCGGGGATGGTTCCGAACTCTCCAACCGAACTCCATCGACTCCTTCTCCGACCTCCGAAGGGCCTTCCTGGCGAGATATCGGGTTGTATCCGAACGACTCTACAACTTGAACGATATGTCGCTCGTTAAGCAGCAGGAAGGGGAGAGCCTCAAGGCCTATCTGATCCGCTTCAACATCGAGTATACGAAGTGCGACGATTGCGACGATAGGTCAGCTAAGAACGCCCTCATGCAAGGTCTGCACGCCGGGGGACTCCACTCCCACCTAATGAGGAATCCTCCCTCCACTTACGATGAGCTCTCTGCCGAAGCCACTAAGTGGGCGCGGGCTGAGGAGTGGGATGCTCAGGTGGAGGCCCTGAATCCCAGGCCGACCTCGGCCAAGAGGAAGGAGGGAGAGGTTGCAACTCCCAAACCCCAGGTCCAATCCAAGAAGACCAGGACCGAGGAGCCACGCCAACTTCTGGGCAAGGGGCCCAAATTTGTCCAGTACACGGAGTACACTCCCCTCAACGCCGGTCTGGAGGCAATCTACTCCAAGGTCAAAGACCAACTCCCAGTTGCAAGGGAGATCAAGGGACCACCCCAGACAAAATCAGGGAGGGCGTCTTCTGCAAATACCACTCCAATCACGGCCACGTCACGGGCGATTGCTACGCTCTCCGCGACGGGATTGAAACTCTTGCCCGGGCGGGTAAGATCAATCAATTCCTGGCCGGTGGGCCTAGGGTACCCAAGGCCGCGCCGAAGAAGCCCACCAATACCATCGACGTCCAAGATGCTACCATCGGATCGATCGGGGGGGACCAACCTTCGTGGGGAACTCGAACCGATCCCAGAAGGAGTATGTCCGACAGGCGGCTCAAGCTCACGAGTCCCTGTCGATCCAGGCAGGTCAGCCCAGCACTTCCAAAAGACAGCGGAAGGACTGGGCACCGGTCACCTTTGAGCCGAACGAAGCGAATGAGATCATCTTTCCCCACTATGATCTGGTCGTCATAGTGGCTGAGGTAGCCGGGACAACCATCGCGCGCTCCTTCGTCGATGGAGGGAGTTCAGTCAACATCCTCTACCACTCTGCGTTCGCGCAAATGGGCATCGGCGAGGATAAGCTGGAGACCGACACACCTGCCTTGGTCGGGTTCGGGGGAGAAGTGGTTCAGCCCCTCGGACACATCTACCTTCCCCTTTCGCTCGGGAAGGGACCGATCAAGAAGACCTGCATGACGTACTTCATTGTCGTCAAGCGGCCGTCAGCCTACAACATCATACTGGGCAGACCGGCTCTGGTCGACCTTGACTGCATCGTCCATTACGCCAACCTCCTTGTCAAGTGTCCGGTGGGCGACGACTGCATCGTCATTCAGGGAGATCAGTGCTCGGCTCGGTCTTGTTACGCCGCTTCGATCAAGCAGAAGGGTCAGCTGCCGAATTCACAGGAACTCGACTCCATCGCTGATTCAGGCAGGTGGCCGAGGGCGGAAACATTCGACTTCACTTCCGAGCCGAACCCAGACACTCGGCCCCTTCCCGCCGAGGCCTGGGAAGAAGTACCGATCTCGGCCGAGACACCGGATCGGCTCGTCCGAGTGGGGACTCAGATCGGTCCCGAGCAGCGATCCGCCATAATTGACTTCTTCCGTGCCAATGCGGAAGTGTTCGCCTGGTCTTATGATGACATGCCAGGCATATCGTCTGACGTGATCACCCACAGGCTGAACACCGACCCGGGATGCAAACCGGTCCGTCAGAAGAGGAGGTCATACGATCCGGTCCGATACGCCGCCATGGCTGAAGAGGTAACCAAGTTGCAAAACAACGGGTTCATCCGGGAGGTCAATTATCCCGACTGGCTTGCCAACGTGGTCATGGTAAAAACGAACAACGGGAAGTGGAGGATGTGCGTGGACTTCACCGATCTGAACAGGGCTTGTCCCAAGGATAGCTTTCCCTTGCCCAGAATAGATCAGCTCGTCGATACGACAGCAGGGCATCAGCTCCTCAGCTTCATGGACGCTTATTCTGGGTATAACCAGATCCTTATGCACAAGTCCGACCAGGAGGGCACATCTTTCATAACGGACCGCGGCATGTACTGCTACAAGGTCATGCCCTTCGGACTCAAAAACGCCGGAGCCACCTACCAAAGGCTGGTCAACCACATGTTCAGATCTTCCATCGGCAAATCCGTAGAGGTTTACGTGGATGACATGCTGGTCAAAAGCATCAGGGCGGACGATCACGTCAGGGATCTCTCAGACATGTTCGGAGTCCTAAAAGAATATCAGATGCGGCTGAACCCAGCCAAGTGTGTCTTTGGAGTTCGGTCGGGCAAGTTCCTTGGCTACCTGGTCAGCCAACGGGGGATTGAGGCCAACCCGGAGAAGATCCAGGCCTTGATCAACATGAAGTCCCCAGGGACACGCAAGGAAATCCAGAGTCTGACTGGAAGAGTCGCCGCCCTGAACCGGTTCATCTCGAAGTCCACTGACCGGTGCCTCCCTTTCTTCAAAGCCTTAAGGGGAGCAGGGAAGAGCATAGAATGGACCCCCCAATGTGAGCAGGCCTTTCAAGATCTGAAAAGGCACATGGGGGAACCTCCCATCTTATCCAAACCGGAGGAAGGTGAAGAACTTTTTCTCTACCTCTCTGTCTCTGACTCGGCTCTCAGCTCAGTTCTGGTAAGAGAGGTCGGCGGTGTACAACACCCCGTCTTCTATACGAGCCGAGCCCTCGCCGATGCCGAGACCAGATATCCAAAATTCGAAAAGATGGCTCTCGCCCTGGTCAGCTCGGCTCGGAAACTGAGACCCTACTTCCAGGCTCATTCAATCGTTGTCTTTACGGATCAGCCGCTCAGACAAATCCTGGCAAAACCCGAGACTTCGGGTCGGCTCATCAAGTGGTCAATCGAGCTCGGCGAGTTTGACATCATCTACCGTCCCAGGACGACCATCAAAGGTCATGCCATGTCGGACTTCATCTGTGAGTCGACCACCTCGACGGAGGATCCACCGCGCACCGACGCTATGCCAACGGCGTCTGATCCGAACACAAACGGCGATCGCAGCCAGGTTGATCTCCTCACCTGGACCCTCTATGTGGACGGATCTTCCAACACCATGGGAAGTGGAGCCGGGCTTGTTCTGATCTCCCCAGAACAAGTTGTGATGGAGTATGCTCTTCGCTTCAGATTTCAAGCATCCAACAATGAAGCAGAGTATGAGGCTCTCATCGCCGGACTCAGACTGGCAAAGGAGCTCGGCGCAACCAAACTGAACATCTTCAGCGACTCCCAACTCATCGTCAATCAGATATTGGGAGAGTATGAGACTCGAGAACCTTGCATGACTGCCTATCTCGAGAAGACTCGTCTGCTGCTTGGGAACTTCCATGAGTACAAAATATCCCAAATCCCAAGGGCAGAGAACTGCAGAGCCGACGCCTTGGCACGCCTGGCTTCGGCCACAGACACCGGATCCGCTAGGCACGTTCCAGTTGAAATCCTGGACAGACCTAGCACCGCCGAAAACGAAGTCACCGTCATGCAGACCGAGGCCGAGCCGAACTGGATGACGCCGATCATCAACTACTTGGTCTCCGGGATCCTTCCCCCAGAGAGGGACAAGGCACGTCTCATCAAGACGAGGTCGGCTCGGTTCAGCATGATCAACGGTCAGCTCTACAAAAGGAGTTTCTCCCTGCCCTACTTGCGGTGCGTCACTCCCCAAGAAGGTCAGGATGTGCTGAGAGAAATCCACGAGGGGATATGCGGAAACCACTCTGGAGGAAGAGCCCTTGCCTACAAGACGATCAGACAGGGTTACTTCTGGCCAACGCTGAACAAAGACGCAGATCATCTCTCTCGCGCTTGTGTCAGATGCCAACAATTTGCCGCGGTCCCCCATCAACCTCCCCAGTTGCTGACCTCCATATCCAATCCTTGGCCGTTCGCGCAATGGGGACTCGATCTGATCGGTCCTATGCCGAAGGCGAAAGGGCAAGTCACTATGGCCGTAGTAGCAGTCGACTACTTCACCAAATGGGCCGAGGCCGAGCCCCTAGCCACAACCACAGCCGAACGAATGGAGACCTTCGTCTGGAAGAACATCATTTGCCGGTTCGGCATGCCGCACACCATCATTGCGGACAATGGCAAACAGTTCGACTGCAAGAAGTTCAGGAGTTTTTGTTCACGTCTGAACATCAACTTGCGCTTCACCGCGCCTTACCATCCGCAGTCGAACGGACAGGTCGAGGCCATCAACAAGATCATCAAGAAGACCCTCAAGACTAAACTGGATAATGCTAAGGGAAATTGGCCTGAACTCTTACCAGAGGTGCTTTGGTCCTACCGAACTTCCTATCGCAACTCCACGAAGGAAACATCCTATGCATTGGCGTTCGGATCTGACGCTGTCGTCCCGGTCGAAATGGGGACTCCTTCATTCCGGACCGGCACGTACAATACCGAGACCAATGACACCGGACTTCGGCTCGGCCTGGACGTAATCGAGGAGAGGCGAACCGACGCCAATCTCTACCGAGCCGCTTACCAACAGAGGGTAGCCAAATACTACAATCAAAGGGTCAGACCCAGGAGCTTCGGATTGGGCAGCCTCGTCATGAAAAAGAATCCCCTCGCTGTCAAGGAGAGCTCATTCGATCCGAACTGGACCGGACCATACAGAATCACAGGCATAGTCAAGCCTGGCACTTACAACTTGGCCACTCTGGCTGGGAAGCCTCTCAAGCATAGCTGGAACGCTGAACACTTGAAGACTTATTACCAGTAAAATGTAGTTAGGATCGGGGACTGTCCGACCTAACACCCATTCCAATCAATAAAGAGATGAACACATTTTGACTCATTTCTTCTTATTTTTTCGAAACAAACACTGGGGACTCTACTCCTATACACTTTCAACAAAGAGGAAAGATCTAAGTGTTTCCTTCGAAAAAATAATAAACTCATGTGTCGAGCTGGCGCGCCATTTCCGGCCCGATGCTCGGCATATTACAGACTCATCAGGTCTATAAACTCATATGTCGAGCTGGCGCGCCATTTCCGGCCCGATGCTCGGCATATTACAGACTCATCAGGTCTATAAACTCATGTGTCGAGCTGGCGCGCCATTTCCGGCCCGATGCTCGGCATATTACAGACTCATCAGGTCTATAAACTCATGTGTCGAGCTGGCGCGCCATTTCCGGCCCGATGCTCGGCATATTACAGACTTATCAGGTCTATAAAAATTCCTGTCCGAGCCGAAGTGACTTCCTACAGTCCTAACGTTCAACAGGATATTTCTAAAAGAAAAATATACACTCCAACCAAAACTTTCATCGTGCATGCCGAGCCGATCTGAAAGTAGGTTTGAATATTTTTCTCAAAAAACTGCATTCCTAAATATCTCAATGGGTATGCCGAACCCATCCGGGATCACTAGGGTTGTTAAATTTTTACTTATCTTGGTTATGCTTATCAAGCTGATCCGAATACAAGTTCTAATTTATCATTACCATTCATTTTCATCACGATCGGCATGCCGAGCCGATCTCAAAATGCTTTGGTTTTTATTATGTTTTTCACTTTTATCATTTTCTTGTCCATGTGTTATTAGTTTTGTCTTTTAGCTTAATTTCCGAGCTGAACTGACAACAACTTGTATCATAAAAAGAAAATACTGATAAATTAACAAACATAAAATCCAAATACATATTGTTCAAAAATCAAATCAAACCCGAGCCACACTTCGGCTCGGGGAGGAAAAGTAAAAACAAAAGTACAATTTAAATTCATGCAGATCGCTCGGCCGGCCCCTCCTGGATCGGCTCGGTGGACTCCTCGGGCGTCTCCTCGCCGAGCTGCACCACCTCAACCCCGCCGATCTGCATCTCAGCATTGGGATCGGACTCGGGGACTAGGGGGATCGGGGTCGGCTCGCACTCGGGCAGCGGAGGATTGCCCGACATCGGCTCGATCACTGAAATAACCACCTCGGCGGCAGCTCGGTGATCAGAAGGAGGAAGGTCTTCCTGTTGGCTCTCCTGGGTGTCCCCCTCGCCGTCGGACTCGCCAACGAAGGACAAATCCCAATCCGGCCTCTTCGACCGGATCTCCTCCAGCAGGTCCTTATACCCTTCAAACTGGGCATCGGCAAGTGCCTGGACGCTCGGCACCCCAGCTCGACGCCGAGACTCGACAGCCCTCCGCTCGGCAGCCTCGACGTCCCGCTGGAGGTCGTCGGCGAACTGGCCCAGCTCGGCCACCTTCTGCTCGGATGCAAGGAGCTCCTTTCCGAGCCGAGCAATGTCCACCTCTTTCTCGGCCAGCTTGGACCGCAGACCCGCCGACCGATCGCGCTCGGCCTTCACCATCCGCTCGGCCTCCGCCAGCTTCTCCTTAAGTTCCTGGACACGCTCCCGAAGCCTCCCCATTGTCGCCTCGGCCTCGGTGGCGGCGTGGGCAGCTTCGAACTGCCTCATGACGAGCTGCAAAAGAAACACATTTATCATTAGTCCGAACCGAGCGGATAGACGAAATCCGAAGTAAAAAAGACTTACCATCATAGCCTGGCGGGATGTGATCAGAGCCTGGTGGCTGAAGCTCGGCTCGCCATGACCGGTCCACAACCCCTCCTGCGCCTTCGCGGTCATCACGCGCTTAAGGCCCGAGACGAACGGCTCGACGCAGGGGTCGACCTCCACCGTCTTCAGGGGCACCGAGCCAGAGGCTTCGGCATCCCCGCCACCGGGTTCGGCCCGGGTTCTCTTCTCAGGACGAGCACCGGTCACCGGGCCCTTCCTTTTCTCTCCCTGCCGAGCCGGTCTCGTCACGGAAGGCCCGGGTCGGGCTACGGCGGCGGCAGGCGCTGGCACCGGGATCGGCTCGGCAGGCACCCGGCCTTCAGCTTTCTTTTGGGCGCTCTTCTGCGCCTTCCTCCTGAGCCGAGCCTCCAGATCCGCCGAACTCATACCTCTCTCGGCTCTTGGATTCCACCTGGGTACAAACCAGGAGATTCCGCTCGACCTGATCTGGGTCTGTCCGAGCAAGAACCTGGTGGATAGGTATTCGGTCGGCGAGTCTCTGATCACGGCAATCTGATCCCTCAGCTCGCCTTTCAGCTTGTACTTGCCCCAGCTGACTGCAAAGATGAAACCAAAAGGAGCTAGCCACAAAATATACATACAAACATTACAAAGCATATACAAATTGCCCTCGGATCAATCCCAGTCTTCCATTGCCCACCTGGGATTCTAAAAGCCCTCGGAACCACCTCGCCTACCGCCGTACGTGGTCGGATTCGGGATCGGGCAACTTCTCGGACGACGGTGAGAGAAGGAGATTTGCGGCGAGAGAGAGAGAGTTTTTCAGAAAAACTGGAAATGGGAGAGTGAAGAGGAAGAGAGAGAAACTGCCAACTTATACCCCCATGCAACCGATCTCAGCCCTTCATTTCTGGCGCTTCAAATGCCAGATTTTGACACCTGTCAAGCATTCAAAAATACCCATAATGAGGTGACCCTTACGTTCCCCCATGCAGAAATCAAACGTCCCTTCACCTGTCCCTGAGATATTCTGACCAATCACAAGTCGTCATGTGTTCGGATCTTCGGAAACATGGGCTTGTAGGGTTCGGCTCGGATCAAGTAAACACGCCATCTTTGGGGTTACACTTCAACTTCCAATCCACCACTGCCCGCTCGGATCGGAAGCTGGGGGACTCCTGTTTGTGGGAAAATCCGCATCAATCCGAACAGTCAATCATGGCTCGACACGTGGCTGGTCAAACATCCACCTCGGAGTTGACTCTCAGTGGTCAAACTTTGACCTCCACATCATCACTGCTCAGCACTTCCTCTACCAGCTCAGACCAGGCCCCCACGTCGGACCCTCCATGTTCGGTCCGAGCCGAACCGATGATCTTCGAAGATCATGTGTCCATCTTCCCACGATCATCTCAGTTCGGCTCGGCTCGGCGCAGGGGATGGTCACCTTTCGAGTTCTGATGTCGGCCAGTTAGGGCTCAGGAAAGATCCCAGTCTACTGGACCGGCTCGGTCTGGAATCCCATGTCCGATCCGACCACACATGGATTTCATGTCAACGCATAAGAACATGTGCTTGTATCGGCTCGGCTCGGCTCTCCGCCGCCATTCCCGGGAAGATCACGCTGGGACGAACCGCCATACTTAAATGCACCTGACACAAATCTTCTGACAGAGGGAATGTCAGGCCTGCATCCATGGCTGCTGGGCAGTTTGCCTGAACCTTCCAGCCTTGCATTTAATGGAGCATTCAATGCAGCATTGAATGCTGAGGAAGCAAGCAGCTGAGCATGCAACTAGGTCTGACCAGGTGCGTGGGTCTCTGGCAACCATTCATTCACATGCAGGTATCTTACTCATTAAGGTTTCCTTTGCTTATATATATCAAGTCATATGTGCAAAAACGACACACACTACAAATCTACCTAAAAAAACACTTACACAAAAATTCCTACTCTCCCAAGAGCATACCCAACTTGCTGAGAATAACCCAGAACATTTGCCTTGTTCTTCCCATTCTCCCAAGTTCTTCCTTTGTTCTTCCTCATCCACCATCAAACACCATCACTGACTTCATCATCGGAGCGTGTTTGGCTGGTACCACACCGGTCCATCTCCCTTGATCTTGTTTCTCTTGCAGGAAGATCCCAACCAGCATCCACTTCACCATCCAGCAAAACATCTGATCAACCAGGTCAGCTTTCCTAAGTTGTTGCATCTACCTTACGAGAATTTGCATCAACACTTTGTATAAATCAATCTTTGTTCTTTTTTTTTTTTTGGGTCAAACGGATTTCATTAAAACCCAATCAAAGAACAACAAGAGAGACAAATATATATATCGATCTAAAAAAATCCTAAATGGAAAACTTTCAAAAAAAAAAAAAAGGAAAATAATGATCTAACCTGTTGAAAAGGAGCAGTTGTGGAGTCTCGTGAGGTAGCCTTCGTGTCTGAAGAGGTGAACATAAGACGTTGGGCAGATAGGGTTTTGGGGTTTTATTTGGTTGAGGGCAATTTTGGATTTTTTTTAAAAGGATAAGGGTAGTTTTGGCATGAAAAAAATCATTCATATTTCTTCTTCTTTAATCTGGACCCCCCTATGAAATTCAATTGCTCTAAGATAAGAAATTCAATTTCTTATTTTATGTGGGCCCCACACTCTTTCTCATTCCAATATGTGTAAATAAACAAAAGAATCGGAATGAGAATGACTCCCAAATGTAAGTAAACACATGAATGAGAATCACTCCTATTCTTCCCATTCTGATTACGGATAAGTAAACATACCCTAAGTATAAAGTAAAACAAAAAGTTTTTCACCACATTGCAACTAATTGAGAAGAGGATTGTGATTCCCAGCCTTTAGTTGTCTGCCTTTTAGGAGATCATGTTCCTTTAGTTAATCTAATGGTATTAATCCTTCCACGTAAACATGTGTCATTACCTTCTTCCCCTTTCCTCCCACTCCCCCCTTTCCTCTCATCAATGAGCCCAAGCATAGTGAACATACTAAAACTGTATTTAGACCCTGTGGCACTGGTGATGAGCAACAAGAGACCATTGAAGACCACCTCTTTTGAACGCTATACAGCATAACCTAAACAAAAAAATCTGAAAACTGGCCGGAGTGGCTTACTTTTCCAGGTCCTCACTCACTCCGCTTTGTGTAGCATTGCTCCAATGTCATCTCCTACTCCCAACTGCAAAGTTTCAGCAGAAAACTATTGCATGCAACATGTGTCTCATCATGTTCAACAACTTGTTCGTTTTGTTCAACAACTTCCCCAACATCTTCAATAACTCCAACTCCTTCGTCAACATATTCCTCATAACCTTCCACTTCCTCACTGGCCTACAACAATCAGAAATCCAAAATTCCAAATTGATTAAATCATTTAATCTTTACTATTATAAAGCCAGAAGAAGGGTTTGGTGTTACAGGCTTCACAAAAAATGAGATTACCTAAATTACCCTTCATTCAACAAACAATATCATAAAAAATAAAAAAAACCAATAAATGAAGACATAGTTGTAAAATACAACCATTAAAATAAAATTTAAAAAATAAAAAGAAAAACAGCCCACTACCTTAAAACATGGAGATATAAAATAATTATTGGAAGTTATAAAACTAATAACTAAATACAAAAAGAAAAAAACACAGTAGAAATGCCAATTGACACGTGCTCTGCACGTGCCAAGAGGGTAGTAAGCTATAAAATGAAGTACATTTGTAATGTATTTGCCCCAAGATCAAAGAACAATATCATTTTCTCACTACAAGCATGCTTAAGTAGCATATGCACATTATATTTGATTTTCACCTACCCTACTGGTACCCATGCTTATGCATACCAAAAAATAAAATAAATGCACAAAAAGAACATAAAAAGAACAAGAACAAGAAACAATAAAGAAAGAAAAGAAACAACACACACTATTCATAGACTCATGAAAATTCAATTAGCATCTCACCTGTGCTTGTTCTTCGAGTATTTTCCCGATCTTTTCTTCTGAAAAGTCACCGTCTAATATTTTTTTAACTGTTGATGCATGCTTATCACTCACACATGCCTTGTTTGGTGCATATAATGTGCAATTTCCATCGTTAGCGAAGACAATGGATGAGCAAGAATATCAATACACTCGAAAATTGATAGTATTAGTATGAGACATAAGATCGAGTACACCCGTAGATTCCAAATAAGTAAGTAGTCTTACTCTTCTGTCTCTTTAGGAGACATCTGCTCTCCCTCCTGCTTTTCTTTATAATTTTTTGGTCAGCAGCTTTTGAGCTTCTTCAACGTTCTCCCCTATCTCAGGTTCTGGCTCGATGCAACACTACTAAATGGCAGAATGGAAAGATATAAGTGTTAATTAATTCAATTATATGCATACAAAAATGAAGAGATTAGAGTTATAATGAAACTTTTCTAAGGTAGCATGCCACTTTCCCCCTCCCTTCTCTCATGTTTTAGAGCTAGCTAGCTTCATTTTTTTTTTTTTAATATGATGGAGCTAGCTTCAAATTACTGATTTCATTTTAAACTTTATAAGTTTATATATGTCTGGAAATAAAACCGAATTCCAACCCATATTGAATCATTGATAAACAATGCATAAGAGACAACAAAAATGATTTTCCAAATTAATCAAACTTTGCAAATACATAACAAAACTGTAGGAATCATAGTCGGCAGCCTCTACAAAAACATGGGTTTATTTTATTCTTGAAAGTACAATTACCCCCAAATGAATAATAATATTAATTTCCAGCAAACGAAAAGAAAAGCAATAAAAATAGGGAGAGAGAACAAAGTATTGAAAAGAAAAATAGAGAGAAAAAACTCATACATTATCAAAGTCCTCAATGTTTTTGTTCTCCGCAGAGAATCCAGCTGGACGTTCTCCGACAATTTGAAAGGAATGCATTCAAATGCCAAACTAATACATGCATACACACACGCATTAGAGAGAGAGAGAGAGAGAGAGAGAGAGAGAGAGAGAGAGAGAGAGAGAGAGAGAGAGAGAGAGAGAGCGAGCGAGCGAGCATTAAGGTGCCATTCCAATTCCGAAATTTTGGAAAATTCGGGATTCCCATAAGTGATTATAAACCCAAAACAAAACACTCAAAGTTAACTTCAAAAAAGAGGGGGGGGGGGGGAAGAAATCCAATTCCGATTCAGTATTTTGCTCGGGAAAACTGACTGATCAACTAGGCTTCTTCAAGGCACTGACTGAGGAAGAGAGCGTTCCCGCCTGTGAAAGGGAGGGGAATTTTGTTTTTTTGCCATGAAAGAGAGGGTATTTTAAATGACTTACAAGTCTTACTTCGAGAAAATTTTGAAAATTTTTAAATTTTAATAAAAATTATACGAAAATGACGAAAATGACTATTAAAATACGAAAAATTTTGAATGAAACTTTATCATATATTTATTTAACATATTATCTACTATATTGATAAAAAACATCGAAGAAATCAAATTATATAGAGATTTTATGTGATATAAAATAAATATAATGCGCGCTGGAGACCAATACTATTAAATAAAATTAATATAATAAGTAAATAAAATTAGTATATTATTAGGGTTTCTATATATTAAACCCTATATATTTTATAATATATACTCTATATTGTTTAGGATATGCTATATGATATTAAAGTTTAGGTCATTTAGGGTATTTTAAATTATTTTTAGGGTTAATTTCAGTTCAGTACCTCAAGTTTGCTTTAAATTTCAATTTAGTACCTCATGTTTAAAATCTTGTAATGTCATATATACCTCATCTTTCCAATTTGTTGCAATGTCATACCTCCATCAGTATGACTGTTAAGAAATCTATTAAATGCTGATGTGGCACTTACGTGGCACTCCCACAATGCTGACTAGATGTCACATGGTCTGACAACATGACACTTCATGCCTAGTGGCATAAAAAATAATTTAAAATTTAAAAATAATTATGTGGCATGATGTGCCATATTTCTAGATTTTTAATTATTTTTATGCCACGTGGCGTAACATGACCTATTATCAGACCGCGTGGTATCTAATTATCATTATGAGAGTGTCATGTAAGTGTCACATCAGTTTTTAACAAATCTCTTAACAGTTATACTGACGGAGGTATGACATTGCAACAAATTGGAAAGATGAGGTATGACATTGCAAGGTTTTAAACATGAGGTACTAAATTGAAATTTGAAGCAAACTTGAGGTACTGAACTGAAATTAACCTTATTTTTTATATAAAAATATATTAGATTTTATTGGTTTAGGGTTTAAAAACAACTAAACAGAACTCCAAAACGGCCAAACGAAACCTCAAACTATTTTTTTCTTTACAATTGCCCAAACCCCCAAACCCTAAACCCCAATCAACCTAAACCTTTTAATTGTTTTTTTCCTTTTTTTCTTTTCTTTCTTTTTCCTTCTTTTTTTCCTTCTTTTTCTTTCTTTCCTTCGTTTCCCCGTGCGTCTCCACTCTCCATCCAATTCTTTTTTTTTTCATCGTCTTCATCCTCTGTGCTTCTCTCTCTCTCTCTCTCTATCTCTCTTATTCATCTATCCCTCTCTCTTTGCATCTCCATCACCAACCCACCCTCACCTCTTTCTCCCTCCTCTCTTTCTCCCACATCTCCCCCCTGTCACCCCCTACTGCCGGTCTCTTTCTCCCTCGATCTCTCCCTGCCGCCGCCCCTCTTTCTCCCTCGATCTCCTGCTGCTGCCCCCCTCTTTCACCCACCGAAAATTTCGTCAAAATTTCGATAATTTCAACGAAATTATCACAAAAAATTAACAAATATAGGTTTTGATTTCGACACCCCAAAAAATTGAAATTTTCGCCGAAAGTTTCGAAATTTAACACCTTGGTCTCTAGTGCCACTCAATGAAAAGTAGGAAATAACTGTACCCGGGATGCCGAGCCAATGAGATATCCATTTTTTTCTTGCAATTTGACAGTCCCGAGCGCTCATTAGTGATTTTATTTTAACTAACGAGCGCTGCAACATGTGCTCGGCACCAATTTTTTTCATCGATTTTTTAAGGTACTTTCCAGGGAGTTCACCTCTAAGATTTTAGGGTGTAAAATTATGCTTTTGAAGGTTACATATTAGGTTTTAACTATTGTATTTTAGACAAAACAAGAAAAACATAACTTGAAACCAACTCATTATTTTGGCCTTTACATGCAAGTTGTGCATTATGTGTACACTGTATGGTCGAAATGGCGTTTCAGTTGGCACACAAATTAAGTAGAATCCTATAGTTTACAGAATTCACACTCAGAGTCCTCAATCCACAAGCTCCCCGTACCATATATACTTGCATTTTGATTTTCATATAATATAACTATTTTGGTTTTCATATAATATAAGCCTAACCCACTAAGCTTGGCCCACATTTTGGTCGGGCTTGACCAGAAAGATGGAGCTGGAGCTGGAGCTTATGGCCCATAAGTTTTGTTAAATAAAAAAAGTAATAAAAAAATAAAGGAAGAAGATTATAGTCTCTAGAAGACTCATGGTCAGGTTAATCAAACAAAGAAAAGTCATGGTCAGGTGATGTGGTAGTCAAAATTTAGGGGTATACCAAAATGGATGAATATGTTTTGGCAGCAGAGATTTATTTTGACCATGTCCTTTTCTTAGAAAAACTTAAGAAAAACGAATGGGGAAAACATGATCAACTAATTGCTTTTCCTCTATGTGGATTTGGAACTTCATATATGTAATACATAAATTTTTTTCCAAAATTTATTTGATGAAAATAAAATATATATTAATTTGCAATTAATGAGATAGTCCAGTTGAAAAGACCGCATAATTGCCCTGACACTCAAATTTGATCTCCCTCCCTCAAATAAAAAAGAAAAAATTCAATTCATTTTATTTGGAGTTGCATTCACTTGTTTGGATCACCCATTGGCACTCGGAAATTTGGACACCTACTGTAGGATGGGGTGTTTTCGTGTTGAATATATTTTGGGAAAGAGTAATTCTATGTACACCCAAAATTTCTCTGAACACCTATATTTTTAAAAGTTAAAAAAAAAAAAAAAAAGGCTTACTAGAATACTAATTTGCAATTCTTTTTTTATTTTTTGCCAGGGACTAATTTGCAAATCTTAAATAATGAGATATCTGTATATGCAGAAGGTTTTGGGTGTCAAAATCATTTGCGGCAAATACAATATCAAACCTGTCAATTTCAGTCAGCCCAGATCCAAGCCCAATATCACTTCCAAGCTGGGCTAAGCCCTGAAGCCCACATGACACAAGAGTCGTTACGGCGCCGTCCACTTTGACAGTTCAGAACCCTTTCACGCGAAATTGTCACCGTCCGATCCAAAAGAGTTAACGGCTGCGATTAGAGCCACAAAAACATTGAATCAGTGATTCGCTTTCGAAAGGTCAGCGGGCAGCCAATAAAAAGCGAAGTTCACTACGCTCAAAGACTCGTCTGCACCACACAAACGCTCTCACAATCTCTCTCTCTCGGTCTTTGTCTTTGAGCATTTCAGCGCAGAGCGCAAGGCGGAGACCCCTCGCAGCCACCAATCGCTTTTCGTTTCTTCTGAACGGTATAATCGCAATTAAGTAGCATCAGTATCATTTTCTGATATTCTAGATCTGACAATTTTTCAATTTTCTCTGAATCTGAGAATTTCAATTTTCTCTCAGATCTGTTTGTTTCATTTTCAGAGGTAGATACTAGTATAGTAGGATCGTTTTTGTAATTTTGAGATCTGATTTGTTGATTTTTTTTCTTTAAATTTTGCGTAATTTGCATCGCTACTTGTTGTACTGAGGTCAGATCTACTCGATCTGTGTGTTTTTGCTGCTTCATTTTTGTTCGTCTTTTTCAGATCTGATTCTTTGGTAGAATTTCATCGATCGATTGTTTTGATTTTCATTTAGTTGTTCATTTATTGATTATGGATCTGGAAACTGTTAGATCTGGTTCATATTTTTATTGTTTTTGAATTTCATGTGTTTTTAATCAATTCCAAGTCTTGTTGAACTTCGGCAAAGAGAGTGAGTTGTGATATAATGATTGGATTTATTGTCTTTGAATCCAATCATTATGGAATTTATATACACTGTATTACTGCTCACTCTCTTTGAGATTTCTACAGAGTTTAATGCCATTGTTAAATGTACCAACGGCAAATAATTCTTTGTGGTTGTTGATTGGAAATTTTTTGAACTTCCAAGTAAATGGTCATTGTATATGCCCAAATGGGATTTCTACGTGGTTTTCATGTTCAACTGTATCATATGTCTAATCCTTTAGTGGCTATTATTGGTACAAAAAAAAGGAATGGTTTGTTTTGATGCTTGACACTGAAATTTTAAACTGTTTTGTTGGATCATTTGCCTACGAACGTTGTTTTTTTTATTGGATGGGAAGGGTTCAATTTTTTTGTTGCTTTCCTGTGAAATTGGTTTGTCATTAAATATTCTCTGCATCATGGGTTGGTATCTAGGTTTGGGTGAGGTTCAAAACTGGACAGAAATCACCATTCGGTTTATGTTATTGAGATTAGATGTGTATTGATTAAGTGCATCTTTCAATGAGTAATACATCAATTTTTTAATAACAAATGATGTGACAACAGTGCTTTATTTGTACATATTTATTCCAACTTGCATTTTAATGTTAACCCCATTTATTTCTTTAAAAAATAAGATGTCCCTCGCATCAGTCTCAAGGATGGTATATTAATTAAGTTGTTGTAGTATTACTTTTATTTTAAAGTAAGTGGTTTTTTCTTTTCTGTTGATTATTTGGCTTTTTAGCTCCTCCACTGGATGAGGCCACAATACCTACTTATGGAGTGATGATGATTTTTTGGAAATTCTTTTGTCCTTTAATGATATTCCTGGTGCTGTCTGTATCTGTAACTGAAAAGAGTATGGGCAGCGTTAGACCATGTTATGTAATATATAATTGATATATGATATATGATTAACTCTCTTATCTACTACCTTGTGTGATCATCCAATGTCAGATGTTTAATTGTTCTTTGACTATTGATGTCAATTATGGATGAGCTCATTCTCTTTTGATGTTTTTTTCTTGTAGTTTGTTTTGATGCTCTGCATACAATAATTTTGAGTTTCGTTCTATATGTTTATTTACTTATGTCACGGACTCACTATAAACTTGATTAAACCATGTCTTGTTTACTTGAAAATTAATTTCTTACTTGATCATATTATCATTTACATCATGAAGATTTATTATTTTGTTTTCTTTTTATAGTTGCTGTTTTTAAATTGTGTATGTGCATTCATGTAGGTTAGGTCACAATGGTTGATCAGGTTCAACAACCTACTATTGCTCAGAAGGTTGCTGGCTCATTCCTTCAGCAATCTATTATGGGTTACGATGGTAGCTTCCAGAAACAGGGGCTGTACCAAAGACGTGCTCCATATGGGAATTACTCTAATGCTGCATTGCAGTATCCCATGATGCCAGCATGTAGAGCTACCACTGATCTATCTGTGGTTCCAACAACTGCATCCCCTATTTTTGTCCAAGCCCCTGCAGAGAAAGGCCACTTTATGATTGATTTTCTAATGGGTGGAGTCTCTGCTGCTGTCTCTAAAACTGCTGCTGCTCCAATTGAGCGTGTCAAACTTTTGATTCAGAACCAGGATGAGATGATCAAAACTGGTCGGTTGTCTGAACCCTACAAGGGCATTGGTGAGTGCTTCAGTCGAACAATCAAGGAAGAGGGTTTTGGTTCATTGTGGAGAGGGAACACTGCCAATGTCATCCGTTACTTCCCCACTCAGGTTTGTGATGTTAGGGTTCTCTTTGTCAGAGAATAAAAATTGTTAAATTTGGAGTAATTTGTGCTAAAATTGCTACATATAATTTTTTGCAGGCCTTGAACTTTGCGTTCAAGGATTACTTCAAGAGGTTGTTCAATTTCAAGAAAGACAGGGATGGTTACTGGAAATGGTTTGCTGGTAACTTGGCTTCAGGAGGTGCTGCTGGTGCTTCTTCTCTCCTCTTTGTCTACTCTTTGGACTATGCTCGTACCCGTTTGGCTAATGATGCTAAGGCTGCAAAGAAGGGAGGTGAAAGACAATTCAATGGTCTTGTTGATGTCTACAAGAAGACTTTGAAAACTGATGGTCTTGCTGGTCTTTACCGTGGATTCAATATTTCATGTGTTGGTATTATTGTGTACCGTGGTCTCTACTTTGGACTGTATGATTCCTTGAAGCCTGTGGTCCTGACTGGAGGTTTGCAGGTTAGTGGATTACTTTTCTTCTTTACCGGAGTTCCTTGTTATATGGTCTTAAATGGGGCTGCCCTTACTAAAACTTTAGATGTATTATGATATTTAGTTACTTCCTGTATAATTATGGCTTTTTCATCAGCAATGCTTATGGAAAAAAATTTCTTATATCAAATATTTTTGGCGTGATGTGGATTTAATAATGTGTTAGGTTCAATTGTGGCTTTTCATTTGTTCTAATTGGTTTCAGTTGTAAAGCATTGGAATTATTCTACAAAGTGTCAATGTTCTTTGATTCTTAATTATGTGTTGTGGTGGTTCAATTTGTTGACCAAAGTCCATGTCTATGTTCAGTTGATTGAGTCAAGGATGTGATTTGTTCCCCCAATCATTTATTTGGGCTTTTTTAGCATGGAATGCAGGATGAAGGCAACATTTCAGTCTACAGCTTCATGACATGTTGCTTTTTGTTTTTGAAAACTACAGGATAGTTTCTTTGCTAGCTTTGCCCTCGGTTGGCTCATCACAAATGGTGCTGGTCTTGCTTCCTACCCAATTGACACTGTTCGCAGAAGAATGATGATGACCTCTGGTGAAGCTGTCAAGTACAAGAGCTCCTTGGATGCCTTTAATCAGATCTTGAAGAACGAGGGTGCCAAGTCTCTCTTCAAGGGTGCTGGAGCAAACATCCTCCGTGCTATTGCTGGTGCTGGTGTCCTTTCTGGGTATGACAAGTTGCAGGAGGTCGTGTTCGGGAAGAAGTATGGATCTGGTGGTGGTTAAGAATGTCTTTTCTCCTGAACCAGATAGAGCATTAGATGGTGATGAAAATCTTTTTTTGAGTCTGAAGAACTACTTATTTCGGCAAATTTTTCCTTAATAATTCAGATATAGGGGAGCTAATCCCAGAAACAATTTTTACTAAGGGATTCATTTTTGTTCCCATAAACCAGGGATTTATTTTGAGTGGTGGAAAATGCCACTCATCTTGGAGTTTCATTCAATATGATTTGCAGGTTAATTGATGTGGTGTTTTTATATTTATTTTTTGTTTATGAAGTTTGAAACGGATGTTTCCTTTAAAGATGTCAAGTTGTGCACCCTTGTAAGACCATGCTTTTTCTTGGAACAGTTTCTTTGCAAATGGGTAGTTAACATGGAGGAAGAGTTCCTTAGCTTTTTCGTAACTGTTTTTAAATTGTGTTTCAATGCACCTTGATGAATTCTATGAACAACATTTTGATGAATCCTTAATCATATAAAAATCCTTGCCCTTTTTTTTTTTGGAAGTTATGGAAGAATAATGTAGTGTTTTTTCTCTGTTTCTTGCCATGAGAATACTAACCTGTTTTTTCAATGCAATTTTGATCGTTTTGTGGTGTCTGAGGAGCTATATGGTACATTTTTCTTGATTATATTATGCTTTTAGCTTCCCATGTTTAATGATCTTTGTGATCATGTTTACAATGTACCACTTTAGCCTCAGGTGGTTAAGCTCACCACTTTACACCGTTGGAGGTTCTTCTGGCTGTTGGGTAATTACGAAACAGATTACATGCATTTTGCATTCATAAACTCGTATCTGTGTTGTTTCTTTTGCCATCAAATGACATAGGATTGCACCAAAGTATGGGTAATGTCTTAAAATACTTTATGACTCGTTTTAGGATGTCATCAGTTCCACTCTGCTCTAAACTGTAGAACAAGGGATGTGGATTATGGAGAGTCATTTGGGGTGTTGTCAAATGGTTATCATTATTCTACAACTGGTTTAATTGGGGATGAACCCAATCCATACACTTTGTGCTATAATTGTCACACCTCATCAACTGTCTGCATATTCTTAGACTGATGATTATCAAGATATAGTTTTACTAGAAATACTAATGGAAATTGAAAAATGAATACAAATAAATAAAATTTAGGTGGTTCTATTTGAACCCCAAATTTGTTTAGTTAGTCCCCTATATTTTTTTAATCCGATTTTACTCTTAAAAAAAAATTATCAGAGAAAATAATTTTTTTTTTGGTGATAAATGAGAATATCAAGAATTAAGCAATAAAAAATACAAAATGTGGAATGAAAATATTGTTGAACGGTAAATCTGTGCTTTCATTAACTAAAAGAAGACGGTATTTGAGATTGGAATAGAACATCATGTGCAATGAAGATCAATTGACAATTCAATTGGCATTTATTGACAATTTGAAACAAAAATGGTTTGCAATGGGTGTCAATTGACAATAAATGAAATGAAATAGCAATTGAGAGATTAAAAAACTGATTTGACAATTGTCAATTGAGCTAGGGTTAATAAAAGAACCAACCATGAAAAAAGGTAACAGTAGGAGAGAGAAAGTGGTAAAAATGGCTGCCCTGCGCGTGAGCCCCGCAGGTTTACTGCAACATCAGCACATGAACGTGCTTGATATTGGGCCATCTTGCTTGTTAATGTTTGGGCCTTGTGAACATATTTGGGTATTAATATGAATTATGGTTTTTTTATTAAATTTGGGTATTAATTTAAATTATTAAAAAATATTAAATATTGAGTTCATTTAAAAGATCTTATTGATATAATTTCAATGGTATAATTTTTAAAATAAATAAATTTATAAATTTTAAGTAAGAGAATATACAAAAATATTTATATATATATATTGACTTATACTATTGACTTAAACCATTATAACAAAACAAACTTGTGTCAAGTTAATAATTGAAAAAAGAGGTCAATGGGCTTGTATTGAATTGCCTATTGACCTGAACTATTGCACATTCTATACTCTCTTTTGATGAAGGTATAATGGTAATATCATAAATTTGTATTTGTATAATGCCTAATTGTCGTAACCTTAATTTTTCCTTACTTTTTACTGCCTTGCTATTTTATTTCTCGACTTATTTTAAATAGGAATCAAGTTTTATTCCTTTGTGTTGACATATTTTCTGAATACTAAGTGAATAAGGATAGGCCTTGTTAGCGTAGAATTCGATTTTCTGAGAATAACGACGTTTGGTTCGGATGAAGGAATTATGAATTTTTGAAGTTGGATAATCATTTCTAGGCTATTATTTGATTTTTCAGAATTTAATTTTGGGAAGTTAGATTTTTCATAAAATTTATGGAAATCAAAATGTTGTTTTGAGACCTTAGATGAATAGTACTCAATCTTACGAGTCTGTAGGATTTTTCGGATCTCGGATGAATTTTTGGTGAATTTTTCTAAGTCTGGAAGATTTTTAGAAAATAGGAAAATAGAAATCCTGACTGGACTAACACATGGCGTGACACGAGTGGCTGAAACCGTGCCCACACGGACAAACCCATGCCCAACACGACGTCCACCTATAGATCGGACCCAAGATCCGCATGTCTTGGTAACGGGTCGACTACCCAATTCGTTCTCTCAGATTCTGACCTGCGTGCCTACCCGATTCTTCTACCCATTTTCCAACCGAATATACTCATTTACACTCACAGAAGATTCGTGCCTCGACCCGACGAGTACCGCACTACCTGATTTAATTTTAGCCTTTGATTTGCATTTTTTTGGACAAATCTCAACCATTCATTCCCCATCCATTCAAGAAGCAATTATCACAACCATTCATTCCCCACCTCCTCTCCTATAAATAGAAGGCCATCTCCTTCATTTCTCTCACTTGTGCAAATCTGAATTCTTAGAGAGTTGAGAGCTTCTCTCTAGAATTGTGAGAAATTTCCATTTTTGGTATTTTTTTCAATTCTACCTTTGAGAAAAACCACTTGTTAGCAGTCTCTTACTTCAAAATTTATCTTGAAACAAGTTTCATTCTTGAAATAGTTCCTAGTTAAATATTTGATTGGGTTGTTCCATTGGGTGTCCATAAGAATTTTGCACTCACAACATAACAATCAAATATTTGACAATTTGTAGGGAGCTAGACTTTGCCAAAATTCCGACTCGTCCTGAAGGTAAGGTACACCGATGAGATACCTTGAGAACCTTGAACTTGGTAAAATTAATTAGATTAAGTTTGATTATTAATTAGGCTTTAAACCCTTGTGTTAGTTGTTAATTCGTTCGGTTGAGATTTTAAGCTAAGGAGGTCTACAACTAGGTATTTTTCTCAACCTTCTCTATCTATTTATTTCTAGGCTTTAATTTAGAAATTAAGCATGTTTAATTAATTAAGTTGGATTATTTCAAATTGAATTGGATAATAGAATTGTTACAAACTAAGACGTGTTTATCCTTGTCAATCAATCAACTTAATTAAATATTGAGGTCATATCAGTGGTAACTAAACGACATGATAACTAAGGTCAGTCCATGAGCATACATGCGTTAGGTACTGAGCCAGAGCTCTCTCAGTTTCCTCATGTACTGACCTGGTCACGTTGTAGGTTCATATCTATCAACCTTCTCGACCTAAGTTAAAATTGAACTTAAGTATATATAAACCCTTAGGTTTTCCAAAAGTATAGAGGTACGGTCTTAGTAGATTGGCTTCTAGGACTTTTTGGAAACTGATAACTGAAAGGAAAGGTCATGCCAAAACTTTGCCGGTTTTTCCTCATAAACTAAGTTATTGTCGGATCTGGATTTCCAGTTACCCAAAAAGAAGATTAAGTAATGTTGGTGGTGCTGAGAAAGCTAAATGGGGTTTGCTCGAAACCCAGGTGAGTAAACCACTATTGTTTAATTCGCATCATTTAGTATAGACATAAACATGAATAAGGGTGATTGCATAATTGTGTGCTTGACTTACTTGCTTGAATTGTGTGGTACGGGCTGATATTGAACAATTTAATTTACTATTGACAATTTGTTGATCATTTTGGTTAATATGTGAATTAATATGGAAATTGTTATTTTATAAGGATTGTGGAAATAATTATGGTTTGTAAACCAGTGACCATATGATCGAGAAGTGATACCTCAGATGGGTGTGATGACATAGTTTAATTGCTGATTATGCTATATCGATTGAGTTGGTATATGAGTACAGTGTGGGCTGTTTGGATTAACATTATCTGAGTTATGTTATTGACCTAATTTCTATAAGTTAATTACTCAATTCTAAAAATGGTAAATGTAATGGTTATTTTACATGCTCACTTATTTATAAATGTTTGAAATGAAAATTGTTCGAAACATAAAATAATTAGATTAAGGACTAAAGACTTCACTTGTTTGTCTACTTGTCCCCTTAGCTATTAGGCTAAGATTTTCATAAGAAACCTAAGTGTTAGTAGTTCACACTTAGTAATGGAATATACTAATAAATAGCATTAAACTAAGTTGCTAATAACTTTTAAGTTATTGGTTTAAAATTGAGAGAATTTCTTTTAGAGTGTGAGAACTTAAATACCCCTTGAACTCTGAATTAAGATGCATAATGTACTTGTTTAGGGAGTACTTGAGATTTTAACACACTCGTTAGGGGCGTTGAGGTCTCAGGTATTTTCAAGACAAGTGACTCTGATGCATATATTGTTTTGAGGTACAACAGGTAAGGAGTATTCGATAAAAGCTCGTTTGAGTTAATTAAATTAGGGGTTAGAGCCTTCACCTAATTTAGAGGCAGTTTGTGTGTGTTTGTTGAATAATTAAAATGAATTAGGGGCACACTTTAGAGAATTCACATAATCTTTTATTTGATCATTGTGTAGCCTACCTTACATAATTGGAACTCATAATTGGAGTAATAAATTATTTGGTAACCAAGAATCATAATGTTTGATAAACGGTTGTTATGTGTGCATTTCACACATCCTTGAGTGGGAACATCTCCAATACAGTCAAAGTGGTGGAGAGTATGGTTTTCCTACGGGTCTGCTCAATTGGGGATCCTTGACTTTCTAGTATGATGACATCAACTGAGATGTCTTGGACTTCTGGTAACAGTCATAGCTCGTTGTTCGTACATAACACGAGTCTCCACTATTTTGATATGATCAATGGTGATATTTCCTCAATGGGAGTTGTGTCCATATGATTTGATATTATGTTATGCATTCTTGGTTGGTGATTAAGCCGCTTTTGAGTTGGGGCTACACCTGTGAGATTTGACATGTGTTGTTATATCATGTCGATATTGATAGTACAAAGTGTTAGATGTATGCCTTAAAAGTCAATTTATAATAGGAATTTTAGGAATTAATTAAATAAATATACATAAGGGCAAAGTCTATTTTATGTATCATATATCAATGTATGTGATATACTGAACCAATAAATAAAATGTCAATGGATATTAAGATAAGGAGAGAGTATTTTTGTGAGTAGAATATGTGAGACTTTTACTCCTTAGTTCTTATTTCCTAAAGATGTTCCTACCTAACGGATCACATATTGGATATGTGTTTCTATATCAGCATTTGTTATATCAGTACCTTTTAGGGCCCGTTTGGTTTAAGTTTTGGAGGACTGATAATGAGAAATCAATTCTATTTCCATGTTTGGTAAGTACAGAGAAGGGAAATCAATTCCCGACCCAAAGGAATCTGATGCCCTTATTGGGAGGAAATGAAACCCTTGCTGAAGCAATGAAATTGATTTCCCCCTCTTGGGAAAGCATTTATTGCTTCTTTTTGGACAAAACTAACCCTGCTATTATTTCAAAATAAATAATAGATTAGGGTACAATTGAAAAACTGACCAAACATAGCATTTATTGCTTCAAATTCCTAGTTTACTTTCTCAAGCTTACTAAACGGGCCCTTAGGGTGGATGATAAGTCTCAAATCATTCGTGTAGGTATACACTATGATAAACAAGTGGGTATTTAATTGGAGATTAAGTTCACTGAACATGACCATTAAAAGGAATTCTTGTATAGAGTTTTATGACATGTCAAACAAGAATATTGAATTATAACGTCATAAAAAATCATTTGATCTGAGACACTATGGGTCGCCTTGTACATGCGTGGTTAGACTTTGACTATACAATGTACCCATATCTGACTAAGGAACTTCGAGTGCGTATGGATTGAGTCTAGTGATTCATGTACGAAGGATCATAGTCGTACAACAAAGAATCTGTCATCTTTCGTAAAGAAGGCAAATAACCTATTTGACTTTCTATGATAGTTGTCCTGGAGACTCTGGCCAGAGCATTGCATTATAAATTGAGAAAAAAAAAATTCTCAAATTATATAGATTGGACAACATCTGTTAGAAGATGTCTAGACATAAAAATATTTACAGGGGATTGACAAAGAATTTTTCATCCTCTATTGTTTATATTCGGGTTATTGTATGACAGAAGGATATATTACAATTCGATAATAATTAAATAGGTTCACCAACTTTCTGGTTGTTCTGGGTAGTCATGATATTCTGATAGGCATCACTCATGACTTGTTGAATGAAGAATTAATTAATAAATATAATTTATTAATTATTCTTATTTTAGAAATGTTTTCAAAGGAAGACGATAAATTCCAGTGTCAGAAGAATTAGAACCTAAGAGGTCACACTTATATAAGATTGATGACCAAGCAATAAAACGATAGATGGAAGATGAAATTAATTAATGAGATTAATTAATTAATTGGGTTAGAAATTAATTATTGAGAATTTAATTAAAGTTCAAATTAGATTTGGGTTTGTAATTATAATTGATATTTGGGTTGGACCTAAGCAATACCCAAAGCCCAAGTAAGTTGGATTTAGGCAAAGCCCATAATAATAAATATGAAATATTTATATTATGGAAATATTAATTATAAATATTTATATATATATGTATATAGGTGTATACATATATACAGGCTCCTTCTGTTGAGGCATACCTCAACTTATTT